>NC_087515.1:52225843-52538669 GCF_963921805.1 Phalacrocorax carbo
TAGGTGCCTGCTTCATCTCCTAGTCTCCAGTAATGGTGTCTAGTAGTGGGAGAACTGCTTCTGTGCATACACAGGGGTTTGCAAGATGGTCTGTTCCATATTGAGAACTTACACTTCCTTGGTGTTACTAAGCAAGAATTAGAGGGCTATTAGAACAATGTGAGCACAGATGTTGGTTGTAGCCAAAATGAATCCACCTTCGCAGAGCAGGTGTGTACATTGCAGAAATGTGAAATAAAAAGAGTAATTAGTGAGCTTTCCAGCGGCATGGAGAGTTTACTCTTGAACCTTGAGTATCTCACCTGTATGTTTTGCTGCTAATGAAGTTGAGTTAGTCTTAAGTTCATCTGTAGTTCACCTCTCTAGAAAGGGCTTTGCCTCTCATTTATAAGACTTCTTTGCTCTACAGCTAAGTGAATTCATGTTGATGTTTCATTACCAACTGAATAGCATAAGCTGTGAATATGAGATAGAAACTTTGTTGTTTTAAATTCCATTAAGCTCCTTAGCTTAAAAATTCTAGTCCTTAAAATCAGATGTTCTGTGTGGAAATGTACTGTATGACATCTGCTTAAATCTGTTTAGGCAACCGCAGAGGTGGCAAGAGGAAAAGATACTGACACAATCATTGAAGTGCAGAGGAAGGAGGGTATTCAGCTGAAATCATGTTTCATTCTTCCAGGTTTGTTACATTAGGTCTCAAATGAATAGTGCTGCACAATCAAATGCTTTGCAGACATAATTTGCTCAAAACACCACTTCCCCATTTAATGACTGGTTGTTGAATGCTTTGTATATCTAGAATTTTCTTTTTCCTATTTTGAGAATAGCGTTATGGTGTTCAAACTATTTGCTTTTATCAGTGTTATAATATCTTGGATCCAAACAACTGAAATAGAAAATTCTTTTCTGATACCACCCAATAACTACAGAGAAAAACAAAATATTTTGATGGCATGCTTAGGCTGAGCAAGCGGAAAAGGTAATGCTCCAATATTAGCCTTTGAGGAGACAAGAGACTCCCTTTTTTTCTTCTCTTATAAAATCACATTTTGAATTGCTTTGTGCAATTATCACATTTGTTTTTTTGTTTCTTAAAGCTGCTCTTCTAGGCTTTGCAGCCTCTTGCCTTTTTATAAAAGCTACAGCAAGCCATGCAAGTCTGAGAGGAAAAAGTGCAAAGATTAAGTGATATATTGTGAAGGGACAACTACAGTTCTTTTTGTAGGTTGGTAAAGGTAGTCAGGATAAGCTTGAGGACTGCAGTGAACATATGAAAGAAAATTGTTTTAATGTCTTTGAGGAGGAAGTTGTTAATTTCAGATTAACTTTCAATGCTGACTACTGCATGATACTTTGAGAAATCTAACGTTGTTGGTTCTTCTTTTTGTGAGTTTACAGTTTGAAGCAAAAAGTGTTTCTTCCATGAACATTAACCTTGTATCTCTGCTTTTGTCTCAATTTCCTTCCATACTGCTGTCTTTATTTATAATATCCCTTATTCAACAGCACTACAGCTAGTGTTTAAATGTGCAGACACCAGTGTGGAAAAATATCCATACTATGGAGGAGCACTTAGGTCCACTGATTCTAGTGATTTATGCTTAAAATTATGCTGAGCTGAATGTTCTTGAGTGAGGTTTCCTGTCTGTGAGCTAAAAGCATAACTGTCCAACATAGGTGACAGAATTAATCAGAGCTACTTAAATAACAAATTCTTAGGTATAGCTCTCTAATTCTCAAGCACCACTGTGGAATGATTTTTAGTGTCAAGTTGTGTTGCAAGCAGAGATGTGCAAGTCTTGAAAGCAATGAATACTGCAATCTGTTATTAAAACAGTGAAGCATGTTAATGTATCTACTTAATAAAAAACCACAACCAACCAACCAAAAAAAACCTCAAAAAATCCCCCACAGAAGCCCAAACCAAACCCAACAACAAACACATCCTCCCCCACTCCCACCTGGCCAAAAAAAGGAAAAACAAAACAACAAAAAAACATGCAGATATAAATTGTGCGGAAATTCTCTGGAGCCACAGTTCATAGAAAAACTATATTGGTTTAACTGCTAATTTTGTAAAGCCAATGTAACCCCCCAAAAATGATCTGCATCCACACCAAATATCCCTAATATCAAGGTAGAAATACAATCCCCAGAGGAAACCACGGGGCTGTGCGGTGTGTAGCTGAGGGCTGGGGCAGAGCATCCCTTACAGAATGGGTGGGGGTCTAGTAGAGGACAGCCCAAAGAGCATTTCAGGTCTGACAAAGTAAACTGCTAAGGAAATCTGTTATGCAATAAAGAGGACACGTTATACACAGAGCTCCATCATGTTACTTTAAAGTCACTTTTCAGGATACAACTGTATTTAAATTCTGTACAACTTACTGTTTCTTCCTGACAAAGTAATTTGCTCCTGAGTCTTGCCTGTATAGAGCAGAACTCCTGTTAGAAAAGAGAAGGAAAGCGCAAAGTCAAGAATGGGGGAATTGAAATACTTTTGTAAATAAAAATACAAACGTTATGCAGTCATACTCTTCTGAAAAGTCAACCTACATATATTTTGTGTCCAGATTACATGAAACTATGACCTTTTGTTACATTTGTCTCTTTGGAATTGGGCATGCCCATTGGATGCTAAAAAGGACTGTGGTGAGTTAACCTTGGCTGGCTAGCAGGTGCTCACCAAGTCACTCGCTCCCCCTCCACAGCAGGACAGGGAGAGAAAACAAGATGAAAAAAACTGTGGGCTGAGAAAAAGGCAGTTTAATGGATAAAAAATAAAAAAAGGAAAAAAAGAAAACAAAAAAGGAAAAGGGAGCTTTATTCTTTAATTCCCAGCAGCAGGCGATGTCCAGCCACTTTCTGGGAAGCAAGGCCTCAGTATGTGTAGCAGCTGCTTGGGGAGACAAAAGCCTTAATAAAAAGTGCTCCCCCCTGCACCTCCCACCTCCCTCTTTTTCTTTACTTTTATTGCTGAGCATGATGTCATATGGTGTGGAATATCCCTTTGGTTGGTTTGGGTCAGTTGTCCTGGCTGTGTCCTTGCCCAACCTCTTGCCCAGCCCCAGCCTACTGGCATTTGTAGGTGTGTGTGGGATTGGAGAGGCAGCCCTTATGGTGTGTGAGCGCTGCGTGGCAGTAGCCAAAGCACTGGTGTGTTATCAACACTGTTCTACCCACAAGTGCAAAGTGCAGCACTATATGGGCTACTATGGGGAAAGTAAACTCCGTCCTAGCTGGACTGAGTACAGGAATAAAAAGATACAAACATGAAAAGAGACAACCCTGTTGGGCGATTACAGTTTTTTATTATTAAAATATGCATCTAATACTCTGAATCCATGACTTTGCCAAAATGATGCTGCATCTGTGTTTGATTGAATAACCTTTGATTCAGCAAGGGTAGATACACTTGTTACTAAAATTATTGCATGTGACTTTCTAACCAAACCAGACTTCATATGTGAGATGTTCTAAGTAATCTTCATGGGTTTGTAGCTTCATCCTTGACCACAGATAGAATGGATTGCTTTGGACAGAAGAGTGAAAAGAAGAGTAAATCTCATTGCTATTTTGTTCGTCTGAGAGGTCTCTGATTTTGAGCTTACTCTTTGCAGACACTAGCCTGTATGCACTGATGATCCCTGTTGGAAAACAGAAAATTTTCATTGCTGTGGGACTTTCAGGCATGTCACCCTGGAACAATAAATCTCCTCTTGTACAGCTGCTATAACTAGCAATCTGTTTTTCAGTCACGGGGTCAGGTGTGGTTGCTGTCTTCCCAGGTGCAGATAAATCATTTAGTGCTGTGCTGCCGTGGTATTGGTAATGGGAAGGGGAAGTTCAGGAGATCTGTTGACAGATAAGAAGTTTTGATTTTTCTGTTGTTGTACAGCTTTAGGGTGAACACAGAAGTAAGTAGGGGTCTGCGTAGCTATTTGAAATGTTCAGGAAGCACCTGATTCGACATTCAGCAATTTCTATAGCCATATGCTTGTCAAGTCTTCTTAGATACTCAGGCAGATCATTTTCTCTGGAATATAAGACAGAGCTAGAGAGTTGTATAGCATCATTACTAGTAGGAAAATTTCTCAAGGATTTAGCCAAAGGCATGCTTTTGACAAATATAATGCTGAACATTGTCTTTCATATCACCAGCTGACAGCTTTCAGTTAACATTGCTGATCAGAGCCTGCAAATTTGCCAAGTTAGAGAATTTTGATCTTTAAATTCTAGACTATATCTTCAACCAAGGTTAGCTGACACCTCCTCCAAGCTGTATGGTACCCTCTGAGAAACCTAGCCCTTGATCTGCTCTGTATCTCTACTTATTCTGTGTTGGCATATTTTATGATCCTGTCTTGGAAATGGAAAGCTTGGCTGTTTTATTGAACTCTTGCTAACAATTGGCTCTGTGTTAAAAATAACCCCTGCCAGAGCCCAGAAATATTTTACTGCTGTAAGAAAGCTTATGAGCATTAAGCTGAACGTGGACATTCTGTCAACAATGCTAGGATGTTTAGGATTTTTTATTTTATATATATATATATATATATACACACACACACTTTTCTTTTTTTGTCTAGAGGATGGTGCTGTCTGTGGCCTTCAAGGAACATATATAACATTAGCCAAGGAGGAAAATGAGCACACTATGAAAATAATTGCATCAGCACAGACATGGAGTAAACCCTGGAGATTAAAGAAGTCTGTGAATTAATTTCACTTGACAATTATAACCATGCACAAGACATATTAGGTATCAGGTAATTTAATTAATGAAATTAAATAGTTAAACCACTAATGCAATATACACCACTATATTTTATTTCCTTTTCTTTACAGCAACATACACTATTGAAGGCCATATTATTAATTCAGACTCAATGCCAGAATTCTAACTTTCTAAATCACTGTTTTATTCAATTTTTTCCCTTCCCAAAGGATCCCCAAAACCTTTCATCTTGAACAGTAGCTTTTGCTACAGAAAAGTACCTGCAATCCCTCTTCAGACAGCTAGATGGGCAATCTTTGAACTGAGTGGTGGCTGGGGGTCAAAAAGGCAAATGAGGAGGGTGGGACTACAAGATTAACTGTGTGAGAGCTATTTCTGGACAGAAAGAGCTATTTATTTCTCAGGTGCCCATTACAGAGAAGGGCAAGGACCTGTTACTCTGTTTCAGGTATAAGACTGTTAAAATTAATTCATTTCATATGTAATGATGAACCTGATCCTTAGTTGCTCTAGAAACAATCTCAGAGAAACCAAAATTGCACCTAGTAAATTCTTATGGAAATTCACTATTCTATATGCCAGCTTTTTTATTTTTTAAGTTTTATCCGTCTTTCTTTTTGTACGCTTTCTTTGTCCCTTCCTCAGACTCCTGCAGATGACTTCCCCCTAGGTGCTTTTGCAGCTGTTTATCGTTAAACCAGCCAGACCTCTCCTTATCACTTAGTTATATGGCTTACCACTCTATTGCATGATTTCCCCGCCCCCCCCACCCCCCCACCCCCTTTTTTTTCCCACCCTCTCCTTTGTACCATTAGTAAATTCTTCAGAAAGTCTGGGAAGATGTTTCTCCTTGTGATTGTAAGGGAATCTGGGATTAAGTGTTTATAGCCAGTCTGCCACAGCCTGTGAATCCATTAAGACAGACCTGCATGAAAGGTCAGGAAAAGTTATGTTTTTCAGCTTTACCACTCCTTAATCTCATTAGTTACCTCAAAAAGTTGTGCTTTCTCTTCTGGAGGTAAGTGTGTTAGAATATCTGTCTAAAAATAGGTCTTAAATCAGCTGCAGGTGGATAAAGCATTGTCCCTGAGGACTTAAAGGCTTCATGCAATTTCTGGACCATGCACTTTGACCAGTTTCTCAGAACTGGGAGTAGTGGAGAGAGGGATACTAATGAGGCTGAGTTTACCAGCTGGTGATCCAAATATCTAGTGTCTGACATCTTTGCAAATTAGTCCCTTGGGCACCATCTTTATTGAACAATGAACAGCATTTCACAATATAATGCATCTTTCCTGAAAACTTGGAACATTCTCTGAATGTAGGGCTGCTTGGGTGAAGCTACTGAAAGTGGTGTTTTTACTTGTTCTTAGGCTAGGCTTTCAATCTGCACTTGGAACATCTCGTTTCTTAACACCTTACATGTGTGCACTTTTGCTTTTCCTTTCTTGGGTTTAGGGACTTTCTGCAGAATTAGAGTCTAATCAAAGTAAGAGGATTTAAAGAAGTTGAGTGCATTTTAGTGGGATGAGATATTAAGCTTACCTTCAGGTGATCAAAATCTGAGGTCAGATTTCAGTTAACACTCTGTCAACAAAAATCCTCTTCAGTGACTGTACTTTGTTTAACTGTACCATTGGTCAAGTTTGGGGTTTTTTGGTGGTGGTTTTTGTTTTATTTTGATTTTTTTTTGTTTCTTGTTCTTTTAGTTTTTCCAAATAGCACTTATCACAGTAGCAGAATTTTCAACGTAAGAGACTCTGATGCAACAAAGTCTTGACTTTTCTCTTAGAGAAAATCAGGATGAAATATTTCATGTTGGGTCTGCCACTCTGCTTGCAGAATAAAATGTACTCCATCATGCTTGAGGCCCAAACAATGCTGTAATTAATACAAATGAAAAGCTGGTGTGCCATGCTGGTGTCAAATATTCACATGCTATTCGTTCAAAATACAATATTCTGTTTTGTTTTAGTGGGTTTAAAATTTTTTTTTTTAATTTGTTTTTATTTTTTGGCCAGATCTTCAGCTAATGATTTGGCTCTGATTTAGGTAGGCTCTTGGACAACTATATTATTAAGAATATCTGAGTTCGTGAAGCAACTTGATTTGTGTCACGAGTTGTGTTTTCATTTTGCCTTTTTAATCTTGTCCTTTTTTCAGGGAGACAGTGGTTTGTGGAGAGGATTGCCTTTGAAGGTTCTGTTTCAATTCTTTTATTTATAGCAGTGCTATGCATGCTCTAGCTGTGTATTCTAGTCTTCTCTATATCTGCAGGACAACCTGCACCTGGTTTAATTGCTGGATATTATTTAGGCCTGGATGTCATCCTTTATTCAAAATCGTATTGCCTTGAACCTCCCTTGCAGAGCTGTTTCGTGAACATTTAACATTCCTTTTGTGCAACAGTAAATTACTACAACTTTTACGTGAGGCACAATGTAGCGTAAGTGCAGGTTTAAGAGTGTAATTCCATTCAATGTCATGGTGCAAGAAACTGTTTAGGAGCTCTGTCTTTGAACTAGCTTACAACTCTGCCCTAGTAGTTGGAAGGACTCTTCTTATCTAAGACATTATTTCCACTGAATTCAGTGAATTGACATGTACTGCCTATTAACTAGGTTCTGGAGAAGGATCTATTGATATTTAAATTCTGGGGTTTATTTGGAGCTGGTGCTGGTCATCTTTCTGTTTGCCCTGAAGTTTCTGATAAGATCACATCCAGAAATAGAAGGAGTGGAAGGAGAAAGATGCTTTTGTGACTACAAGTGAAAATATTCCTCTGAATAAACTTAGCACCAGTATTTGTGAAAGTGTATTTCTATATCAGTTGAATGCGTAATAAGGTATAATGAGGACCAGGAGTTTGTGTCTTCATCACTGCAATGCATTTTAAAGTATTTTATAATAAAAGCCCTGCTGTTTGTCTAAGAATAACAACTGTGTTGTACAGTGTGATTTGTGGAATTCTTGTACGGAAACTGTCACTCAGCATCCTTCTGCTACTTGAAGTGTAGGGCCGTGTATAACAAGATTTTGGATTCACAGCTTAGTCATGTGAAAGACTTTAAAAATATGGTTTTAATATTGAAAGAATAGACTGGTCATGAGTTTCAGATGTGTTTATATCCTTGGCTTCACTGCCTGAAACTTCAATTGCTTTTTAAAAAGCCAAATATATGAGGTATTTTAAGCTCTCAATTTAGATTTTGGGGGCGTGGGGGGAAGCATATCTCTGAAAGAAAGGAGGATAAAGAGAGAAGTATTGGATTGGAAAAAACTGATGGAGGACAGCAAGGCCTAATTTCGATTTTTTTGGACTTTATGAAATGTAGATTTTACAAATGTGTGGGATTTATTTTGCTGTATTAAAAGAAATAAGAGCACATCAGTTACAACTGACATGCATATTTCAAGCAGTCTCGTGCCATTACCAAAATGCAGAGAATTTTCTCTTGCTATTAATTTTATACAGCTCTCTCATCAAGTGTGCATGTTGAAATCTCTTTAATTAGAGATTCCAAATACTCAAAAAATAATAGCTATTTTATGTCAAGTTCTCAGCTACCCTTCTTCATTATCTTTACCCTTTTTATGCCAGTGATGAAAGCGAACAACTTCTATATAACAATGTAAACATTATTTTCTGCCTTCTCTGTCATATTCTGCCCCGCATATATACATGGCATTGTTCTTAGTCAATATTGTGTTCAGTAAAGTCTGAGAAAATATCTTCCTATTTTCTTTTTTTTTAAGAGCCAGAAAACAGTTTTCAAAAATAAACCTATTTTTTCACCTTCTATATTCTTTCATATGAGGCATTAATGAATTCTTACATATGCCCAAGGCTTCTGACATTAAACAATGTCTGAGCTATGACAAACCTACCAAGTGGTCTCTGCAAAGAGACAAAGGTATCACAACATTTTGGAGAGCTTGTAACTGCAGCAACAGCAAGCAATGTGATTCTATAGACTTGGTTCTTCATTATTCTATGCTCAGGGCACAGTAGATGTAAGCTTTGTCCGTTCTATTCCCTCAACCTTGACAATCAGCTGAGGATCTGGCTGTTGCACGATGGATTTGTGTAACATACTGTTTGGATGATAGACAGCTCCCCCCCCAAGCCATCATGTAAGGAAGGAATTGTTGGCTGTAAAGTCACCGCAGCCCTGCTTGTGTGCTGCTTCCTCTGTGTTGTAGGATCCTTGCCTAGGTATGGGAACTTTTTTTTCAGGGGGTAGGAGGGGGTAGAGAGGTCTTCATTGTCTGGGTCCCTAGTTACTTTGCAATGTCAGATCAGTGCAAACGAGGAGACTGGGTCCTGGCTCTGGCTGAGGACTGCAGCTCCACGGTTGCAGGCCATTGTTATCGAAGCAGCAGCAGCAGCCTGTCCACGTGGTGTCAGTAAAGCAAAAAGCCTGTTTTGCAGGCCAGCCCTGATATGTTTGGCGTAATAAGCACATGATCACAGCTGACATTACATCCATTCAAGGACAGGGATGCACACAGGACCTAGTTATATCCAGTACGTTACAGTACCAGTCAGAGCCAGCTCCTGAGGCTGCACCTCCTGGCTTCTGAGCAAGGCGGGGGGAGGAGGGGGGAGATTTGTCTCATTCCACTAAAGCCACCAGATGATGATGAATGGTATTTCTCTTGCCAGAGAGCAGGACAGGAGGCTGTGTTGCAACGGGCATGCACAAATCACCCACTAAGGTCAGTGATGACAGTGCTTGCCTTCTTAGGGGTTGCATCAGCTTTCACTTGCTCTTTTCATAAACACAGAAGAATCACATTAAAGCCTCTCTTTTAATAGCTGAGAATTTTTCCCTTGCCTTTTCCCTCATCTCCCAGGGTACCCCAGTGCTGCCATAAGCCTCACACTGGGGCTGTCTTTTATTAACAGAAATGTTGCTGATCCCAGAGGAGAGATTCAGATCGGCAAAATATCCCATTCCAGGAAAATCATATCTTCAGCTCTGGGTTGTGATGCACAAGTATCTTTACTGCTTAGCTACAGGAAAAGTAAATTTTGCTGTGACATTTCTACTCAGCGTAATGGCCAGCTGGAAAATTTTAGGGATGATAATAGCAGGCTTTCTTTTTAATTTTGTTTTTCCTAATTGGCCTCCCTTGGTCATATGTAAGCTCTTCCATCTCTTGCATCTCCTTTTTTTGGAAGTTTGAATGTGGTTGTTGTAGAGTAAAGGCAATGAAAATGCTGGCTTCTCCTCACAGAAGCCTGTCCCAGTTGTGCTGTCAAAAGATGATGGGTTTCTGCTTCTAATGCTGTATCCCAGCCTCAGGCTGTATCATGAGCCATTGGCACCTAAAACCCTCTAAAATCCTTGGGAACCACAAAGATAGAAGAAAATGGGACTCCTAACCTGCTTTTCAAATTTTCTGTTGAGTGAGGAATAATGAAGGTTTTAAAGACGAACTTAATGCTGGGGATGACTTTCAATTGCATAAGCCTGGACAACATAACATAATCCTTGTGTTCAAGTTGAATTGTTATGTTTCTACCAGGCTTTTTGGTACTCTTTGCTCTGGTAGGTAGTCAGAGACTTATGTTAAAGCACTAGCCTTTCTTTCAGCCTTTGCTTCCTGTGTGAGAGAGGTGAGGACCAGAGAAAACTTTTTCCCTAATTTAGTCTGTTTTCCAAGGATCTCCTTGCATAGAGAGCTAACGCAAGGTGGAGGTCTGGAGAAGGATGGGGGATTAAGAGATGTGTAGAGGGACAGACCTGAATCACTGAAATTTTTCCAGGTAATGTTCTGGCCTGTAAGAGGAAGCGAGTTAGGAGTTTGAATTTTTTTTTGAAGGGTTGGTATTCACGCAGAAACCTAGAGGTCTCTGAGAAAGCTCTCTATTTCTTGGTAACAGCTCAAAATAGGTATTGCACAAAGAGGACTAAAAATGACCTTAATTTCCTTGCAGAACTGTGGACCAGATGGATGTCTACTCTGAGTTGGTAGGGCCACTTCTGCATTATTGCAATGGAATACAAATACCAGGCTTCCACATTTTGCACGTTTTTCTTCATCAGGACAGACCAACAAAATCAAAAAGTCATGAAAATGTGACTAAACTAAAACATTATGAATGATCTCAGTATTATGTAAAACACAACTTCTTGAAACTTTTTGGAAATGCAGGAAAATAAAGTATATGCTGTGTTGTTGGCCTTTCTAGTGTACTTCAGTATAGATGAGCTTAAAATATCTCTTTAAACAAGCTAAAGAAGAAACACATCTACTGTAAATGAGGAAGGTAAAAGTCTTTGTTAGAAATGCTTATTCCTATCCCCATGAGAATGCAGAAATGGATAAGTGGAACAATAGTTTTCTGAAACAAGATGGCAGACATTGTCTAGCACGTTGGTTTAATATATAGCATAAATAATGCATGATTTCTATAGCTTGGAGGAATACTTGGATGTAGTTTTGCCTAAATTCCTCTCTCTGGATTTTGAAACAACAGAGGGAGGGAAGAAATGCCAACAGAACTTGCAAGAAGACACTCTAGGATGTAGTTTCTGGAGTAATTTCAATGAAAGGTGTGGGATTTGTGCATTAGTTCAGAGTGAGAAGCTGCTCTCACAAAGAAAGCAATCTGTGTCTATCACAGAGGGTGAATTGTGTGGGCTGTCAGTTCCAGAAGCACAGTCAGCTTTGACCAAAATTGCTGTACTGCATCTGACGAGTGGATTTAACAGTTCCTGGGAGCACATTTTTAGTACTCTAGTTGCAGACCTGACAGACTGTAAGGGAAGAGCCATCATAGCTTCAGGGAAAGAGAACTAACTTTCCAAGAGGTGCCATGGATGAAAATATTGATATAATTTCTTAGAAGATACTTGCGTGCAATTTTCTGGTGAGTTGGAGTTGAAGCATACATAGGAATACATAGCATACATAGGAAGAATGTGCAAAAGAACTGAGCTCAGGGCTTTGTTCGGGATTGTACTGGACTCATTAAGGTGCTCTGTGCTGTCTGTACACCAGGAATGGATCAGGAGAGTCTAAATCAGAAGACATGACTGGAAGTTGTGCTTCCCAGCCTTGAACTACTCCATCATGTACTGTGACAAGATGATACACAATAAATGCTCTGCTCACTTGCACTACCCAAATACAGCATTGAGGCTGTTGTGTCCACGGCCAAATTTAGGCATGATTGTTTGAGCTCCTGCTGGGTCAGAGAAACCCCTTTCCCTGAGGGCTTCTCTTACTTATCCTCCTGGGGACTGCTACATGGGCTTTGCCAGGCACAGAGAGATCCCAGTGGCTTGGCATTCTTATGGAGCCATCTGCAGCCTTTACTTTATTATCAACAGCATTCTGCTTAAGCAGTACTCATTGTCTTGTGCATCAAGGTCCCTTTTACAAGGGCAGCTGGTGTTGGCTGTCCTTCAGGAGCAGTGGCAGATGAGTTTCTCCTTTGCCTGTTGCCATATGTGAAGCTTTGCCATGCACAAAGTCCTTGCAGTGTGGCATCTTGCAGCAGCTGGGTAGTGCCCCCTGGACAAGGTCCCTGGCTCTGCCTCACTGGAACCCTGCTGTATCCTTAGGAGTGTGGTGACAACCTGCCAGCTGGAAGACCAGATAGGAATACTAAGCAAGTACTGCAAGTTCGCACTTCCATTTGAGTAGAAGTGTTCCTGGGACCATGGTGTACTGATCTCTTTTGCTGGCATCCCTGTGTGTCCAGAGCTGTAACTGCCTCTTCACGCTGTCAGTCACTTACTTATTTCCCCATGAACCTGACAACAGAGACAACAGAGGTTGCACTGGAGAAGGCAGCTATATCCACAGGTGTAGGATCTCTGAACGCCTGTATTGTGGCAGCTTTCCTCATCTCCTGATCCCCTCTGCCTCCCACCTCTGGGAGATCTTCCAGGTGAAGTTCCCACAGCAGAAGGTCTGTGGGAACAGACTGTCTGTGTACAGCCCTGTTTGGGGGTCAAAGCATGCCCTGTCCTTGAAGGGGCTGAGCAGGGAGCTGCTGCATGGTAGTGGCACAGAAGCTGCACCAGCGCTGCCTTTGATGTTTTGGCTTGCAGGGGTCTTGGCAAGACTGAGGACACCAGGAGACCTACATCTGCTTGGTGAGGGTCTGGTCCCAGTGGACCCCCATGGAGAGCCCCAGGCACCAGGGAACTACTGGCCCCTGTGGCACACCAACAAAGTGTAAATAGACTTTCATTTGTGCAATGGGAGATGGAGGGCACGCATTTGTTGGTGTGGACACAGTTCAGATACAGTGAAGTGGTTGGAATGCGCAAAGTTTAAAAATGTGCCCAGTGAGCAGCTATATAGATGTGTAAGTCCTCCCCTTGTGGGGGCATGTGACTTTGTCCTTAATAAGCTTGGCAGGGATTTCTGGAGTGGAGGGAAAAGCGGGGAGGAAGGCTTTGCCCTCCTTTGTGCCATGGGGCATACATTCTTAAGGTAATCTGAGAACTTTACCTACCAAGTCAGTTGTAATTGTGGGGACTTACGACACCTGGCAACAGAGAGTTGTGTCTTCCTGTGCCCACTGCAGTAGGCATTCAGAAACCACGATAATGAGCCTTGTATTTGCTGGGAGGTGGTGGGTAGTGTAGCATGGGCTGTGATAACATGTAGGCCAGATGTTTTCATGGCAGTTTTGGGAAAAACTTTCATTGTACATTGCTTTCCTTTGTGAGTAACTGGACGTGGTGGTTCAGGTGATATTTTTAAGACTTGTGTACCCTGTTCTAACACTAAACTGCTGTTAGCTGCAGGCTTGTCTGCCTTAGTGCTTAAACCAGGGGACTCATAATGCAGCTCCAATAACATATAGTGGAGTTCCAAAATGAGAAGTTCACAGTATAAGGATAACTACTTTGGTTTCACTGTATGATTTTTCACTGTCTTATATCTTCTCCTTAGCACACTACTACATTTTTCCTTTTTTTTTTTTTTTTTTAATCCCCTCTAGTGCCATTGGCAGAAGATGATGTTAGGTCAGATCCCGCAGACTTCAAAATTCATTTGTTCTCCAAGAACTCTTTCCAACCAGTTTGTGATTTTCACTTTGCCCTTGATAACCCTGGCAATGTTTTAGGTTAGATAACATGCAGCCAGGGAATTTTGCAGGTTTCTTCTTTGAAATAAATCACCCCTAATAAATGAGAGTAGTCACAATGTACAATGTGTCTTTGCAAAGCTACCTGTCGTGGTTTAACCCCAGGTGGCAACTAAGCAGCACACGGCCGCTCAACTCACTCCCCCCTTAGAGGGAAAGGGGAGGGAATTGGAAAGCTAAAAGTGAGAAAACTCACGTGTTGAGGTAAAGCCAGTCTAATAGGTAAAACAAAAGCCACACACACAAGCAAAGCAAAACAGGGAGTTCATTCACTACTGCCCATAGCAGGCAGGTGTTCAGCCATCTCCAGGAAAGTAGGGCTCCATCACGCGTAACGGTTACTTGAGAAGACAAATGCCATCTCTCCAAACATGCTCCCCCCCCCCTTCTTCCTCCAGCTTTATATGCTGAGCATGATGTCATACAGTGTGGAATATCCCTTTGGTCATTGGGGTCAGCTGTCTCAGTTGTGTCCCCTCCAAGATTCTTGTGCACCCCCAGCCACTCGCGGGTGGGGTAAGTAGCAGAAAAGGTCTTGACTGTGTGTAAGCGCTGCTCAGTAAAAACGAAAACATCCCGCTGTTATCAACACTGTTTTCAGCACAAATGTAAACCATAACCCTGTACTAGCTACTGTGGAAAAAAGTAACTCTATCCCAGCCAAAACCAGCACAGTACCTAACAGGTAAGGGAACACACCTGAAGAGAGTGCATTGTCATCTTTCTTCCCTTTTGCGAATGAGAGGCAGTGGCAGTTAATCAGCTGTTTCACGTGTTTTGATAGAGACAATGCAAACAAAGCTTTCTAAATCTCTGCTCCCAGTAACACTCCTGCTCCTCCTTCACTTGGAAAAAATCTTGGTTTATTACCTGTTGTTTTACTCTGTGCAGTTATGCCCTGTTCATTTCCCTCCTTTTTTGTCACCTTATCTGTCCCAGGAAATTGTAGCTTTCTGTTTTATTACATCAAACAGGAATATTTCCAGGATATGTACAGCTATGCTCTTGAACTTGTGACATTTAAAGGGCAATAGAATACTAATGTGACTAATAAAACAGAAAAATGGCTTTATATAAGTCAATGGGAAAATGGCTCAACCTATCTTTTGAAAGGACTAATTTCAACAACATTCATTGATACAGGCCTGGAGGGAGACTGCAAAGCTTGGGGGATTGAGGTAGGACTGTAAAAACAAAGCAAGCTCTTGCCACCTTTAAAAGCTCTTTTGACACCTTTAAGAGATCCAGCTAATTGTGGAGGCTCTGCCGTCTATTTTCTGCAGATGATAATTCACAAGGGTAATTGGGCTATTTTTTCATTTTGTTTTCGTTGTGCTGCGAAACATGTTAGTAATCTAAAAGCAATTTTATTGGATTTCTTTAACATGGATTTTTTGATTTTTATTTCAACATGTACAATAAAAGTTCCACATTTTATAGTTCAGTATTTCTAGCTAATGTTATGAGACCTAGAACAACTGTGTCTAGAGTATTTGCAGGTCATGTCCTTCCTGAACAGTACTAAGGCTGTACTGATTCTGAGTATATGCCATGTGATCGCTAAGTCATGAATTGACATGTATGGATAGACAACAAAGGAAAGAATCCATCAATTTTACCTTTTTACCCTTATCCTTTCCTCTTTAATTAAGGTTTCTCAATTAATATGAAAACCACCAGGTTTTCTGAATTATTATAATAGTCAAAAGGCTTCAAATAACAAGAACAGTTTGTGATTATAATCCAGAATATTTGTGAGGTAAATTATTATTCTGAATAGATTTGGTTTATGTGATCAAGGGTATACTTACAGATTTGGAGGTTGGATATTGAGAGTGCCCTATGTACATTTGCTAAACTTTGCTACTTGCAGTAAGAGAGTTATAGGTATTTTTTTTCAATTTCTTTAACAACAGCAACAAAAACACCAATTACTCAGAGAATAAGTAGATATAGATCTTTTATGACAGTTTTTTAAAAGTACTTTTGACTAATTATCATTAAAAGCTTATTAAAATAATGTTTTCTTTAATGCAAGTTATATTCTTTCATCTTTTCCAGTAATGCATCATCTAGTAAAACGTTTTGATGTGGAAAAAGTGCTTGAGGTCTGAAGGGAGTGACAAGAATAATGCTTCAGTTATAACCATGACTGGTAACACAGATTCATCCTTTCTAGTAGAACAGAAATGTAGTAACCTAATGAGCTCTCCATGATGTAAGTTAAGTTTTGTGTTGACTCCGAACAATCAATGACACTGTTTCTTACACTGTGATTCTGCGATACATAGAAAGCTGTATTCTGGCACCTGTTTGACCCAGTACCTCAGGCTTCTCCCTCCCCTCCCCTCGCCACATTCCTGCTATTCTATCCTAAATGCTTCCTGCAGCTGAGCAAGCTTGTTTTGTTGGTCTTTTCTATTTGCTATCCTTTGTGATCCCCTGAGGTTTGAGTGCAATGCTGTGCTAGCAGGATGAGTTAGACTGACGTGTCTGTGCTGACCCTCCTGCGTGAGCTAACACAGATACTGTGGTCTGTAGCTCAGGATCTTGGAGCCCTGTATGGACCTATATGAGAAATGTATGTGTGTAAATAAATCCATACTATCAGGAGTGATCTTCTTTCTTAAAAGCCTAGTATTTCTAAAGCACATTTGAATACATAGGTGATGTAGGGCACTTCTTCACTGAATCGTCATGTATGATGTAGGCATTTCCTTGAAGAACTTTCTTCAGATTGGAAACGGAATCTTATAATAAAGCTAGTAACTAAGTATATTTTTCTTTTTTTCCACTCCAGCTGCAGCTGTTTGTCACTTTGCCCAGTACTTCTTACATAGAAATCCTTTCTTTTACTGGACAAATACCTCTTCTTGATTTCTCCCTTCTTCTTTTGATAGCTACATGCATATTATTTCTCCTCCTTACTGCAGTTCTTTTTTCTTAATTCCCCTTGTCCCCAGCCTTTTCTCTGGGAACAGGAAGGACAGGTAAGAATGATTATTTTATGCTCGCTTTCAAGATTCAAAGCACTGTAGGAGATTTTACTGCAATCTGCTCTCTAGTTGAAAGCAGCTGGCATGAACTCTCTGTAGATGTACTGGTAATTTCAAGATTGCTCATACTTAGTCTTGAAGATTCAAAAATCCTCCAGACTTTTGTAGGAAACCTTTCTTGAATAAAATAAAGCTAAAAAAAAATATAAATTCAACATTGTTCAATAATGTTTATCTAGGAAAACTGAATGTCACTCCCA
The DNA here is from genome assembly GCF_963921805.1 of Phalacrocorax carbo. Classification (NCBI taxonomy): domain Eukaryota; kingdom Metazoa; phylum Chordata; class Aves; order Suliformes; family Phalacrocoracidae; genus Phalacrocorax; species Phalacrocorax carbo. The sequence continues at coordinate 52,242,959 of NC_087515.1, forward strand.
AGATGGGTATGACTCTAAGACTGCAGAAGAAGGAGGCTTTTTCCCTGTTGCGTTATAGAGAGGAGAAATTTATTCTGAATTCATGTGGGGCCTTACAACTTAAATGATACTTTTTAATGTCAAAAGCAGTTATCTTAATCTCCCTTGGCAAATCTTTTCCATGAAATCTGTTTTCTGTCCATATGCTTTCTGTCTTAGTATGCCACACACTTTCTGCTTCCCACACCCACAGCTTCATGATGACAGTCCATCACGCTGCAGTCACTTGAACGAGTTTTTGATTTGACTGAAATACTACACACTTCTGGTCATGTCAGATGCTTGGCTGCAATAAAATCAGGTCTGGACCATCTTTGTGATTTTGTTGTGCTGGAAATTTGCACAGAACTTTTATTCTTCCTTCCTATGGTAAAACAACAAATACCACCTCTTTAAAGGGGATTACAAAGAGTGCTCAACATTAAGGAGTCAGCAGGCTGATGGTTATCTGCTTTTCATTGGCTGTGTGACCATTTATGATCTTATGTGTGGGTGGAAGCGTCCACCATCCTGAACCTGTTGCTCACATATCTGCTGAAAGCCAATTGCCAGCTCTAGAAGCTTTGTGCGAAGGAAGACTGGACCTTTTAACCTTTGTTTATGTGGCTGTAGACACAACAGGCAAAGGGCAAACTCAGCTGTATCATTATTAATGTATAGGGCTTAGTACTTTTTCTGTAGTTTTTAGCCACCTAATCTTGAATTAATGTGATCTGTGGTTTTACAATGTAATAAGAAACTACAACTGGTTATTAATTACTCGGTACCCATTTTTTTCAGCCATGTAGCCAATATTAATGTACTCAAAATTGCAACACACAATTCGTCGTTATTCATTGTGGTAACACCTTTGCTTGAAGCCTATTGAATCTTACCAAAATACTTCTGAAATTTTAGGAACTGCAGATGGTGTTGATCTTCCAAAAGAGTAATCAAGTTTTCTTAAAACCTCTGAGTCACCATATCTTTCAAAGGTAGGTGGTTTGAACAGAGGTGTAATAGTGTTACTTTAAAATTTAGGTACTAAAGCCACAGGAGTTATACTGGAATAAACCAGTGATATACTTAAACCATAATTTTTGTCTGACAGTGGTAAGAATAGGCAAGTCCAGTTAGCCCTATGATAAGTGTGTATGCCAACAGGGCAGCGTTCTTGTTCTTTTTGTGTGGTGTTTTTTTTTTTTTTTTTTTAATTTAAAAAAAAGAAAAGGGCAGTCTGGTTGGGAAGGACTCCTATATTGCAGGAGGAATGGGTGCATTCCTGTAAGAGAACAGCTCCTGGCTCCCAGCCTTGCCAATTCCAACAGGACTCAGGCTGAGGCTTCGAGTGATCATCAGGCTGTGCATTTGGTTTTTTCCCTTGCCGGTCAAGGTACCTATTTTATTTACTGCATTCATGCGAGGAGGAAGATAATAATGTGTGAAAGTTTAGGAGCTTTCTCAATCACATACTGTTTCTTCTAGCAAATCAAATTATATAATTTGGCTGCTTTTCTGACCCTGGACCCTTTTAACTGAAGGTGGACCCTTTAGCTTTGTAGGGAGACTGGGGGTATGGTTTGGTATTGAGGTAGGAAGTGATGGCCTGGGTAGGAAAGATACAATTTGTACGAAGGCGGGCTTTGCCAGGTCTACCGTTCATGAAATAATATACTGGTTACTATTAAGCATGATAGTTCATGACTTTTCATAGCTGCTTAAATTTTTTCCAAAAAGAAAAATAAAAAATATTTTAAAGGGTAGTTATTATTTTTGTATTTCAATACTGCCTTGTTAAGATCAATGCTATTTTTTTGCTCAGCATTGCCTCTGAATTGTACTCTAAACCTTAATTAAAAGATAGTTATTCAATTTGGCTCATATTCAGCCATACTCCAAACATGATCTATGCTACAGGTTATGGTTCATTTTGTTTTGTTTCGTTTTTCCTACTGTTCCACTAGAAAATATAGTAGATACTTAACTTCTTTTTAGCAGGAAAGAGCACCTCTCTTTCCCTGTCTCATTGTCACTCTACTTTTCTCTCAATCAGACAATGTGCTTGTGTGTCTCTGCCATCTTATAGTTGGTGGTAAACCTCTGCAGGGTAAGGGATATGTTTTTGTTACACATCATCTAATATAGTAGGGTTCCAATTAGGGAAGTCTTGCTGTTTTGCTAAGTACTCATGATTGCTCTGAACCATAGAAATGAGTTGCTGAACCATTGAAATGAGTTACTGAACCGGTGCTTCTGCCTTTTTGCTTTTTCCTTCCTGGCCATGTGCTTTTCTACAATGCATAAGTGGTGCTTCCCCCCCGCCCCAGTTCACTACTAGTTCATTTATTTCAGAAAACTTCTATGTCTTTTTATTTACTTAAGCCAGAAAATGCTCATTCTTTTAGTTATGTTTATGGTGCTCTTAAGTAACTTAACAGTAACCACTAGGGAGAGGAAGCTCAGCTGGACAATCCTAACATTTTCCATATAAATCTTGTCTTTAAATAGCTTTATTTGAGTGCCACAAACTTTCTGATGGATACTTTGTTTTGAGGAAGTTGCTGCATACCATTACTATGCAAGACTTCCAAAGGGGGGCTGCTAATCAAAATGGGATAAGCTCATCATGCAGATAAATATGGTTACAGGGCCCTTTCCTCCATAGAAAAGTGGAAGCACAGCACTGTCACTCAAAAGGAGCATGCATGGGGGACAGGACCCTAGAAAAGTCATCCAAGGACAGTCAAAACTATTACTGTACTGAGATAATACCTCAGCATTCAGATAAATCCTTTCAGGAATGGCCTGATGAGAGAGAATAGTACACTTAGGATGAGGAATAAAGCCCCCAAATGCACAATTTTTTCTACTGTATCATTTTATAGTCAAACATTGAACACTGTTTCCAATTTCTGCAGATACAGTTTATCAGAAACTGGGATTATTACAAAACCAAACAAAATATATGAAGATTACCTTTTTTTTCACCCATTCCCCCAAAAGAATATAGCAGATAAATATGAAAGGGTGTTACATGTGTTGCAATTAGTCTTTAGCTCACAGTAGGGAAAGAGCTCACTTTTACAGGGTTCGATAAAAGCAGTTGCATCTTGCTTTAATGGATAGAGAGGGTTTTATGCTCCTAGAGTACCTCGGTGTGCTGGTAGCAGATGAGGTCTCATGTGGGATCTTAACTGTACTCCAGAACAGTTTCTGCTTGCTGGAAGCGCAGTGGAAAAATATGCAAAAGTTAAGTTTTCAGATAGTGTGACAAAGCATCTAAAATGACATCACCAATATTATAACATGAAAATCCATCTATAAAAGTTGAATGATTTGTGACTGTTAGGAAATTAAGTATAAGAAATTCCCTGCCAGTATAATCCTTTGGAAGCCAAAGCAAGCTGTACGAAGAGGTTTCCAAGTAATAAATGTGGCGGTGGTTGGCAGAATGCACTTTGGGCACTGGAGACTGAGTGGACAATTGCTTGAGTAACTGCAGGTGGACCTGCTGGTAGGGCCGAGGGTGTTCTTGTCCCAAATGTTCCTCCATTCCTTGCTCTTACTTGGCAATTTTTCAGTCCCCAGTTTGTCTTCAGTAAAGACCTTTACCACAGGTATGCTGTTTTGGAACCTGGATAATGTCTTCGTGCCCTTGTTGCAGGGATTCCAGCCCACAGGGACAGAAGATATACAATTTAAATGGAAATCCTTTGAGAATGAGCATCATCTGTGCCAAGCTGTAGACATCTGCAGAAGTAAGCATACAAATTCATATGTAAAGTCATATGAAGCGACTGTGATAAGAGAAAATATCTACCAAATCTTGCAGCCTTGGAAAGAAAAGAAAAATTTTCTTACAGAAGAAGTGTATGATGCAAAGAATAAGATTTTTTGTTTTGTATGACTGTTACTTGAGTGCACTTAAGACAAAAATCTGCAGAACCAACCCTCTGAACAAACAAGAAAACATAATGTTTTGTACAGCTTCAAGCAGCTCCAGCTGTAAAAAAATAAATTAAAAAATAGGCAATGCTTTACAAAAAAAGGAGGTAAATGATATATAAATTGTAGAATATCAATGAACAAGCTAGGTTAGACAAGATAAGGCAAAAAGAAAAAAATCAAGCAAAGCCAAATTAAAGTTCTATCAGCAAGAAAATAATGCCATTAGGATGCTGTGAACTACAAGGAAGTTCTAAGGGAAAATATTACTGCTGAGTACTCACATTGCATAAGCATCACATGAGATGCTGCTTTCAGCCAGTGTTTCTTTGGCTGCCTTTAACAACATCAAAACCTCACAAATGTTTCATAAGGTAGTGTTCTTGCTTATATTTTATTTAGAATAAGAGTCTATCTGGAGCATTAATCAAACTTGTTGAGAAAATTTTGTTCTTTGAATAGGAAGCATTACGAGATGTCATCTGCTGCTCTTCTCTGTCCTGACATAGGGCTGACAATGCCTAACGTGAAATATTTGTCTACCCTTGGTTGAAAGGCTGCAGTGACGTAGATTCCATGGCCTTGCTTTGCAGGCTGATTTACTGCTTAATTATTCTTGTAGTTAGAGGTTCTTTCATACTATCTGATCTAATGTTTTTTGGCTCTGAACATATTTCTATTTGTCATGATCACAGTGAACACAGGGGTTTGTTGCTCTTTTTTCCTCTCTTTAATACTAAAAGACTTCTACCTACTGAGTTACTGGAAACTGTTCCCATGTCCCTCTTCAGTATTTTCTCTCTTCCCCCACTCCAATGTCTTTCCTAACAGAGTGTATCCAAATTTCTGAATCATGTTATTTCCACTATAGCCTCTTCAATCTCTCTCTCTTACTATTTGGTTTCCCAGAACTGGACTCAGGGGCGAGTCTAGCCAAAGCTTCACAAGTGCCAAGCACAACAAATTCATGTCTTTCGTGTGGCACATATATTGATATAGTGCAACAGCCTGTCAGTATTTGAAGTGCACTAGTAATTTCTCATTTTGTATTTGTGCATTTGGTGGCTTCCTCCTGGATCTGGACACTTATATTTTTATTACATTTTTTCTTATTGAGGGGGAGCAGTGAGGGGGAAGAGAAGAACATTTAAATGGGAGGAGGACTGTGGGGACCTGACAGCTCCCCCCAAACAGCAACAAGGAGGTCATCAAGATGATGAGAATCAGACTCTTCATGGAGGTGGGAGGACGGCAGACAATGGGCATAAGTAGAAATTAGAAAGGTTGAGACTGAATTTAAGAGAAAACATTTTCACAGTGAGAACAGTGCAACAGATTGCCTATGGCGGTGTTGTGGTTTAGCGGCAGCTCAGCCCCACACAGTCGCTCGCTCACTCCCCACCGGTAGATGGGGGAGAGAATCAGAAGGGTAACGCTCGTGGGTTGGGATAAGAACAGTTTAATAATTAAAATTAAAAGAAACAACAGTAGAAATGCAATGTAAAGGAGAGCAACGAGAGGCGCAAAGCCCCGGGGGAGGGGGAAGGGAGGGGAGAGGGAGAACGAACCGCCGAAACAAACCGCACGCGCCGCAGCCGCCCGCCGACCCAACGCCGTGCCGCCTCCCGGCTGCCACTGCCCCCCCCTCAATATACTGGTCATGGTGTCACATGGTATGGAATGAAACAGCCATTGGCCAGTCGGGGTCAGCCGCCCCCACCATGGCCCCGCCCCTCCCAGCCCCCACCCCGCCACGCGGCAGAGCGCGGGAAGGTGGAAAGGTAGCTGACCCCCACAGTGAGGAGAATTAACCCCTTCTCAGCCAAACCCAGCACAGGCGGGTTGTGGCTGCAGTTTCTGCTGTCTCCATACTTGGCTTTAGCCAGCCAGGTCTTGAAAACCTTTCTGAGCAACCTGGTCTGATCCTTGAAGTCCCTTCCAATCTAAATTTTCCTATCATTGTTTCTCTGATTCTCAAAGTCATTCTGGGTTCTGACTTGCCTTCTGAGGTGCTTACAACCCTTTTCAGCAGAGGAATGCACTAAATACTTTAAATATATTTTTATTTCATTTTGAGTCATTATTGAAAATACTACCACTGGATTCACTGCAGATCCTTCCAAAGCCCAGCTTGAGACTGAAAATTCCTAATTAGTACTTAAGTATGTTTTAGAATCAGGTATTCATGCCACTGACATTTCATTTGAATCAGATTTTCCGGATGTGAGAATATCATGCAGGTGTGTGGAAAAGTTTAAGTAAAGAACATAAATGTCATATCTGTTCCTTTCTCCTTATCTAGGCTAATAATCCTTACAAATATACTGAACTAAACTGGAATAATATAATCTATCCTTCTTTTATTTTTGCTTTTTACAAGCTTATTATCTTCTCATTCCAATAATTTAAGTATTCCATACTGGTATTTTTCTAAGCACTGGAGCTCACTTGAATTATGTATATTGGAATGTTATTTTTAGATAGCTGCTGCTGGTGCCACGTTGCTTTTCTCTATTTCCCAGAGCTGTTTTTGTCCTCTGAATTATTAGGGGTGGCTTTAGCTGGTTTCTGAAATGCTGTAAGGTGAACTTCATCAGGTCCAGCTGCATTGAAAATATCTATCTTGCCTTCATACTTTTAAGATGTCTTCTCCTTATTCTGGTCCATGCTCCTCTCCCCTTTAATATCAATTTTAACATTCTAAAAAGAGAATGGAAAGGTCACTATTTCAGTTTTACCTATGTCATACATTATTTGTTGTTCTTCCACAGTAAGCCATGCACCTAAATTTTTCTATTCTTTACCTTGCATCCAATAAATAAGATAAAAGTGTTTCTGATGTGATCAGTGAACTTTTTCTTGGAGCCTTTTATATTCCCTGCTAGTTGTAATGCATTTTGTCTTCCTCTTTCTGATTTTATTCTTATGGGCTGTGTTTCTCCCTCATTCATTCTTAGTCATGTGTCCTTGTTTCCACTTTTTGTGCGGTTCTCTTCTGCTTTTCAGTTTATTAAAGAGTTATGTGTGAGTTGCAAGGCAGAGACCAAAAAGAATTGGCGGACAATCTACAAAATAAAGGTTTACAAGTATTTATGTGCATCAGCCTCCCAGAATAGTCTGACAGCTAGGATAAATCCCACCTGTCTTTCAAGGTTGCTGGAAATACAAAGATGACTTGACTGTATATGGTAGCATATATAAAGATAGTTGGCTCATAATGCCTAGATCACTGAGAACTCCTTCCCCCTCCCTGCCCAAGGATATGTATGACCATTCTGGAATCAAAGCCTGCTGGAGGGGCCATATACCAGTCAAACTTGACCAAGTCTTTCAGAGATCTTAGAAGTAATTTCAATTGCAGTTAAATTAAATGGCAATTAAATTAAATTACTATTGTCATTTGATTTAATTGCAGTTAAATTATACGTAGGCCAAGTAGCAAAAAGAAACAATGAAAATACAAACCTTTCCCAACACCCTCAGAAAAAAGTAGGAAAAGACCTTTCCACTGCAAACCATACAAACAACCTCACTATTACAGGCTCCTCTGTAGGCTTCTGGGAACTGACTGACTTTTTGGACTTGGAACTGTTGCAGATAAAGAAATAAAATGTTTGGACATAAATGGAGTATCAAAGAGTACAATTTAAGATAATGGACCTCAGTGTATTCACAGGAGGTCTGGACAATTTACCATAAAATAGAAATTAAGCCATGTCTTACTGCCATACAACAGCCACTTGCTGCTGTTAAACTGTGAGATAAAACTGCTGAGGCTTTAGAAAAGAGAACTGCAAAAAGCAAAGTAAATATAAGGCAAACCATCCTGGAAGTGAGAAGAGATGATACTGAAGGACTGTTTCTTAAGAGAGTGCTGGATACAACATTTTTCTGGTGTTCTAGGGCTGGAAAGAATGGAAGAAAGAGTGACAGCCAAGAAGTATGAAAGACCAAAGTTTGCTGCTGCTTCTACCAGACCTCCATGAAATATGACTGGTCAGGTTCAAAATGATTCCTGAGGATAAGTCAAGTATCTGTTGGGAAGTGGTATCCATTTGAAATATAAGCAGCCATTCACACTAACTTTGCAGTGGGTGAAAAATACTTGTTACTTAAAGGGCAATTATATTGGACAATCAGGAATGCAAAGTAGAAATGCAATTTTGAAGACAGTGAAATATGCACTCCACTGGGACTTTAATGAGAAAGAAGCAGAAGGAATAGGTCAACAAGTTATCATTAGACATCCATACAGATCTGCAAAATGCCATACAACTAGAAGAACGTGTTGGGCGGGGAGAAGGCAGTATCCTTCCATTACGTGAAAGCCTGTTATTTGCTCCAACATAAAACCATTTAAACCATCCATCAACATGCAAGGCCAGCTGGTTTTGTCCTGGTTTTGGTAGACACCTGAGGAGAGATAGGACTGTAGATTGCCAAAGAAGGCAAATTATTACAGTACTTTTAATTTTGATTCTCCATATTAATTTATGCCATTTTATGGATCTATACATCAAAAAAAGGTTTGAAAAGCATAATTTTAAAGACTGTACAATGCTATCTAACATGTGAGGGACCAATCATTTCAAATTATGGAGGAGGAAAAAGGAAAAAGCTCTTCCTGTACCCCACCAACCTGAGATTGTAAAAAGGCTTTGTTTTGATTTTTTTCTCTTCACATGAATTATATAAAACTTAAAACCATGTAACAGAATGAAAAATATGTATGTAGGTCATGGTATTGCTGTTTAATTATACTGTCTTGAAGAAATGTGCCAAAAGTAATGTTCTGGTGGATAGCCCCTCAATAGGGTCATTGTAGTGTGATCGCATATTTATATAGAAGACAATGCCTAGAAAGTGCTTAATAAGAGGGGACAGTCACTGGAGGAAGGAATAAATCCTTGGTGTTGCAGTGGGTTGCCTGTCACTCTCTTTTATGCTTGAACGCTGAATGTTATCTGTGCTGTGCTTTGGATGGTTCGACTGCTTTGCCAGATTTGAGGCACAAGCAAGCGCATGAAGTGAATCCACATGCAATGGGAAGCCTTCCTCCACATCTCAGGCTGAACGTCACTGCTGCCTTATTCCAGCAAGGCTCATGCTTGAGAGCAATGCACAGGTCTGGTTATTATTACAGTCCCTGAACCTCACCATTGTGAGCTGGTGCTGGTGCATACAAGCTTAGTTTACAATCTGGCTGTGTGCAGCTGGGTATTGGTATTGTATTTAGCAGCACTGTGTAAACCCCATCCATTTGTTGAAGTCATCTAAAATAATTATACCTTTAAATCCACAGGGTTGTTGCCAAACCATGTACTCACGAAAGACAGATGCTGTGAATTTTCCATTCGGTTCTGCAGCAAATCTGCCATGTGCAGAGGGGGAGCGAGGTGTATTATAAAAGTTCCCCCTTGTCTTTTATAATGCAGGAAAGCTTTAATTAGCCATAAATGAGTTTGATCAATGAATCATTAACTTCCATTAAACTTTAAGTAGATTGCCTGACCCGGCTACTTCATTCTGAATTTAATCTGGTACACACTTGATAGTTAAAGTTAAAGGGACAAGGGCTGGAGGCAATTCTTCTCAATCCTTCACACAAAATGGAGTTGAGTCAGCTAATAAGTTAATTTTATAGTCAGTGTGTAAGGACAGAATTGGCCATAAAACGTAATTTTCCTAGAAAAACGGATCAGGAAGCAGACTGTCACTTTGTTTTGCTTTCAGAATTACCTCAGGAATTACCTGCTCAGGGTCTTCAAAGCCTTCACAGATCCTGTTCTTCTCAGCACAGCAGCTGGAGGATTAGGTTGCATGAATATACAGTCAGAAACCAGGCTGCAGAGCAGGAAATCTTGTGGCTTTGTGAAAACGCTGGTGCAGCCCTCCCTGTGGTTGAACAAATTGTTCTGCCTTGTCTAGGTCCATGGGCACTGGAAGGAGGGAGAGGATGCTGTTTTATGACAGCTTCCAAGCTTAGGAAACATAGAGTCTTTGATCTGCTGGCTTCACCAGCAGCTGCATCCAGAACAGCAATTGGCGTCTCATGTGTTTGCTGTTTGTTTTACTGTTTGCAAATTGCAGGCTTGGTACATTAGGTGTCTATGCACGGCATTGTGCTGTGCAGTAGGGACATATTCTTTGGAGGGCTGTATCAAGTTACGTTTATATGTGAAATATTTGAATCATCAAAGCTGACTTAAAGTACTAGAAGTTCACTACTTGCCTTCTAGACAGGTGAGTTCTCTTAGGTCCTTCTTATGAGCTGTGATCTCCTTCTCCACATCCTGGGTTCAGATTAGGATGTATTGAGGCATGCCAGATGATCCAGAAGTGGACCTCCTTTATCTGGTTTAGTATTTGTCTTGTTCCATCTGAACTGTGTGTCTGAAAGTACTTGAGGAAAGAACATATTAGTCTGTGTTGAGTTGGATGCTGTGGAAACAAAAAGTAATTGTGCTGACGTGTAAAACACTTTGATTTCAAAGTGTCCAGCCATTGTGGTGCACAGTCCTGTTGTTGGTGTGTGTGGCTGCTCACAAAATGTTGATTTTATGGAGTGGAAATGTTCCCCAAAGATATACACAAACCCATTTAGGGAAAGGGTGCATTGAAACCTAGGGCTCTTCAGCCTGATGAGGATGCTCTGACCAGCATGCTTAAGAGCGTGATAAAGGAGAGGGCAGGCACACCTCCTCTCCCTCTGGCCTTTGTACTTATTCATGAGTATATTACCACAGTGGACCACAGAGGTCAGAAAAGAGTAAGTATGGGATTTCTTTTGGAGAGTAGTTATGAGATTGCTGCTGAGAAACTTTGTGTGGCCTGGGCACAAGCTCTTTTGTGTACATCTAGAGGCAGGTGGGTTTTTTACTAGTAATGGGTTGCAGGTACAACAGGTTAAAAGTGATGATGTAGAGGTTCTAGGTTTTAGACTTAGCCTTTTAAAATGGCAGTCAGGTTTCACAAGGGTGCTGGATATCTGGCCTGCGTCTTTCCCATTTCTTCAAGTCTTGGCCTTGAGATACTCTTTCTGAATCCCCTGTGAGTGCTGCAGCCTGGGGTCACTGAGAGCGTGGTTCTGGGCCTATAACGACCTGTAAAATGACAGGCAGTTCTGGGGCTGGGTTTGTGTGGTATGTGTTAGCTGCTGCTCCGAGATACAAGTTAAGCAAGGGTAAAAGGAGAAGCTGATTTGCTACCTATTTAAAGAGTCTTGTCCATTCTCTGCAGTCACATAATGCGACGCAGAGGGAGGCTGAATTAAGGGTTGCTGAATTAAGGTCATGCAGGCAACCTTAATACTGCCATTTTGAGACTTTTGAATGCTGGATTATGTGACCTTAATGGCATTATTTTAAAAGTATTTTATTTGGATGTGATTTTGTATATTTAGGTCAGACAAAATTGCTAGCAATGTTCTCCTCTGGATCTAAAATCCACAAATCTATTCTTTTTAATAGTGCTGCCAGTATGCAGGGGAGAATTCTGCTAGAGCCACTGAAGAACTCTAAAAAAAAAAAAAAAAAAAAAGTCAATTTCCAGTGTTTTAATGGTGCTGTCGTTGATAAATGCTTACCTGTATGCTATTATTTATCTTTCAAATTCTCTGCTGCCAGGTGCTCATTATAAATGACGATAGCTGCCAGGGTCTGGCAGCAAATGGCTTGGCGTGCCTGGTTCCCATGCTGCCTGGCTCACCTTCAGCCCAAGTCAAGACTGACCAGCACTTCTTCCTGTTGACGGTTTTATGTTGCCTGTATGGCGTGAAGTGTTTCGTTCCAGATCTCTGTAAAACAAAATTCCCAGTGCAGCCTGGTATTGAAAAAATGCTTTTCCATCAAAAGAACACCTAACTTTTGCTCTAGTAAACGGTGGCTTCTGGTGATTATTTTTTCTTTTTTCACTATGAGAGATCCTTCCAGATTGATGTTTGCCATACATTTTGAAAAATGTCATTGGGAAAACATCCTCTGATGATGACTATTTGGTGCCATACTGAGCTAGCAGTATGAAGGCTTAATTCCTGTCAGTGAAGAATGGCTCACACTGGTGGTCACAGGGTTATGCATGTCGAGTAGCTGTTCGCCATTGGCGGTAAGGGATTTACAGTCTGGCTCTCTGGGAATTGAGAAACCTATTTTCTCTAGGGTGTTCCATCCTGAACCTTTTTATAAGCTTTTAAAAGTCAATTCAAGTGATAAAGCCTGTTATTTATTTTGAAGAAAACATGTTTTAAGACATCAAAACCGCTTCATTATTTGAAAATATATTTAGAATACATACTTGCTTTCCAGAGAGCTCAAAAGACAAATTTCAAGTAACAAAAGCCTTCCTAGCAGGTGGTGGATAAACATTTTATGTTTCCAATAGAAGCCGAGCTTGTCTCTTGCTGCTATAAGCAGTCTGAACAGATAGTTGTTTACGAAAAAGATACAGCAGAATTTGCTACCAGCCAAGTCTGACAATAAGCTACATCTGTCAGAATGTGACTAAGGAATTTCATAGGTTTGTCTAATAAAAATAAACTTTTCTTAACTATATTTAACTTTCCTTAACTATCTTTCATCCTATCATCTCTAACTTGCAAACTTCGTCTCACACAACTGTTGAGTTCATGGCACGTTTTTGTTTGATTTTGGTTTTCTTTTTTTTTTTTTTTTGAGCCTGGAAAGAGAGGTCTCCCCTAGTGATTTGCTCAAAAGCCCATCTCTGTCAGAGAGATGCCTCAAACCCACCCTTACCTGAACCTGCTATTACTTGGGTCTCCATAGCAGCCTTATCCAGCTGGTCTGTACTCGTGAGGACAGGGGAGTGCTAAGCTTTGCAAGAAAATGAAGCGTGTCCAGTTCAAACAGAACCCTCAGAGATTTTGCTTGCTGGGTTTTATCTGAATGTATATGAACTGTGACATTTTGAAGACTTGTAACTCACCCAGACTTTGGCAGTCTTTCACAAGGATAGGGAAAAGTAGGGAAAAGTATTTTTTTGACCCAAAGCAGAGCTTGTCAAAATTTTTCAGATTGGTTGGCATAATGTATTTCTCTTTATGTGCTCAGAAATGGCTGAAACATTTTGACTGAAATTTTCCACAAAAGTTCAGCCTGAGACAGATATTGACAGGAGAAACTATCCCAAGTGCTGCCAAACAGTAACCAACTGGGGGAAAAAAAAAAAAAAAAAAGATATAATGTCATAAATAGGAAGCAGCCTTAATAGGTAGTAGTATTACTCCCAGCTACCTCTTCTGCAATATTTGGTGGATACTGGCAAGTTTTGAAACATGATTTTAGACTTCTTTGGGTTGAAAGTAAAGGCAGGTAACATCTTTTTAGAGCACAGCCAGCAAGTCAAAGGAAGTGATTATTCTCTGCTATTTAGAGCTTGTGAGACTGCATCTGGAATAGCATGTCCAGTTCTGGGCACTCTGGTCCTTTAACAAATTGGAAGGAGTCTGGTAGATAGATGGCCATGAAGACAGTTAGTGGATGAATGATGGCAGGCTGAGGGAGGTAGCTAGGTTTGTTTTGGGTAGGTTATGCCTGTTGAACAGATCTGTGCCTCACAGAAAAAAACATGTTCTGTCTTGCTGGTAAGTGACTTTTCTTGTCAAAGATGAAACAAGATGACATTTTGGCTTTGGTACCTTTTTTTTGTGTGGTGATGCCTACATAGTTTTTACTAATAAGTATGACCTGGGGAAAAAATCCCATGTGCTAAAGGCTTTAAAATAAGAAGTCAGCTTTTGAGCTGTGTCCACATACCAATTTATTTCTTTGATCAGAAAGCACACATCCTTTGCTGGCCACTTTGCTGTGCTATTGGTTAGTTGTAAATAACAAATGACTTGCATGTGTAGTAACTGCTATCTAAGAGGACCTGAAAGATGGTGAAAGGCCAAGGCACATGAAGGTCTTGCTTCTACACTGTGTGCATAGACAGCTTGAGCTTGGATTACAGCAAACAGCTATCGAGTGACAAGACCTTTCTGGGGTCTATCGCATCTAAAAGATTTTTTTAGCTGCCACACAGTGGATATGAGACCTCAGCCCCGCTCCAACGGAGCGGCTGGGGGCTACTGGTTAGACAAAAGAAGTCCAAAGCCCTTCCAAACAGCAAGAAAACAGGCTCTGGAGTTAACCTCAGAGCTTGTGGCTGGCCTGTGGTTTTCCACTGGAAAGCTACAGCTGTGTTGTCCCACAGCTCGCCTGGAGAACATGCCTGCGCATGAGTGCTGGCAGCAAGTGGTGAGCACGGCCTGCAGCCTCCTGCTGCTGCTCCTCTCCGGCAGCAGTGGCACAGCTGCTGCCACTGGGGGGAGTTAGCCCTCGCACGTCCAGAGGCAGTTCTGCAAAACGGTCTCCATTAAAAGAGCCCCTCCCCATGGAGGGGAGGGTGTTCTGCAGCTGCAGAACTGAAGGTAGGGAGATGGGCAGCTCCAGTCAGATCAGACGGGAATCCTGGCAGAGTTGGAAGCTGAACCTACATATCTTGATTCTTAGTTCAGTGCCTTAGGTCTCAGAGTATCCTTCCTGATTTGAACAAGCCACTGTGTTAATTAAAGAACAGGTTTTTTCAGTGCCTGTCTTCTCTTTCTGCTGTGTTAACACCCTTTTTCTCTTTCGCTTGATGATTTTGGTTATGACAATTTGTTTCTTTTTTCCTACCGCTTACCAGCTGCATCCTCTTCTGCCTTTTGTTGTATCTGTTCCCCTTAGGTTAACTGCTCCTCCGCTTCCTGGCTCTGTAATATATATCTGCAGCTATGAGGCAGCAAGCAAACTGTCAGAGTAGCCCTGGCAGAGCCTTCTTGTTTGAAAGCTGTCAAGAGTAAAGACAGCTGTGGTCACAAGTGGTGAGTAGAAATCACACAAGACACCACAGGTGAGAGATCCCTAGTTCCTTTTCCTCCTTCTGTCCATCTGGCTCTATCTTGTACTCCTCGGTGCACACCACCATGGCTAGAAACTCTCCTCAGATACTACCTGGGGTAATAGACAGCTACTGGTCTGAATCTGTGCAACATACTTGCCCAAGTAGAAAGGCACCACAGAGCACCCACATATCTTCTGCTCCACAGGTCAAACATCTCCCTTTGACCTCACCTGAAGTAATTAAAATGTGGTAATGCAGATTTTTCTTAAAGGAAACTATCAGTCTCCCTTGCCACACTTGTACACTATGCCACAGCACAGATAGAAAGCTACAGGATAAGATAGGTGATGTAGCTTGTGGGAGTGCAGGTCAGGAGACAAATGGTCATAAGGAGACAAGAGGTACCATGCAGGGAGGAAGCTCAGAGTGTGGTCTGACCAAATGCTGGAGGTGGTTGGGATTACAGGTTAGAAGGGCTGATTATGCCTTCCTATCTGATATTAGTGGTGCTGGAGGCAGGAAAGTGGAGAATTAAATGGTGTGCACAGTGCTGTCAAATTGCTCTTTTCTCCCCCACCAGACCTCTTTCCATTGCACACCAGCAATGCATCTGACTAGCCTCTCTCCTCTATATGCCTGCAACTTAGGTGGAAATGCTAGAGTGGGTATACCTGCTTATTCATTTGTCATGAAGGTGTCCCAGGGGCTTCACATGTTTGGTGTGGAAGGACTTTGCTATGTAGCTGATATCCAGCAAGACAGCAGGTCAAAAAGTCTAAGACACCCTATGGGCTGTGGCCCTTCTGTGTGGATCCTGCTCCTTTCCAGTCACTGCGTGTTATAAGGGAGGGATCTGACAATGCAGAAGGTGCTGCTGGTGCTCTTAGGGTTCTGCACAGTTTGAAGCCCATTGGAGGCTTGCCTGATTAGTAAGCTTGATGGCTGCATTGTTCACTGGCACAGGGAAGGCCTGCAGGCCACACTGTTGCTGCGAATTACGAATTATGTGATGAGCTGATTGTCTGTGTCATGTAAACCAAAGCTCCCGTTGAATTCCTTTGGAAGGAGACGAGGCATTTGGCCTGCAGCACTTGAGTGAATAAATGCATGAAGCCATGGGGAGCTCTGAAGCAGACTTCCAAAGCTTTAAGTTGTCTGTTTTAAAAGATAATTTCTTCAGTAAAAATTCTGTGGGCAGAATTTCCACAACAATGTGTGGAACAAAAAGCAATGCTTTGCAATGCAGCAAAATAATTTCAGATCCTTAATGAAACAGATTCTATTTTTTATTTCCACTTACATCTTAAATGTGACTGACCTGCTGAATGACTTCTTGAATATGTGTATTCTGCGCGTGCATATGTGTCTGCAAATGCAGGCTGAATCCTTTGTGTGTCCTATATTGCTCACTCGCAGTATTCACTTACATGTGTCATGAGAAACACAAGGAAATCTTGCGGAGGCCAGGAGCATGCTGCTGTACCACCCTGCAGAGCGTTTCTGTTTGGCGTGAGCTGTACACAGTTTAGTAATACTAAATAGTATAACTTACAGAAGGCAGTAGTGTTGAATATATGATACGTGTGCTGCCAGAGAACCCTGTAAGATCTTTAACACAGTGAAGGAGAAGCTAAAATGGAGATGTCAGGGAGACGAGAGTTTAAAATTTTTAATTTTTTTTAAAGGGAGTCAGTGAAGTCTAGAGAAAACTTAAAGATTGAGATAACGTACCGGTATTGGAAACACCTTTTTAGATGACCCTGTTAGAGGAGTAGAACATCAGCTCTGAAAACAGTCTCAGAATATTTTCTTCAGTAAACTCAGTTATTGTCTGGCTTCTGTTGCTCATTAGATCTAACAGAAGATGTAGCCTCCTAAAATCTTCAATGCGTATGAAAATGCCAAGTGACTTTGATTAGTGGTGATGTTAATGGTCCTCTGCAATGGTTAGTGTTTTGTAGCCTTGAGTGGTATGGGCAGAACAGTAGAGAAAAACCTCATGGTATCTATTTTACAACAGGTTTGGAGCAAGCAATTTCTACCTTTTATCCATGACAGTAAGCAGTATTATCTGGCCTTGGGAAGATATATGCTGCCTCAGTTTCCCACCTGCAAAACGAAAATCATACATAGGAATGTCTGAAAGGGATTTTGTGGAACTCAGTGATCATTAACTAACTCTAAGATGGGAGTGTCTGTAGTCTGCACAGAGAGCTTTTTCCTTTTAATTTGTTGACATTGGTTTCCTGAGGAAATGGACCTTATGAAGACATATTTTGTTTGTTATACATCCTCCTCTTAACATCTATTGATTCTGTTGTAAGAATTTGAATCCAGCTGTATTTGTACAGGGTAGAAATAGAGACCGAATAGATAAGTATTTGGGTAGAGAAGAGCCCCAATAGAGAAGAGGAGTGGTCTGACCCTAATTAAGCATTTGAAGAGCAGAAGCCACGTGAAGTCAGCATTTAAAAATGCTCCAGCCATGAAGAATGCATTGACTGGGGCTTTCACTTAAAAGTGAAATTCAGGCATGAGCCACACATACATAGGAGACTTGGCTTCGTTAGTTCTGCTGCTCTCAAAACTAGTGCTGCTGCCAAGGGCATATCTTACAGAGATGTGTCTTGATGCCCCTTCTGTGGCAACTTGTGATGGTAGTACCATTGAGCACTTCAGGAAATGGAACTGGGACCACAGTTGTTCCTGGTCTCCTTTCTACTCTCCCTATTAATGGCTCTCTCTTTACTTGCAGTTAGTGCTAGTGCTGGTCACTCAAGACCCACATTCCCAGCTTTGCTCTGACTCCTTTTACCTGCAGGAAATGCCAAGTGCAGGAGCAACTGTTTCACTTTTCCTAGGACCATCGTAGATGGATTAAAAGTTGTCATTGCACATGAAAAAGATGGCAAGAGAAAGGGTGACTGCAAGCAGAGACGAGGTACTGCTAAGCCTAGAAGCTTACCCCAAAGCACAGAGAAATATTGCAAGAGGCTGTGAATCAGCTGTCTAGAGAAAAAAAAAAAAAAAAACAACAAACTTGGCTTCTCCTTTTCTGAATGTTGTCTCAGGGCTGCGTGGAATTTCCATGGTTTTTCCTTCCTTAAAAATGTTACTTTAAAAGTCAGCATCCAGATTATATGCAGGGAACAGTGACATTGCAGTATCACACTTCATCTTTGTCACATAGTGCAAAAGGAGAAATGGAACTGACAAGCAAGATCCCTCTTTCAACCTGTTTTCTCTCAGCAGTCATAGCAGTGTCATGGAGTTGGTGCAGGAGGCCATGACCCCATTGGCCTGCGTGAGGAAAGAGAGAACAGCAAATACACCTTGTTGGATACTTCTGCCTCAGGTGCTAGCACCAGAACTGACAGTGGTACACCTGCCCCTGCTTCTTGTCTGCTCAGGGGAAAAAAATGCACAGAAAGCAAGAGGATGTGAGGAACCAAGGGAGATGCTGCTGGGCAGTAAGGGTCTAAGTGATGCTCCTGGAAGTGTCTGAGCTCCATGCACAGCAGCAATATGTCTGGAAATGCTACAGATTGTTTTTCTTTTGAATTCATTGCTGCTACAAAGGGGCAGCTGCACCAACTGCAGTAAGTCGACATCCTCCTTCCAAGTATAGTTTGGCCTCAGTGCCTGTGATGTTTCTTGATATTGCATTGCTTGGCATAAATATTCCACTCAGCGCTATCCTGTAGCAGCTACAGATAAAAAGAGTTTCTGATCTACTTGTGCGCAGGTGTTTGTATCTCCTCATTCAGACTGGACTTGAGCACAGGTGTCCATCCTCACCTTGTAGAGCTGTGGCTCCAGGTAATTGCCAGTCATTTATGTTCAAGCACATGAGATGCTTTGACATGGTGTGGACTGGCAAATGCCTGCAGAATAACTGTTACTCAATTTACCTGATCCTTGCAGGTATGTTGTTTTGAGTAAGATTTCCCACACAGAGACTGCAAACCCTGCAGCTTTTCAGAAGAGGAGATACAGTCAGCCATAAGGTCTTTGAAAGATTGTTAGTGCATCTCTAGAGCATCTAGACTAATAAACTATGCACTGTAGTGCTGAGTGAGAATCAAGGTGTGAACTTTATTGTATTACCTTGTTACATAAAACCTATGCTGATCCTAAAGGCATTTTCTAACCCTTATCCCAGGGTGAGGGAAGGCTGCCAAATTATCCTGTACTGAAAACTAGAAAAGGTCTTTTCCCATGGCATGCTGCTACAGCTTTTCTTTCTCATTTCTCCCTATAGGAGTCTCTTAGTCAAAGGACAGTTTTCTCCAACCAGCCTCCTTTGAGACCCTGCTTGGTGAAATTGTGCTGCCTCTACTAGCTGGAGACATAGTTCAGATTTGGGCTGTGGAATGGGTCTTGAAAGAGTGCAGGGGAACTGAGTGGGATATGGGAGACTCCATGTTTGCAAGGAAGAGGTGGAGATCTTCAGTTTATTTGTTTGGGGAAAGAGCGGATCAGAAGATAATTAAGCAGCTGGGAAGTTGCTCATTTAGCACCTTGGTGAGGTCAGAGGGAAACGTAGATAAAATAATGCTTAGTGAATTAATGAGAACGGATAACTTGCTTTCTGTCCCTGCTTGGAGAGGGAGTTTGCAGGGTTAATTGTGGCTGAGTCAGTGTATGGCATTAGCAATAAAACATGAAATAGTGGTTTAAGAAATGTCCCTGAGAAAATGGTTCCATATCCAGACCTTATCCCATGACATATATTTCTGGCGCTGTCACAGGACTTACGGAAACTAACTACAGTCATGGAAGCAAGCCCAGCTTTAAATGATTAAACTGCATAGTAGAATCTCCTTGATTGCAGTACTTGGTACCCTTGTAATTGGGATGCTAGACAATTTAAAACTGGGCATGGGTCCATGGGTGCAGAAAAGCCTCTGTGACAAACGTGCCAATATTCTAGGCCATCATGCACTCATTGCCAATGACAAGTAATGTAGAACGTCTTTCAAAGTGAATTGATCAAAAGGAAAACAATCAGCCATTTTTGTGAATATTTAATTTCTGTTGAATGATGAAAAGGAAAATTTCTGTCATGATAGTTTTCATTTTAAAAAAATCTAATGTCTACACTAAAAATTATAATCCTGTTTAGAGAGAGCTGATTTTTTAATAGAAGAGAAAATATTCAAGTTACTGGCAATTTATTTGAACACCTTATGACATTAGGACCAGTTTCCTCCTGGAGCTCTGGGCTTGGTGTTTGAGTAAGGAGAGTTAGAATTTTTCACTTCCAAGAGATGTTATTTGTTGCCCCACTACGGACACCCTTGACAAAGCTGTGAAAGACTGAATACACAGGGAAAATTGAACCACGTCACAGTTTGTAAAGGCAGAAGGGCTGCCAAGGTAGTCAGGGTGCTAACACAAGACATGAATAAGGCTGAAGGAACTGTAGTCTGGAGAAGAGAGGACTGAGGGAGATCTTGCTGCTTGCAGGACGCTCATAAGATGGAATCCAACTCTTCTTGGAGGCACCCAACAAAAGGATGAGAGACAGTGTGCATCAGCTGGAACACGGGAAAATCTGACTGGGTGTTCGGAAAAACTTTTTCAGGATGAGGGTGATCAAACACAAGTTGCCAGAAGAGGTGAGGGAATCTCCATCCTTGGAGGTGATCACGTCCCTGGGCAAGGCCCTGAGAAATCTGATCCAATTGGACAATTGAAACAATAGATGGCAAGAGAAAGGAATAATGACTCTCATAGATTAAGAAAGCCTAGAAGAATAAAGCAATCTGCACAATGTCCCACAGGAAGCTGGTGGAAATGGTGGACACTGCACCAGAGCCTTGAGCCCACGCTCTGCAAAAGAATAAAGTCTGAAATTTGGAACAACATTACCATTGTAAATATCGATATTGAAGTTTCTATTAACGTAGTAGTGCAGCAAAAGATCATGCACTGCATAGATCAGTTATATTACTGGATTTTAATGATTATTTAATCAATATTTTAATCTACAGAAAGCAAGTGTTGGGTTGTTTGGGTTTTGTTTTTTTTTGCCTACAAGATGCATGAACATAAACAAACTTCAAAACTTCCTAATGCTTTATTTTGGTGGTGCTGTTTTTAAATAACTTCTTCATTGATTTTGAAAGAGGGTATGTTTTCTGATGCATCTGATTTTTGCTAAGAACAAAAATGTGCCCATCCAAAAAGCCAGCACCTTATCCTCAGATTCTACCTCAGCCTTAGCTCAGATTAGATAAAGCTGGTATAACTTTTGTCAGCTATGTATGATCTCTAAGGAACCATATACTGGTTAGGGGTTGTTACATTGCTATGTTTTTGAGCCCTTCACACACATTTCTGGGCTTTTTCTTGACTCTATAGACATCTCTCCATCAAAATATTATCTGTCTCTCTGTACCAGCTGCTGTAGCATGGGGAGTGTGAAAATAAGCCCTGATGTGTTAATGCCTTTTGTGTCTATTCCTATGCAATTCCCTGAGGAGCAAAATATTCTCAGCAGGTCAGACTTTGTTATGCAGACTTTAAAATGGCATTCAGATAAGAAGATGAAAAGTGATGGTTTCCATCTTGGGAATCAATGCTCTTATTCTATTATTTTTTTCTCTTTTCTATTCCTATTTTTCCTTCCTAACTGCAAGTTTGGCTAAAGATTAGCCAAGCATAAAGAACTGAAATTCCTGCTCTGTAAATATGGGTTCACTGCAGAAATGTGAATGATGCTCAGCTAATCTCTGGTTCTGAAATCCAAAGATAAACATTATAGATTTCTTTCCCCTTATTGTCTTATAATTTCAGGGCCTTTCTAATTCATGGAAAATATCAGTAAAAAAACCCCAAAACACAGACAAATAGAGCAACATTGTTCTTTTCCTCACCCCTCTACTGCACTTTTTATATGACTTGTTAAAAAGAACATGACTTTCAGAGCATGGAAGTGGAGACCTTGTCTTCTGATCAGCAAGATGAAGATGACTTGAGATAACCAAAGAGGGAAGCCACACAAGACAGCTAATGGGTGCAAGTACTTCAAATGGGTAAAGGTTCGGGCTGCAAATAGCTGTTTACTTTGTCGCAGTGCACTGTGCTATCCTGCCTGTGACTTACTTCCAGATCAAAGGGCTTCCTTGTGGAAGCTAGTAGAAATATAAATTTTATATAGCCTCACTAGAGTCTTTCCCACTTCTGTTCAAACATTAAATGTTCTCTTTTTCTGGTGAAGAGCTGAATGGAAATCAAGCTCTGGCTTGTGGCTGCAGCCTGCGCTGTCAACATATTGGGTCTGGCAGCATAATTTTATACACCATTTAAAAAAGAGAGGAAAAAAGCAATAATCTGTGAAGAGTGATTTTAACAGAAGAGCGATTGAGAAGGATTAAATGATTGTTATCCAAAGGACCATTTGTGAAAGTCAAATGATAAAATTAACTAAGAAATAGGGTGTTTATGTTTTCTTTTTTTCTTCATTGTCCTAGTTTTTGTTTGGATGAGGACCAATTGTTTCAAGTCTAAGTTTTGGGTCATTCAGAAAGAAAAATATATTTTCAAGACAAAGACTTTAATTTAAAAGAGATTAATTAAAGGTTACCTTACTGGCTGGCCATCAAAAAGGAACATGTCTTGACACTCTTGTTTAGTCACAAACATTTTAACTTTCCATAATTTCTGTGACTATCAGATTTTAAAATGTTTTATATTTATTATTATGTTTGCTTGGACAGAATGTGGTAATTGGGGATAGATGCTGACTTCTAAGGGCACTGCTGCAACAAAACATGTTACTGTTTCATTGCTTCTGCCTCTTGAAAAGAGGGAGATGATTGCCTAATTCTGAACCCTTACTGAATTATAAGCCTCTGTATGTGTTATACTGAGCTGAATGCTGTTTTGTTCTAAAGCAAGGAGAGGGGTGGTTGTAATATCTGCAGTGAGGGGGTCTGTCCTGAAGTAACATTGGATTTGAAACTTTTGGTCACGATATTGCACCATGACATAGTCTAGGATCTGAGAAAGAAAGGGCTGAATCCCTGGGAACTATCCAGAAGAAGGAATATTTTCAGTGTCTTTCAGGGACGCTAAAAAGAGTTCTTTACAGGGTGTCTTCAAAAGTGCCATCTATGTGTATCAGTTGTCCAGAACATACTCTGTTATGGGCCATCAGTGGGGTATATTAGCACATAACTCTGTTCTTAGCTTTGTTCTTTCAGCAATAGACAGGGAAGGGCTAATGAAAATTTTTCACTGATCCTCAATATTGTTTCTGATGATGACACATCATCTTTTGCAGCTGCTGAAGCACCCTTAGCAGTAACCTGAAGTCAATGCAGCTTTTCTGTGAACAATGACAGTCTCAGTTACCTCCTTTACTGATGGGATTGTGCCAGTACTGTGGTGCCTGCCCGTCTTCAGGAGAAATCTTGAGCTTGTCCTCTGACACAAGCAGAACTGATCTCTTCTAGGAGACTGTCAGGTGTGCTGCAAACTAATATTCACACGTTGATACTAGGTCTACCTTTGCATTATTTGGTGTTGGTACTGACAGTGAGGTAGTTTTGGTGACATGAGGCAGTGGCAGGTTAGCATATACGTGCCGGGTAATCTGGTGAAGAAAGCTGCTGCTCAAATCTCTATGTCTGTGGTTCCCTGCACCTGAGTTAGTTGGATTAAAACTACTGTAGTGTAGCTGCACAGGCTGCAAGTTTACCTTTTGATTTTTATTATTGTCTTACCTTTGTCCTCGATCCAGTACCACAACTCCATGGCTTTCTAAGAGGAAAAAGTAAGCAGGTATTAAATCAGGTCAAGACAATGTTTACAAAAAATTGGTATGCTAAATGAATGGATGCTAAGAAAGATGCATCAGATGTAGCAGAGTATAAATGGACAGAATTTTTTTTAGTTCCCTTTATTTATTTTGCTTTGGTCTGCATCTGAAGCACAAAGTTCTTAACTGCTACAAAGACTGGATCTTTGGGTTTTAAGAAAGATATGTGATTGTTTCTTCTGAAAAAAGTATATCCCACCCAAAACAAACAACCCAAAAAAACCCACCACCCCAAAAACCAAAACCCCAGAAAAACAAAATCCCAGATAAAAACAGACAGAAGCAATAAAAGCTGGAGTCTTGGCACCATGTTTTAATCCTGGCATATGAGGGATTCCTCCTAGGGTAAGAACAGAGTTCTAGCTTCTTTGTCCATACAGCCTTTAGTCTGCTGTCTATCTGAGCAGGGTGGCAGCTTCTGCCATCAGGAAATGGTCATTTATGTGCGGCATAGAAGCAAGGAAACATGTGTTGCTACTGATTGACTTCTTATTTGGTAATTTATTTGAAAATTACCTTCTCACACTTACTCTGTCGCTATGCTGCCTGGATCCACTAGTGGTGTCGAGTCTCTGTATTCTAATTCTGTTTTCATCGTGTTTGCAGAAATGTGTTCTATTTTAAATTTCTCCCAACCGGACACTTCTGATCAGAATAGAATCAATGAATAAAGAACAATTAATTTTTCATATATTCTAAATCTAATTTTTAAAGAGGCATGGTAGAAAATCCAAACTTTATGATATTAGACCTAACAGAATATTTTGATTCTTGCCCATTACATTTTTTTAACTTGTTCATTTCATTTCTGGTTCCTTTTTGTTCATTTCTTGGATTAAGGCTTCATGTTACTGCTCATCGCTCTGGTCATACCATTAAAGCAGAAAAGTTTATTAACATTAAATACTTTATATTTAACTCTATTTTTTGAAATGGCTTTAATAAGTTTTATAATAAGGAAGATTTGGCAGTTTGGGGGACTTAAGAGTGAAAATATATACGATAAAAATACACTGAATATAAAGATTAATACTGGGATACCTTTCCCACTTTGTAATAGCCTAGGTTTTTCTTTTTTTATTATTATTTTTCTAGTCAAAGAAGAGCTGCTGTTGCTATTTAATGTCTTAATTTGTTCCAGGCTGAAAACTATGACTTCAGATTTCACAGTGAAAGCATAACTCATGAACAACGAATCAATATTTCTATGCTCATGGTTAAGTAAAAATGGGTTTCATATCAGTAAGCAGATCAAACTAATGCTTACATCTGTAGTTTTGTAGCTACCAGCATTGCAATTTTAATTGGCGCTGGGATCCACTGTGAATGGCTCTTGGTCTGTCATATAAACTTGCATGCATGAAGTTAACGTGTGAGTTTCTCTGTTTACAGAAGATAACTCAAATAGAAACCTCTCTGTTTTAGAGGGAAGATTATTCAAGGATGCATATGCATTGATTTTTTTTTTTTCTTTTTTTCCCCAAAGCATTGAGTGAAATATGGGAGGATAACAAGTTGGCACCATAGCAGAAAACATCACAAGGAGATTGATGGATAATTTCTCACTGTGGAGAACAAACACTTTTGCAGATGTTCGTTCTTGCTTGTAATTTTTTTTTCTTTTGAAACAGTGTTGACAATGAACATGACTAACTCCAGCTTCCATTTTTCTTCAGAAGGATCTGACATAGTGCAGCTGTTATTGTGAATTTTATATTAATTTCTTTTAATTTTTGAAAAACCAATGAAAGTAAAGCTCTTCATTCCCCTTTTCCCTAGCCTTTTTCTTTTAATTTCTTAATTGCTTGATTATATTCTGAAATTAAATGGAAACTCTCATGCTCTGTGCTTTTCTGGGGAATGAAACTGTCTAATACAAGGCTATATTTTCTATTCGTTCAGTAACATTGCCTATTCATTTAGGCAAAAATGAATAATACAAAAATAATACAAAGTTACTGGAAGACAGTCTGTATATGGTGCATTTGGGCACTCAGTATATTGTTTATACTAAATCATATTAACTTTTTTTAATTTTAGTTTGTAATATTTTTATACTGCAGATGCAGAGAGAGAAGAGCCCACATATTTCTGCATCTCTGGCGAACATATCTTAGCAAGTCCAGGTGAAGGCTATGTGTGGGACTGTCAGCTGGGCACTTTGCTCTTCTACTGCTGTATTATGTGGCCTGGTAAACATAATCTAGGAAAACTGCTAAATCTTGGAAAAAACAGTGCATCATGTTTGCCAAACTACATGACTGTTAAAAAACAAAAGCAAATTAAAAAAAAAAAGGGGGGGGGGGGAGGGAAGGGTTCAAGTCTGAGGAATATGTGCTCAGTGAATGCTTTCAAGGTTTCCTCTGTGACTAGAGTCCCTTTATGATCCTCCAGGACATGAAAACTGAGACTTTGCTTAATCTCTTGGTTCCAACAAGGCATTCCTCAAGAGGAGCATAAAATATTTCAGGAGTAATGATGAGTGAAAAAATGCCCATGATGGGACGACACTTACAAAGAGTAAGTAAATCTAGTTTCGGTGAGTTAAACTGCAAATTTGTTTTCCGTAAAAGTGGCTGCTGGATACTCTTTATTACACAAGTAGAGTATCTGAGTACTAGCTACATAGGTACAGTGCTGTTGTGGCAAGTTCTGGTGTCCAATGAGAGGTAAGATTTTGAGCCTTACAGTGGACCTCACAAGGTATTTTATCTGAGCTCTCAGCAGCCTTTGAGTGTGAAAATGAATTTAGACAGCTAAATGCCTTTACATGTGTGAGAATCCTTGCCTTTTAGCCTGAGGGAAGATAACACTGCTGACTAAAAGGGTGTTTTGGGTGTATTTGTTGCTTAATGTTGCTACAGGGTTGAACACTGTCAGTCTGTAAACATATTTCTTTTCTGATTTATTCTCACTTATCTCACTTTCCTCCTTTGACCTAGTTTTCACAAGTGCTCTGCCCACCAAGAGAATCCTTCTACCTGTTTCAGCACAGTGATGAAAGCCATGTTAAGGTATTCCTGATATCTGTCCCTGGTGGCTAAGCACCAAACTCGATTGAGCAACCACTTGATTTGTGTGATAAAATGCTACGCCTCTTCTTCAGTTCCTGTCTCAGGTTTGATTAGGGTCAAAGTTAAATTTAGCAGAATACTGCAACGAGGAAAATATATTTACAAAGATTCTGTTTGCAGTAAAATATGTTAACGTAATAAAATATATACGTGGCAAATCTGGGTTATTTTCCCAGGGAAACATAAAATAGATTGACCCCCATTACTCTTGAAGCTCTGTGTAAATTCCCTTTGCCAGGTCTTGGCTGCAGGGAGTTCTTCTGGCTTAGTCATCTTGTATGATATACAGAACACACTCTGTGGTAGTGATGAAAACATACAATAACATTAGCTGGCAAAAACATTTTCCTTCTCCCTTTCTCAGACTTTTGTTTTTAACCATAACTCCTACTGCACAAGTGATATCCTATATGCCTGTGTGGATAATGGTTTGCACTAATAATGTTGCAGTACTTGAATTAAATGTACACAGAAAGAGCAGTCTCAGTATTGAGGATAATTCAGAGAAATAAGTTCAGATATTTGCTGGTTTCTTTCAAGTTTTGGATATATGCAATTTCTTGCAAAGAAATCAGTACCGTATTTAGAACCCTGAATGTCTTCACAGTTCAAAGGGGTTACTTAGGTTTGCATCTTACAGTTTCAACTCCATTTCTGCTTTTATTTCACATGTGTCTCTTTGGTTATACAATCTTTAATTAGTTTGTTTTGAGGCAGTCCTTTTAAAAAACTAAAAATAAATAGAGAGGAAATATTCTTAGTTCTGAGAGTGAGTATGTGCCTTCATGAAATTACAGAGAGACTCAACATATTTATAAGGTCTTATAAAAGCACTAATGAAGAGTACAGGGAAAGATGTATATTCTAAAGAGTGTCTGAACTGCACATGTTTACCTTCATGAAGGGCCTGATACCCCTGGAGGGACAGTGAACTAGAAATTGAATGTGACCACAAACTATTAAGAAAGCTCCATTCAACCAAGAAAATATTTCCGCCATACAGTATAGTAATAGCTTCCATGACTATTCAATATTTAGGGGAGAAGTTACTTGACATGTTTAAAAAGGCTTAGCTTTCTCATCTGAATTTTCCATTACACTAGATAAAAAGTCGACAGATCAATTTTGTTTATGAAATAAGCTGCACAGAGTTTCCTTGAAAATTACTATGAGAAAATTTTTTTCTTAGGCAAGAGTTCTGGATATTGTGAAAAATTCTCAATATACTGCAATGGCAAACAAAGACTTTTATCTCTGCCATTCTGTAGCAATTGCATGAGTGTATTGGGTTATTGCTTATGAGAAAGTCACATTTAAAACAACAAAATACCTGGCTGGAGCCAATCAGAAAAATCTTAATTTGTATGTTGGTGGGTTTCTGTTTTTCTAGCTTTGATTAAAGATTATTTAAGGTGACACATGTGGGAAGCTGGGTGACAAGTTTTGTTTCCAGAACACCTTAAAGTACACATTTGTCTTCGGTAACTTAGAATGCTCAACCCAGTCTTCTGGTTGCTTAAATGCGTCTCGACCTAGTCAGGTCCAGACAGCCTAAATGACTCTGAGCTGTTCCTTCCCCTAGTGATTGTCAGGTTGGTGCAAGTTAAGGATACCACAGTCTCTGCTTTGCAGATCAGTTCACCAGTTTTGTTGTTACTCATAGATTGTCTATGTGATACAATGCCCAGGAGTCTCATCCAAACTCATTGATCCTGTTATTCTGTGCAAAATGTGTGAGGTACATAAGAAATGGGGTAGTGCAAAGGCTGAGAGAGGTGTAATGTCCTCTAAGTAGTGGAAGAAACCAGAGCAGAAATGCTCTTGTTGGACTCTGAAGAAGCAATAAGGAAGCATCAGCAATATGATTTCTGAATACAGGAAAATATCCTATGCAATTCACTTCTGATGCTAAATTAAATCACCTGCCAAAAATGTAATACAAATGAACTGACTAGCATTAGGGCCTACAAGAATTCCTGAGCTTTATGGTTTTGTGGTATCGGTAAACAACTGTGAAAAATTCATTTCATGCTTATCTACTGTAACAAAATCACAGATTGAATTGCTACAAAAAGGTAAAAATGGGTCACAGGAATGCCAAACAGTGTGTGGTGCAGAGACACAAAGGTTTGTGTGTTCTGATATTGTTTTATCTGTGACCTTGTGTTGTGGTGCCTTCCTCATGGGATCAGGAGCTGTGATCTCACACTGATTGCCAGATGGCAGCAGGAAGCCCAGAGCGCGTGTACTGACAAACAGTGGGGAAAAAATAGCCTCACAGAGCGATTGCCCACTGCCAGCACAAAGGCAATGAGCTAGAGCCTAGAGAGGGCATTAAGATACCTGCCAAGACAGAAAACCTGGGCGTAGGCAAGGGGCTGCAGATCTTTTCCAAATGACACAAGAAAAAATGGACAGGCTTTAAAATGTGCACATAACCAGGACAAGCAGCTATGGACTTGCTGTTGTCCTTATTCTATGTAATAAGAAGCTTCCAAATAGCCTGAGTCTGTATGTGGAAATGGTATGATTTTGTGTGTATGCATGTAGGGCTACATTTTCTAATGGTTAAACTAGCCCAAGAGAGCGATCCTAACAATCTCCTCTCTGTGAAGTGAAAGACACTTTCTTAAGAGTTTTTGGTCAGGCAGTAACTTTGTCCTGATTAATTGACGCTTCTAACAGGTGATTGTTGGTTTATTGTATCGGGGATTTCTGAAGATGTCATTTGTGAAGGTCAAAACAAGCCTGGCAGATATAGAAAAGTGCCCGTATTTCTCCTAACAGGGTGGCTTGCAGTCATCAGTTCATGTTGATGAAGCCTTTTGCTTTCTGGAGATATTTTCTTGTTTTTCCAGAAACGTACGGAGTGAAGAGAGCCACAGAGTTTGAAGGGGAAGCTTACAGCTGTTGTGCGCCCTATTCTGTTTTCCCATTTGGTTATCTGCACTTTATTCTGGTATCTAGAATCTTCATTGTAATTGTATGAGTTACTCCCCTGTTGCCTCTGCCTCCAGAAGCCTCCAGATGATGTGTCTTCATGTGCAAGACTACTTCTCTTAGTGCATACTTTGGTACTCTGTTATTTTTTTGCACACAGCAGTTCCCACAGTATCTAATTGGCTTCTACTAACATTAAGGAAGCATCTTTCCCTGAGCTGTTCAGGTGTTTCTTTTCAGTTGCATAAATGTTGCTTGACTTGATCAAGCAGAAAGGGCCATGTGACACTGGTGTGGTAGTGCTGTCATCTGGAGGGAAGACTTCCTTCCCTGGAAGATGTGGCACATGAAGATATTACAAGTTCAGCTAAATCTTCCTTTGCTTGGCACCTACAGCCTACCTGGAAAGAAATCTTTAACAGCAGAGAAATGAAACTTTTTTACTTTGTTACTTTTTTAAATGTGAGTTTAATACTGGTGGAAAAGCATCAGACTGATTTCCCTTATATCCTCCACACAGCTGCAGCACAAGCCTGGGACAGGGAATAGGAGCGAAAATGCAGCCATCCCAGAGCTTCTTTACAGACAGTATTAGAAGTGCTTTTGGGAGACTTCTCTTATGAGAGGAGAAGCAGAGAAGTAGCTCCCACTTTGCTCTTGAGCCTATCCCACTTAGGATCAACCTAGTTTTCTGTTATTTCTAAGTACTGATTCAGGCTGAACTTAAACCCATAGCCTAAAGTAGAGGAGCTGTTTCCTTCTCGTACTAATCCTCTGAGCCTTTTCTTTTCTGTTTCTTCTGGTTTAGACAATCACCAGTACAACTTGAGATTAGAAATTAAGATTGATTTTGCCAAGAATGTATAAATTTCTTTAAATCTTAAGACCAATGCAATCTAGACTATGTGAAGAGAGCCAGGTTCCCTGATGGTATGTTCCGTCATTAACTGCTCTTATGTTTGTAAAAGCTGTGGGCACAGGCTAAATTGGATAAAAACTAGGTGCCTTGAAATTTTTTATCCACCAGCAGTCTAAATTCAGTCCTTGCTCTGAATATTGAGCTGGGGTATTTTATTCAAGAGTAATACAATCCTACTCTAACTGTATTTTGTTCTTCATGGCACCTGTGCAACCCCCACAGACTTAGCTGCATTTCTTCAAGTATAAACAATGGAAATTTGCACAGCAATGCTGCTGTTCCGAAGGACAGACTACGCCTAACCTTTCTATTAGCTGATCTGATGTTGCAGGATTAGCAAGAAAGGACTTTGACCCCAGAGCAGGCTGACTTGACTGGATGTACACAGCTGGCAGAGTTTTGATGAGAAAAGCAGGTTTGTCCTGTTCTAATAATTTACTTGCATCCCTAATTTTGGTTTAAATTGTTCAAATTCTTGTAAGTTTGAAGCTCAGGTGTTTAAAAGTTGTTCTTCAGTGCTGAGAAACTGTTCCAATGGAGTAGTATCTTGTCAAAGAAGAGATAACAAACCTCTTTGATAGCTGATTGAAACATAAAGAGTCTGCAGGAACTGCTTCAATACTCCTTGCTGTTCTTTTCAGTGTTTCTTTTCAGTGTTGCCTTACCGAGAAGATCAGCCAAAAGTAGTTGTTGTCTAGATGAAACGATTACAGCTTGCAGACTTCTCATATCCTTTCTATTGTAAGCTGGAAAGGGGAAACTGGCGATGCTGAGGAAAGGATGGTTGAAGTGGGAGTGGTTGTGACCTCCTGTTGTCCATTATCATGCCAGGATGTTGAACGAGGAGAGCAGACAGGAGACTTGCTGTTTCAAAAATGAACGACTAGTGAAACAATCACAATTACTTTGGCACTCTGGAGTAGAAGCCTAGTGTTGGAATGAGGAGTATCTTTTACAAGGCCCTTCTGTACTTGCAAAGTGCCTAGTAGTGAGTAATATGAATGTTGGTTAAAAAAGACTGCTGGTTAAAAATATGTTCTTTATTTTTAGATAAGAACTGGAAAAGTTAACATAACATACAAAAATTATTCCCCTACAAAATCTACTTCAACTGTGCTTTTAGATGTGATTGCTCATTTGTGAGTAAATTAACGTTAAAACTAACATAACCAAATTCAGTTTCAGAGCCTGGGTTTCTGTCTTGTTGTTGTTGTGTTTGTTTAATTATATCCAATTTTGTTTTTTAGGAGAAAATCCCTCTCTCAGACTGTATTTTTTATTCTTTTCATCTCCCTCCAAATCCTCCCCCTTCATTTATAAGTCTCATGGCACAAGAAGCCAAACAATTTATCTCCAGCTTTGTAATACAGACATTCTCTTTGGCTAAATTAGTGCAAGTGTTTTTACAAGCATAAGCAACAAAGCGGGTAGCAAAATGGCCTTTCTGTCATTAAACCGCATACCCCAAATGGCCAAAGACATCTGGTACAAGTTAACACCCTCCTTCTAAGAAGAAAATGCTGCTTCTGCTCAGTGCCTCTTCTTTATTGCTGCCAGTTTCAAGGACACATAGGGTATATGACAATTTCTTATATCCTTCATGAAGATGAGAAGCTTTATATATGAAAATCACCACAAACTCAAGAAACAATCCCATGTTATACTCAAGGTTATCTGGCTTGCATAATGGCCTATTAATCCCAAACTGGCCTATCTTATTTTTCAGTGTACTACCAGTGCACAATGCTCCACTTTTTCTTACCAACTCAAATGTTCTCTTGAGAGTATCAGCTCTAAAAAATGTAATTTTCATACTGAAGAGGGAAGTTCAAACACCAGTTTTGTCCCAGAGTTACATTTCCTTTTTAAGGCAGACTCCTGGGACACATGAGAGACTTGGTTAGCAACAGCAGTAGGAACGAAGGCTTTTACCACCCATATGCCAGGATACGCTCCCTCTATTGTTCTTTTCATCCTGGAAGCACTGAATGCAAATTAATTTCTAGCACATGAATTTCTATTCCCCATTCCAAAAGCTTTGTGCCATCCTTACTGCAAATTCCTACAGAGAGACTGTTTCCAGTTTTAGTTGCCCTAAGTTTGTATCGTGCCCTGGTGGAATATGGTTTTGGCAGGGGAGAAAATTTGATCATGCAGATCTGTGATCTCCATAGAGGTGGAGAGAACAAGACTGACTGAATCTTGGAACAACTGGAACAACTCCAGACCTGTTTTGAGAAGCTAAAGAAAGGGGAGAGCTGTGACTCCTTATGCTATAACACAGCCTAGGAGTTGTGAGAGAATTAGCTTTTCCTTGGGCCTTCTGAAACTGCTGTGTGTCCCTGCTGAAAAATTAATCAGTAGCTCTGTGTGAGTATAAATGAAAGCCTGTTGAAAAATCTTCCTGGATATTTATAGAGTTGATACTCCATCTTCCTCCCAGTTTAAAAGAATTAAAGGAACTTAGATTTGTTCAAGGTTAATGAATACTGGGAAGCTTGGCTTTTCTCATCATCTTAATAGTATTAATTATTGATTTTAAAAATTCATATGGGACATAGAAGGTAATGATATTTCATCTGAGAAGTTTGGATATTATGACACTGCAGAAAGTTTAAGTACATGAGCAAGAGTTCAAGCTTAACAGCTTCTAGTAATGCCTGGGAAAATGAAATTGAATGGCAAGTTACCAAGAGAAATCTCTGTCTGTTAGTCAAATGCAAAGACTGAACATAGTTAAAAAGATTTTGGCATTTCACGCTAGCTTACTTGTGCACATTCTAATGTGGAGAAATTATCACTTAATCTTTTATGATAAGTGTATTTTGAAAGATCTATTGTTTTAATAAGCAGTCATTATAAATGATAAAAGATTTGAGATAGATAGGGATGGCTAATTCTAATCATAATAATCTAATCGTAATCAACAGGCCCAGGAGACCCACATACACAAGTGATGGTGACCAAGGCTTAACTGGGCTTTAAGTTTGGAGGCGTAACGTTGTAAGTTAAAAATGATATGTCAAACTTAACATCTTCACAGGCAAGAGTAAATATAATGCTGAAGAAGTGAACCTTGGTATTCTTCTGTTCATCGATGAGAATTCCTTGGGTCGGGTTTATGGCTGTTTCATGCAATACCCCAAGTATACAGGTGCCCTGGAGCATGGAGTGGGATGCTTGCTTACCCCACTGGTGGAGCTGGCTGCAGCTTTGATGCTCTTGTGTTTTGTTGTTCAGCTGAGTAAATGTGCTGTTGCCTCAGTCTGAGGCTGTATCCCGCCTTCTGCTACTTTTCCTCCAGAAATCCAAGATTAATCAAACATAGTGAGAGGAGATAAAATCTGAAATGATAAACAGGAAGATCAGAGGTATTATCACAGGGGAAATGGAAGATTTTATGCCCAGAGGACTGCTCTGATTTTGTCACCAGACTGCACGGCACAGACGATGCAACTCTCTGAATGGCTGAACTAGGCTTGCTGTGAAGGCTCCAATTTATATGCCCATTAGTTATGCTTTCTTCTTCAGATCCAGAACTTTTTTCTCAGCACCACTTGAGTTTTCTTCCTCTTTAATGTTTTTCCCCTATTTGACTTTAACAGCCTCTGAAAGATAAGGGCTTTAAAATATGATGCTATTGTAAATGTGATCTTCTGCAAACCATATCACAGCCAGGTGGGATTAGGGATGAGATTGCTGGTTCATAAACTCCATTATTGCAAAGTGTGCCTGCAGATGCTAAGAGGGAAGTGAGAAAGGCAGAGACACAGATGCTAAAGTCTGGAAATGCTGATGCCATTAGGTATGGGGCAGGAAAAAGTTCTCTGTTTTGTTCTGCAGAACACTTTTTGAGATGGAGTGTCTTAAGATAAAGTTGTACATTATTAATAGTGCTCTAACAATTCTCTGAAGAATAAGAACACCAAGATCAGCAGGTCTTTTGCCCCTTTCTTAATCATCTAAGCCTTTGGAAAATTCAGTCAGTTGCCTGGGTCTTTCCAAGGTAGAAAGTCAAGTCTTGGCTGCATGGTTAACCTTGTATCTCACCAGAAGGCTTCTACACATGTTCAAGGGGATAGCTGAAAGTGATTTCTGCTGAACGTTTTTGTGAAGGCCTGTTTGATCAAACTGAACTTTTACTTTCATACCTAAATATTACTTCCCGAGCTATTTCTCCTTGAGTGTACCCATTTTTGATCGTCAAAGACATCATAAGGCCTTTAAGTATTTTTTCCCTTAACTCCCACACTGCCTAGACTATACTAAGGTTGCTGTTTGCTAAGGTTGCTTTTTAGTGTCAGTTTCCTCAGTCGTAGTGGAAAATTGTAGTTTGCCTTGTTTGTTTGTTTGGACTCATTGTGTGATTGTGTGTGGGGTTTTTTTTTGTTTGTTTGGGTGGGCTGTTTTTTTTTTTCTTTTTAAGTGTGTGGTATTTGTCCTGAGTGTAATTCTGGTAAAAGTTTGCTGTTGACAAATCAGGCTAAAGTGGAATAGTTGCTTGTGAAGGTATCATAGGTGAAATTCCTGCTGGGCTCTGCAGATGTTATGAGTATTTAATTGACCCTTTTCTGTAGAAAAGAGCATTGTTACTTATTTTTTGGGGGAGAGCTGAGGCTAGGGGGGAGCATTCTGAAGAACACAGCTGCAGACAAGACTTGAGTCAATGAGAAATGAATTAGTAGTGCATTATTGTGTCATTCTTTCCTTCAAGCTGTATTTTAACTTTCAGTATAAAGGAGAGTTCATTTTTCCCTTCTCCAACCCTATCCCCAGAACTCCTGAATGAAAAGACTTGTTTGCACAGTCTGAATGCAAGTGACTGGTTTTCTGATCATTTTTCCTACCATGAAAAATGCATGACTGGCCCAATCCAATAACTTTTATTGATATATATTTTATTGATTGCAGTATGACTATCCACATGGACCAGGGTTGTAGATCAAAGCCTGAAAATACCATGTGACAGGTGCACGCAGCCTGTAGACGTTCCCATACACCGTTCGGCATTCTGTAGGCTTAATTTGTGACATGGTCACAGATATTAAGTACCTACATTTTTGTACTACACTAAATATTATGCTTTAAGATTTGATGTTAATCAGTATTTTGTGGATAGGAATGCTTTTTAGGAATGCCATTGTATGTACCTCTTTCTCATCCCTGTGTTTCCCTGAGTGAATGTCTCTTCAGCAGTCTCAGCATATGGTGTACAACTTGAAACATATACAGGAGGCTGATATTTTGTATGTATTGGAGATGTGATTTTTGCTTCTGTGAGGTCTCTACACATTCATTATAGCCTGATGTGTATTTTATTGATATAAGTGGTAATTTTGCAATGCAGAGGCACAGCAAGATGCAGAGATAAAGAATTATATCCTCTGTATGCCCCTGTGTCTCCCTCATTCATTTCTTATCCTAGGAATTTTCATGCAGGTTGAGAACAATGATGGGTGGCATCTAAGACCCTAACGTAAACAAAAGTGCAATAGCGCTTTTTTCCATCTTTGTGTTACAAAGAGAGTATATTATGGCTGAGCCAAAAGTTCCTGAAAAAGGGGGAGAAGTGAATTGTTCTTGGCTCCTTGCATTATTTCAGCAGCTGAATTTCTTATGAGTGCAATAAAAACTGTAATTAAACATAAAATGGGGGGAACAATTCAAGCTGCTGTAATCTTCTGAAAAAACACACCCTAATTATCATACTATTCCTGGTCGCTGTTTGGCTGCAAAACTGTTTTTCCTTTTTTTTTCTATTCCCCTCCCATTTCTTTCTCTCTTCTTCCCATCGGTGTTCTATATTACAGTCTAGTACAGCTTTGCAGCTTCTGGAATGACAGAAGCACACAGAACATCACATCTCAGAGCTGCCTTGGAATGTTTGATATTAATTGCACAGAACATTGTTACTCAGTGCACAGACCAGCACGACTGACAAATCTGGCTCAAAAATGATTTGAGCAGTTTTCTTGTTGCAGTGGTGATTATGGCATGGAACATTATGTAGCTCATTTAGGAAGCTTATATTTAGGAGATTTTTACTATTGTTTAGAGCAGTATTTAAAGTCCTATAAAAGGAAAAAATAGTTCTCATTTTTGGATTTCAATTAGATTAGCAAATGTTAATGGTCTACTTTTCTCCTCTTCCAGCTACCCCCACTTAAAACTGTGTACTCCATTTCTCACAGAAGCTCTGGATGGTGTCTTCTCAGCTGCCTTCCTCTTTTAGACATTAGGTGTTAGAATAAGGAGTTTCCATGATTTAATGACCAGCCTAGGGGTAAATTCTATTACTAATCCCATCCAAAGAGTGGCTCAGTGCCCAGTTCTTAGTTCTGGATGGTTAAACCTTGTGTTGAATCCTTAGTTCTGTTTTGGCTTAAATTTGGGGAACACAGAGTTGCAAAAAATAAAATAAATGCCTTTGGAGTACCTTGGGGATGCTAAGGCTTGGCTTGTGGATAAGGAATGGAGCTCTGGAGAACAAAAAGGTCCGTTTCCCTCATTTGGATGAAGTCTGATCATCACAGTGATAGGAAGCACACAAAAACCACCTTCTGCATGCTTCAAGCCTTGCCATTCTTTCCAAACTCAGTGCAAATTAGCCCAGCTTTTAGGCTGTCCTAACCTAATTGTGTTTTTTCATGCCTGCTAGAGGGCTGTTTTTGTGGCAGTAAAGACAACACTTTACACTAGTAAAGACTAGTACTACTACTACACTACTAAACACGAGTAAAGGCAACACTTCTGCCACACATTGTTTTTTCCCATTTGCAATCCTTATCTTGATACCTGCGACTGATAAACCAGCTCTGAGTCACTGAAAACTATACTGTACACTGGGTATAATGATTTGCTGAAGCATGTGTTAAAAAATACTGAGACACTGTAATAAAAACCTGGATTGCTGGTACAGTGAATTTGCAGACTCTCCAAATATCTGCGTCCAGGTAATAGTTTCAGTATTCGGCAGTATTGTCTTTGCAGCTTGGCTGTCTAAGGGGACATTCACTTGCAGTATGTCTGACAGTGGAGGTATGAATGCCAATAAGTTTTGAATGGGGTGGTTTATTAAAAGCAATGAAAATGAAGTCTTGCTGGAGACCACAAAGAACTCATTTTGTTAAAAGCACAGCAGCCAGAGGGGAAAGAAAGGTTATGTGACAAAGTTCTCTAGAAGAAAAGGCAGAAAATAAGTGAGATCAATTGAAATTGTAACTAACTGTGTTTATATAGGCCTGGACCTAATGCACAAGTAGTTTTTCTGAAAGGACTACAAATAATATTCTAATGGGCTTGTGGGACAGTTCATTGAATTTGCAGTGGATTTTTAATGTGAAAGTTCCCTTCCAGCCTCATGACTAGAGTGATAACATTGCTTCTGCAGTATGGATGGTCAGCTTTGATCATTCCTTGCTTTCTTGGTGGTAATTTCAGGCATTTGTGTCTCCTTTGGAGACATCTTTAGTCAGAACAATGGGCTAATCATTCTTTTTTACTGAATATAACAATGAATATATTTTTCTACTTCATCTCTACAATATAGGATGGGTGCCTACAGCCTAATTTAAAGGGTGTTAGAACATGAAACCAGTAGTAAGTACTTTGCTTGGGACCTTGTCAGAGGTTGTGCCTCTTTTCAGAAAGACCGGACTGACTCATTACAGCTATCTTTGTTTTAGTACTGGATACAGTGCTTTTGTGTTCAGCCACAGTAAGCAAATCTGCAGTAGAATATAACAGGCTGCCCTACTTGGGATTCATTGGTGTGGGTGAAGTCCTTTGTCTACTCCTGTGAACCAAAGGGTCAGTAGATTTACATGGTCACTCCGTAGTGGACGTTATACAAAGCACTTTTCATCAAAAAGCATTATTCCTGGCACTTGTTTCTCTGTGAGCATGATGCAGCAGTCTATGAGCAAATTAGCCCAATGAACTGCTGGTGGAACACATGCACCGTGTACGCTAACACATTTGGTACAATGAAGCTAATTTACATGTTCTGTTCAGTTGCTTTATGTGCCATTCTGCTTCCTTCTTTACCTTTCCTAAGTGTTGGAAACATCTGGTACTATGTAGCTCAAATATTGGTAATGAATTTTGGGCGCATATTTAAAGCTTTTCATTAAAGTATAGAATTCTCTCTAAAAAACATCAAGTGCTGAACAAAGGACTAAAACCAGCCAAACTCTTCATTGTTTTTGGCAATTTCATGCCTCAACTGAGAAAGAGTTTAGCATCTAGGACTGTGGATTTTGTCTTCTGCCTTTTAAAATAGTTCAATTAAAAATAAAATAATAATAATAATAATAATGATAATTTTAAAACTCCCACTGCTGCTTCACCTCTCTTTTCAGCTCTTTGTGTTTGGAACACTGTTTTTTTTCCTTCCTTCTTATGGTCTTTTATTTCTTCTGGTACTGGATAAAGCCAGTGTATTTTCTGAAAAGAAATGTTCGTGCAGTTTGTTAAAGTAAATGATATATTTTTAACTGAGTTAGAATACTGATGAGTAAATTTTGCATACGAAGAGTCCCAATAAGTAAGACTTTGTTTGTGGGAATGGCTCTTTTCCCTAGAAATAAATGCTGTGGGACGTTCAGGGGGTGTTTCTAACTTGCTGGCTCCTGGATCACACAGAGCAATGGCAACATCATAATAAGCTGATTTCCTCTGCTTTAGGGACTCCTGGAGAACAAGTCTGCATGTGGTAGCTTACTGATAATCTTATCTTCACATTTAAAATTTTTATTGCCATTTGGAATACAATGCTGTGTATTTTTGTCTTTAAAGTTTTATTTCTGATTCTCCCTGAAAAACTATTTTCTGCTGACAGAAATTTCTGTCTACTTTTTTTTTCTTTTTTTTTCCAAACGTGTTATATTCATGATTTCTCCCTTTTCTTTTGCTTCAGAACTAAAACCACCCAAAAGCTCTCAAACTCCTGACAAAAAGGTTGGACTTAGATTTTTGGAACGAGGTCTATATGTGAAGGTCTTACTGTGTTGCCATAAATGCAAGGAAAAGGAAGACAAAATAGGACCCTTATACCAAGCTGGATCTAGGTCAGCTTTAAGGTTTATTTTTGACACTCTGAAAGGGATGACAGAAAGCAGTATTGTCCTAGGAATAGGAGGTCCAAGTAGGGACTGTAACTTGGAGGGACCTTTCTCTTCCCCTGTCCTGTAGGAAGAGTGAAGCTCACAGTAGGAAAAGGTATTAGTTAATCTCTTTACACTCTCTTATTACTCCATTAGTTTTCCTGTTGTAAAGCATAGTCCTTGCTACAGTTATCTTCTTGCAACAGTTTCGTCTAAGCTTGATTCTATTTATTTATTTATCTATTGATAAGACGGAGCTCCTTCACCATTGTCTTCAGGAAGCTGAATAAAAACATGTGTGAACCAAAACTTGCAGTAAAACTCAAGGTCCCCTTCTGTGATGCAGGTATTTGTAGAAGCATGTGACATGAGCACGGTATTTCTGGTTTTGTTCTGGAGTCTGTTTCATGTTGGCTGTGTCTTATGTAATTTTTCTATCCTGAGATGCTACCTGGTATATCTCATAAGAGGTCCCTGTCTTGAGCCTTTCTTTATTTTTAACATCCCATTTCAGTTCTTATAAAACTTCATCTCTGTGTTACATGAAGGCCATGACAACTCTCAAAGCACTTTGCTTTTTGTTACCTTCTGTTCTGTACTTTCTCACCACCCTTGGCTTTGCAGGTAATTATGCTAAGGGGTCTGATAACAGTGAGATTACAATTTGAAGGCATCACAGTAATAAAATTGCACTACTGAAGATGTGTGTGTTGTTTCTGCCTCCCACTCTTCTTGGGTCTTTAGGGAACCTTAGGAGGCTTTAAATTACATGGATAGCAGCACAATTTGGAAGGCAAATGGCCATCATTTTACTGTGAAAACTGGAAGGCTCATTTGTCGGACTAGCAGTTAAGGGGTAGGAGAATGCTGTGCATTGGTTACGCTCAGGCGTGTGAGAAGGGATTACTGATGAAGGCAACCTGAAGTGACTTATCTAAATTGCATAATTATTGTTATGCACTTGATTGTAATGGGATTGGTTTAGTTTTGTTACGGACATATATTATTGCATTCAAGGGTGATTTTCAGTGTAAATGCATTGTTTTTCCCTTGAGATTACCAAGGCAAAGTATGAAGGAAGAATCTTCTAGGGCCCTATAAAGAGAGCTGCATCATTGCAGTAGGGAAACATTGTGGAATGGCTCCTTAAATTATAAAGTTTTCTTCACTTGTGAGTCTTAGGCTTACATTTCTAATTGAGATTATTCAGGCTTGTGCTTGCCTACTTACCATGGACTATAGCAGTCTGGTGCCTGCACCTCTGTTGAAATGAATGACTTTGAAACTGTAGTAATCAATCCTTCAAATGTTTTGGTAGATCAATAAAACTACTGTCAGTCTCTAATATGTTCCATAATCAAAATGTCACTTTATTTACTCAAACAGTCGGGTGTGATGTGAAATATTAAGTGCGTGAATGCGCAAATAGTGCCTGTGGGGACAAATTCAGCTCTTTTTTCAGCTATGCATCAGTTACTGATGAGTTCTGGTTTCCGCTGAGGATTTCTGGGTATGTATGTTTTGTAGTCATTTATATAATGAGCCAATTGTATGACCACAGAAGTCGCTGTGGTGGGGTGGGGTAAATAAACCCCATCTAACACTGGCAAGAAAGGATTGAATTTTATTCTGTTCGAGTGGAGGGATTTGCTGCATAGTAATGTTGCCTTGCCTAGTGCATTGTGTGATTTATATCTCAACACACATAAGGATTTAGAGATGACAAGCCAGATAAAACAAACTGGAAAGGAAGAGATGTGAAACTGAGAGTGTGAGGACCTGGATAAATAGAATGGTTTTCAGGTACCGTCATTAACTTTTTAGCTGTTGTAATTGTGTGCATTACACTGAGGTAGCAGGATCTTTTCATATTTACTTAGCCAAGCTGTAAATGTTATACTGTAAAAGATGCTGAAGAAATTGTTACTGAGGTATGTATAATCCAGCTAGCTTCTTGCATGTCCTGTCCATGAGAAAAATTCTTTACAATGATTTCCAAGGCATCCATTACTAATTTTCTTGCATCTCTTTCTGAAGTGTCAGGGATAAGTTAAAGGGAGAAGAACGTCCTACCTCAGCCTACTATAAAGTTTTGGGCACTTTCTGCTTCAACAACTCAAACTGACTGTTATAAAGAGCAATGTATTGATGAGAAGAGACAAAATTCTCATCTACTCATGGCAGTCAGTACGTGCACATTTTGCTGCGCTTCCACTTGAGGGTCCTATCTGAAGCCCAGTTCTTGTTTCCATATGAGATTAATTACTTCATCTACATATATGTATTTAATTAGTTGTATTTATTTATATTCTATAACTTTGATGTAAGTGGTTCAGATAATGCAAATCTTGTAATAGTGCAGGAGTTTTATTGAGATGTGCATAAAGGATTTTAACTGTAATTCCCGTATCAACTCTGCCAAGTTTATGCCATTTAAGAGCAAAAGTATCTTGGAAATATGGAATTTTAATTTTTTTCTTATATTGTTTGAGAAAAACTTCTAGCAAAAGGCATTAGCTGCCAGTGAGGAGCAAGATTTTGTATTTTTTTTTTTTTCTTCATAATTACCATCTGATGTCCACAGGAGTTATATACAAGGCACGGCTGCATTGTGGAAAAGCAATCTAACAATCACAGCACTGTCAGTGTTTTTCTTTCCAAACAGAAAAACTTTCACTTGCCTCTTTCATTTTTGTGCCCCAGTTCTTCAAAGAGCTTTAAGTAAGTCAAGCCTGATTGACATCTCCTACTCTACAAACTGCAAAGTGTTTTAGCATGCTTACAGGTAATGTGATTTGAACGTGTCTGAAACCACCTTTGGGCAATTAAGTAATGATGGTATAGATTTCACTCATGAAAGTTGTGTTAATTGCTTAACTGAAGATAATATTTTAGAGTTTCAATAGGAAAACTATTTACTTACACATGTTTTAAGTTTAAAATTATATATATTGCAGAACTAGAGCTCTGTTTGTATTGTGGGTAGTGGGCATGGCTATGTTTCTTTACGAGTAAAATCATTCAGTACATTATTGACCATATGATTGTGAAGCAGCATAGCTTTGTGTGTAATTTCAAACACTACTTGTTTATTTTCACATTTCTTCACCACCCTGTTGTACTAATTGAACGATTACCTTTTTTGTTTGTTTTGTTTTGGGTTTTTTTGAGGTTTGTTTTTCACTGGATTAGAATAATTGTGCCATTTGGCTCCCTTTGATGAATTAGCATCTTGTAGGAAGACAGGCTGACATCTGAGAAGTAGATAGGTGTCTCTCCCCCTGAAGCAGATATTTTTCATAAATATTTAACCAATTAAATTTTCAAAGAATGATGTTTTAAGAGCTGTGGCACCACCCTATAGCAGTAAATTTTTTTAATATATGACTGTGTTGGTGGTTTGTCTCTTCTTTCTTCTCTCCCTTCCTGCAGAGGCCTGGTCCTTATTTCTGCGCGGACATACAAGAGAATATAAACAATAGCACAAGATATACATAATATAGCTCTATGTAGTCAGAGCAACACCATTATCTAGGATTATTTACTTGAAAACAGTTTTCTCTGGTTATTTCCACAAGATTTAGGGATGCTAGGGGCAAGCACTAGAGCCTTGGAGCAATCTGCTGTGAATAACCTAGGAGAATAGATTTTAAGCTAGTAAATCCTTCATTCACATACTTATGTATACCTGTATGCATGTAACTGTTTTAAGAACTAATTCTAAAACTTCCCAGAGAAGGGCAGAACTCTACTCTAGTTGTTAGAAGACTATTTCTTGAATCCAAGGTATTTCTTCTGTGAAAAATTAGTGCTATTGTAATCACTTCTAGTTAATCAGCATGTTAACATTTTTAGCAATATCAGAAGTTCCTTTGCACATTAGATTTTAGATTAACAGATTTTGACGTCAGAAGGAAACATAAGGTCATCTGAGTTAACATCATCTGTGTGCATTTCACCCTGCGTAATCCTCTACTTTTACAAGCATTTATTGGCATTGTGCAAAGGGTTGTGTAGTTCTCTAGAAGATTCAACCTCTTCTAGAAGCAAGGTGACCACATAAGTACACAGAAATATTGGAGACAACTGTGGCATGCAATGTCAGCATCTAGCTGCGACTGCACTTACAAGTTTTGAGCAGTAGCCTGGATGCCCTTGCTTGTGACATACTGGAATGTTCTAATTATTTTAATCCATACACTAACTTTAACCTGGGGTAGAAGTGGGAAGCAACAGATCTCCTCTACTTCCATCCTGTGTAGGCTTTCAAAGTAAAAGTTGAGAAGGGCATGGGTGTGGGGTTAGTGGGTGTGCATCAGGGTATTGCAGGCCCTGATCTCTCAGATCTGCTCCCTCAGAAAAAAAAAGATAATCCTGAGCAGTAAGGGAGTTCTAGGCCCACATTACCAGAAAAGTAGGCTTTTCATTAATTTCCTGGTGAATCATCTCTTTCTCCCTTAATGTTCACAGAAAGCTGTAGGCAGACTTTCTTCTCCCATTTAGGATATTGCACATTGATGGAGCCCACAGGTGACTTGTTACCTCCTGCTTGCATCCCTACAGATGTGATTCTGGGCTCCCTTCGGAACCAGTGCCAAGACGTGTCATGACTTTCTCTTGG
Organism: Phalacrocorax carbo; assembly: GCF_963921805.1. Classification (NCBI taxonomy): domain Eukaryota; kingdom Metazoa; phylum Chordata; class Aves; order Suliformes; family Phalacrocoracidae; genus Phalacrocorax; species Phalacrocorax carbo. The sequence goes on from NC_087515.1 coordinate 52,287,288, forward strand.
CGCTTTGTCCATGGTTGCCAATGCAAAAGGTAGAGGGTACAGCCCACCTTTCTGGCTCCTCTCCAGCAGTTAGCATCCAGCTTCTACAGAGAGAGCAGACCGATTTTGAGAATCAGTCAAGTTTTATGCTGGTGTTGCCTCATTTAAATTGCGCTAAACTGGTGTGAACTCTTAGAGGTGACCATAATGTAGAGTCCTCTCACCTGTCAATGGCACTTCTGTAGCAGAGCTCCACCCACATCACTGAAATAGGAAGCCTATTTTGATTACATAGGCTACACAGCACTCTTCTGGATGTTGTGTTATGTGAAAATACTTGCAAAGAAACCCCACATAGTATGAAAAGCTGAGAGTGACAAATTTACAGATATTGAGTGTGAATATCTCTGCAAGTATTTGAGGGGGTGAAGCAGGTCATATTCAGATACTTATCTACAGTTCTTTCAATAAGATGGCAGGGGTGAAAGTTTAAATTAATGGGTTATAACAGAAACTTCTTTTTCTTCTTTCAGAAGTCATCATGTATCGTTAAGCTGCTTTTGAATTCTAAAATCTCCAAGATTTTTGATTAATTGGGTTGCTAAATTGAAATTTAAAGATGCTGCTGGAGTGCTGGTTCTCTGAAGACTTCCCTTCTAAACATTTCTTTTGCTGAGGCCAAAGGATCCAATATTCACTATCTGCTGATGGTTATTACAGATTGACATTTGAAGTACTGCAAAATTAACTCTTCTTGTGACAGTTCATCTGCTCTGGACAGAACTTGTTATTCTGAGTCTGTCTGGGTTTTTTTTTTGTCCAAACTTGTGGGTCCCATTTTTCAGACAAGGAGGCGGTGACAGTCTAAACTCATGATAATTTTAAAAGTTTGGGGTTTTTTTTCCCCACAGATAACAGTAAATTAGTAAGTGACCCACCTTGTTAAAGAAGCTCTCAAGGCCCTGGTTGTCCAGGCACTCCTTTCCTGAGTGGCAGAATCTCCATCTTCCATCTTTAAAGTTAAGCAACAGATTTTCCTCTGCATTTCAAATAAATTTTAGGTTGAAGAGGTGTCTGGTGAATCTTTGCTTTTTGAAGTACAGTTTCATTTTGTTTATTTTGTTTTTTATTTAATCCTATTCTGTGACACAGAAGAGATATTGATCAGAAATTATTCTAGTAAATAGGCATAGGCATTTGTTATAACTGTAAAATATGCAGACTAAACAACCTCTTGAATGTAAATTTTGCCCTAGTATGGAGAATCAGATTCTGTGTCATTTCCTAACTTAGTCTGAGAGTTTTGGTGGTTTACAGGGCTTTTGCTGCAGCTCTTCACAAAAGCAAAATTCACTCTGAGCATCTTGTTGGCAGTACAATAAACCTTGGTTTGTCAAAATCATTAGGTATAGTGATGCTTATCAGCTCTTATCTTCTGTCACAATGTTAACTTGTCCTGGATTTAAAATATTAAATTATTTTATGTAGTGCTGAGTTTAGGATACTAGTTACTATTTTATAGCCAACATGTAGCAGTGTATCTGGTGCTATTTTCAGAGTTTTGTTGGGTCTTTACCAGATGTTAAATTTATGGATGCTATTGAAACTGTTGTCCAATTGATGGTAAGAACCACTTCATTTTCGTATGAAGATTTTTATGATCCTGGATCCTCAGTAGGTGTAAATCAGTATACTAAAGTCAGTGGAGCTATATTGCTTTATACCAGCAAAAAAACCCTGGTTTTTGAAGTATTGACCAATATTTTCTTTGGTATCCTGCATGGTGCTGCAGGTATTTTGCTCCTACCAAGGAAGCTACTAATTTTTAATTCCTGCTTCATCTCATCCAGTGTAATATTCTGCTAGAGGCTGTTTTTGTCATTACTTAGCCTTTTGATAACATAATTTTAGAAGAGAATAACTCAAACTTGTTTTTTGCTAAAAATAACAGGATTTATGCAGGTTTAATGCTAAAGACTGTAAACATTTTATTCATGGTTCCAAATTCAGGGATCATTGTTTTACTGGTTGTTTCTAAATTTGAGTTTCAGTTTGATCCTTCTAACTTTCTTTAAATGTTGTGCTGTTAGTTTGACAATATTCTTGCTAGATAAATAACAGCTTCCCAATTGAAGGTTTTCATCTAAAGAATTTAAAAGTCAAAAGCTTTACTCATTAGTTTATTCATTTTCATAATCCTTCCTTCCTTCCTTGTTTCTCTCCTTGTTTCCACACATTGGTGATTATTAGTTTATGCTGGTAAAAGAAAGAAAATGATCAACAGAAGAACAGACAAACAAACAAAAAACAAAACCAAAAAATGTAATTCCTTTTTGGTAAATGTGGTTATTCTCCCCTTTTTTTCCTTTTTCTTCTATCTTTTTTCAGTTGATCCCTCTGATTCAGAATGGACTTGTGTCTATTTTCCATAATGTGTTAGAATATTTGTTCACTGCTTTGTATAGTGTTATAGAGGAAATATCTTAATTTGAAAATGCCAAGCAGTGGAGTGCAGTCTTTCCTAGAGTGAGGAAGATGTTCTTCAAAATTTCCAAATGTCTGAACAAATATTTTTACATACTCCTCAAGACAAGTCATAATTGGAATTTGTTGGGCGTATTTTGGTGGGTGTTCTTGTGTGTTTTTTTGTTTTGGTGTTCCCCTCCCCCCCCCCCCCCCCCCCCCCCCCCCCTTTTTGTGTTGTTGCTCTTGTCTAAAAGGACTCTAGGACTAAAATAAAATTCCTTCTCAAATACACTGCAGACATTGGAATCTCAGTAAACAGAGCTCCAGTTTCCTGTAAGTGTGCCAAAGATGTGGTTTCTGACATTCCAGTTCATGTCAGAAACTGCAGATGTCAGAAAGACATCTGGCAGTCTTTCTTATCCTGTTACCTGAAAAAAAAATTGATAGTTTGGGGGGACTTAGCTTTTCAAACAAACGTTCTCCAAAATGTTTGTTTCTCAGGTGAAACAAAAGATATATTTATTGCGTATGCTATCATTATACACCTAGATCACCAGCAGAATCTGAAACGCTCACTAGAGCAGTACTAGGCTGCTAAGAGATATGCAGGCAGCACCCCAGAACAGTTGTAGAAAAAATGTTACAAACATGTCCATTTAAAAAAATTTCAGAGATCCTTGGGTCTAAATATGTAGGAATATCCTCTTTCATAGAAATCAACAGTAGTGAATGGAAAATTAATTTTGAGAGATTATTGGTCTACTGGATTAAGCTTTACTGTTCTGTGGAGCCTGAGCTTTGTTTCCAGTTTTCCAGAGGGGAATGTGGTATCCACAGCGCAGGGAAACAAGATAGGAAGGATCTTGTGTGCCTCCTGTGTTGGGACAGTTAGGTTTTTTTTATTTTACTTTTCCCAACAAGAATTGTGAGTAAATCTGTGTGTAAATATACAGTAACTGAACAATTTAAATCGAAAAATTGAAATTTGGTCTCATTCTTACCCATTTACCTTACTTTAGTAAAGGATATTCTGATCAGAAGGAACAGCAGCAGTGGAGAGAGCATATTTATTTTCCTTTGGGAAAGAACTACGGGTCCTTTCTGTAGCTTTAGCTGTGTATGCAAAATACATATAAAACAGCAGTCTTGATAGGAAATGCAAATGTGTACAGTGACCTCAGAATGTATCTCAGCATGCTAATCGGCATGTGAAAATGGCAATTTTGTACAATGTATAGTTTAGCTCAATTTAATATTAGAAGTAGCATTACTGTAGTAATTAGACACAAACTGTGGACTAAAGTCTCATTGTGCTTACTGTTCTACGAAAATTGAGCATAAAAGTGTGCTACAGAAAAGGGTTACAATACAGGTACAAGACAAGTGATAAAAGCAGAAGGACAAGGGGCAAAAATGAAACAGTGAGAAAATATTGGCTAGAATGGTAAGTGGAACTTTTGGTATTTTAACAGCCTAATTATTGTCACGCTTTTAATAGGCTTTGCAACAGACTGGAATTTTGTGGTCGGGTATGAAGAAAGAGGGTGAAGATGGGTCATGGATGTTTTATGAAGATCACCTAGTTGATGAAGTGGGAAAAGCTGGAAAGAGATGCAAGTGTGGGTGAACAGGTTATTCAACCACTTGGTGCTAATAAGAGGTGATAGCTGAGGTGAGTCCTTTGTAGAACTGTGCAATAGAGGTAAGTAATTTTGTCTTTTATCCTATAGAGAAGTCAGACCCCATAATGGGATTAAAAGAGAATAATGACATGGCTAAAACTATGATTTAGGAAAATTATAATTCTGCATGGAAGTAGGCAGGGCAAGCCTGTATTAGTCAAGGCCAGAGACAGGCAGGATGAGTGTATTAACTCTGTGGATGATTAGGAAAGCAATATGCTTTCCTAATATGGTGACAGCTATTCCCCAGTAGAGAATACTGTAGATGATTTAATTGCAAAAGAGGGCAAAATAGAGTTTGGGCAGAGAAGGCAGCTGAGAAGGAGTTTTGACCTTTATAGATTTGCTTGGGATCAGAGAAAGCCTCTCTTTGGGCCCTCATTGCATTTCAGACTTCTGTTCCTCATAAAGCAGAGTTTCTTGATTTGAACAAAAAATATGAGTTGTGTTTTTTTGGTTGTGGATCTTTTCTTTTTTTTAAAAAAAAAAAAAAACAACACAGAGTTCTCTCTGGAGTAACTGTTATTTTTGCAGAAGTTTTCCAAGATAGAGCAACCTGGGAAAGGACCAACTAAGGAAACTACCACTGAATTCAGAAGATACTTGAATTGTGTGTATTGCTAATTTTGGACGTGCAGGAGAGAAGAGAGTTTTCCAGCTGTGTGAAGTTTAGCCTTGCTGGATAGATGGAAGGTAATACCAGAGTTAGGTGACAAGGAAATGATGAAGTAGAGCTGATTTAAGTGTATATAACATTGAGCACCTAATGTACATCTCCATTGTGGATCTTCGGCAATTTGACTCTGAGACCTGTCAGAAGATACAGGAATGGCTTTTCACTGTTCAGGAGACCACGAAGTATGATGCAGAAATGTTTTAGTCGACAAAGTAGGAGGTGCAAACAAGGTTCCCCTATTTACTTGTGATGAGATGGTGTAGTCACATCTGCAGACAAGTGGGAAAGTAGTCGTTTGTAGGGCTGTCATACCTTAGTCCAAAATAGCTGAAGACACAGGACCGTACCTGGAAAACTTTAAATAGGAGACTGATTTGGGTTTTCTCTTGGATTTCACTGGGCTCCAGAGTGGTGTATTTCTGAGGCATAGCTCCTGGAGCTAGGTGTCTTCAGTGGTGTAGTAGCAGTTGGAGCTAGGCTGGAATTGGTAAACCCAAAAGGAACATGAAGTGAGGTAGGGTGGAGGCCCAAAGCCAAGGAAACCAAGTCCTCTCTACAGTCCTAGAGGAAGGCATGAAGGAAAATCAAAGCTGAACTTTGGTTAATGAAATTAACTGGAGGGCTGTGTAAGTAACTATAGCAGTTTCAAAGGCATGCGACAACATTGCACATACTGCTCATGTAATTTGGGATCTGGCAATAGGGAACTCCTTTCTTCATGTGCTTCTGTCCTCTGTCCAATCCATCTGGCCCTCAGGGGGTATGGACAAACTAGTTATTCCTGAATAATCAAAGGTGTGTATTTACAGCCTGTGAGTAATTTTCCAGGAACTGCTTGCATGCACATGTCTTGTAGTGAAAAAGAAATAACTCATAGTAGTCTTAACATCAGTGGAAGAGGGCTGGCTGAGCTACCATGTGTATATCAATGGCCGAGTGTTTACTGAAGAATCATAGACAGGCATTAAATTCCTATCTTAGCTTAGCCCTCAGTTACTCTGTCCACACCTTGAGGTGTGTTTATGTGAGGCTCCCTTCTCATCTTTCCTGCTGTCTGACTGTATCTAATTCTGTTCACTTTTGGCAGACCATGACACATTAATCTCTGTCCATCCCTATCCCTTACAAAGGGAGAAACAGGAAGATCAGGACACTTAAGACTGGCTTATAGAAACTATGTCTGTCCTAATCACAAGACAACAATAGACGTTGGGTAGTTCACTTCCTATTTCTGTGCTTAATTTTCTCATATGTACAGTACAGCTGATGAAACTTAACTCTTCTACATGGAATTCTCTGACATGTCAAGATTTAAAAGCAGCAGACAGTTGCATTTTGCTCCTTCGTAAGTGTGGAATACTTAGCATCTGGAAACAGGTGCACGATTATGCTGTGATCGAATGTAGAAATATAATATTTTTCAGTTTACCAGTGTTTATCCTCTTGGAGAGCAGATTATATTTTTCAAGTCAGAAAAGAAGGGTCATACTTTTAAAACAGAGTGTTAAATTAGGAGAAAGTGCATCCTGGACTTGGATCACATTTATATAATCAAATTAGAAAATATACAAAATACGCTATGAATTCACTGGAACATATGTTTCTCTAAAAACTGTATTTGGCATTATGATAATCAACTTATTGTTCAGAGTCCTTGTCAGAATTAAGAAAGGGAAGGAATGAGAACACTGACAGTTACTCAAGTAATAAGAAAAATAGTGTAATGTGTATATTTTATCATAAAGGATCTAAAATTGTAGACAATTTCTAGTGATGAAAATTTAGTAAATACAGAATAAGAAATAAATAAAATTTCCCCAAGAATTTTAATGTGTATAAGACCTCAAATCTGCAGCACTTAGACATAAATGTTGTCCTGAGTAAGTCTTTTTGGATGATAGCTTTGATCTTGTTGGAAGTTGGTGGCAATGTCAGTGACTCTCTTGTTTTGGTTTGGCCTTTTGCAGTGGGCAGGTGTTCCGTGTAACCTTCAAACAACTTTAATTGTTAAAGGAAATTCCCTAAAGGTGAACACCACCTTTTCAAGTTATTTAACCCTGAGTCAAAGGATCAATGTAGTCAAATGCCTTCCTTGTTAAACTGATCCACTGATAAATTAATATTTATCTTCTTGGGGTTTTTTTGTGGTTTTTTTTTTTTTTTTCTTTTTGGACTTGCTGCTTTTTTCCTTTTGCTTTTCATTAGTTGGTTGGATATGATTATTCAGTCTGAACATAACAGCTATCATTCTGTCATGGAATGTTCTTTTTTTACTGTTGGGCATGATTACTATGAAATTTCAAGTTTCAAAAATCAAGTTCAATAATATTCTGGACAGTGTGATCACTATGGCTTCTTGCTTCTGCTTGCTCCTTAGATATTTGATAAAGGGATATTATTTCTTTTCTACTGCAGGCTTGTTATTTCAAATGTTTGCCATGTGGACTTCTTTTTTTTCTTTTTTTTCTTAAGATTGTTTTTCCAAAATTATTTTTATTCTTTAATCATTTTATCCTCAAAGGAAGAAATGTGCTTCTCCTCTTCCTTTAGTCTTTCTGTAACATTTTAGCTCCATGTTCAGGATATTTATTTGACCTTTTATATCTTCAACATCTAATGACATTTGTTTCGTTAGCTTTTGTAAAGATGAATGACCTTTTAACTCTTAGAAAAAAAAAAATCCATTTTCCTCTTTCTTTGCTCTCTTTTCTTGCTATAGAGGCAAGCTTTGCTCTTTTCTTTTACTTGCTTTAGTCTTAGGGTGAAATCCTAGCCCTCATTAAGTCAGGGGAAAGATTTCTGCTGACTTAGTTGGGTCCAGATTTGACTACTGGTTTTACAGAGAATACAAAGCTGTTGCTCATATTTACAAGCCAAAAGTTAGTCTTTTTAGCCCTTTTTCCCCAAAACAGTGAACATGGGGTTTTTAGTGTTTACTGTTGGTAAATGGTGCTTTTATGCCTAGAAGGGCTTCAGAAGAAGGTACTAATTGAGATTATCATGAGAGTTGGAAAAAAATGTTTCCCCATTTAAAAAGGAGGAAAAAAAAATAGCTAAATATCAAAATGTAGCTCTTTATTCAGAATTGGGAAGCACTGCAATTCTTTATGAAATGAAAAATGAGTAACTCAGATAAAGGGAAATGTGTCTGGGATGTATCACATTTATGTACAAAATAATCATCTGCCTCACGCAGAGAACAGGCAGAGCCTCTGTTTCTGGAAAGTAGCTTAAGCAAGTGGTTATTTTGGTAGAAGCAGTGTCACTCAGAGCACTCCTACCGGGGGGAAAAACATCAACTTTGAAGAGAAAACCTCTTTCTACTAATGGATATTCAGAGATTTATGGCAAATGAAAATTATCTCATGGTAACTTCATGGAAACATTTTGATTCTTGGATTTTTCAGGTGATTTAAGGAACATTTGGCTAATTTAGAGAAGGAACAAAATGTGAGAGAGAATGAGAGAGTGAGAGAGCACTATTACCTTGTCATGTTAAATTTCATTCTTATCGTACACATTCCAACTCCATCATCCTTTTTCCTGTGAAAAATAGTAATTACAACACAATAACCCATATGAAAGCAAGACTTTGTAGGCTAATGAAATTTTAAGTGTCACAGAATACCTTTTTTTTCTTTTTTTCCTTTCAGGTTTCTATCTAAGTATTTATTACAGGAGTGCTATGTGCATCTGTGTGTTCCCGTGATGAAGTTATGATTTACTTTAGCTGATTCCTTTGGGAAAGATGGACCCATGAAGAATTAAACTATATATAAACTGTGATTCAGAACTCATTTCTACTGTGGTGGTTTACCTAAGTAAAATGACAGACTAGCTAAATAACAGATTAATGAAAAAATTGTGCTCTAATTCTGGTTTGTTTTTCTTTGTTTGTTTGGTTTTTTTAATCACAGAATTTCAGTGGGCAAAAGCTGAATGACCTGGCTCCTAAATTTTCTTTAGTTTGAAAATAAAGGAAATTTATTGCTGACCTTGCATCAATTAGTGTAAGATTTAGCTCATTTTAATGGCTCTTTGATGAAATGCATAGTTATCTTGCAGGGACTCTGACATCAACCGGTGGGAGTACTAATCTGTATAACACTTAGCTGTGTGTGAATCTCAAACCAGTGTTTTTGTCCTGATCTCACCGGTAAAACATCTTAGAAGCTGGATTTTATTTCCCTCTGCTGTCTTATTTCCAAATGAGATTGATCAATGCTAAAAACTCCCTCCCTTACAGATAGTGTTTTAGGAGTTGTGAATGTAACCAAACTATTAAGAGTAAGGCAAGTAGGTGCAGCATATCCTGTTACATGGTATATACTTCTACAAACCCATATTGTAGGTAGCAGCTCCCCAATACATGCACAAAGCCATCTGCTCTTCAAATGTAGTGTTGTAAATAGATGTAAATCTTCTAGACCTAGAGGACATACAAATCAAACCCCCCTGAGCAAAGCTGGTTCAATAGAAAGGAGGTTGAGCTTGGAGCTGGGACCTGCAAGGAGCAGAGACTATCAGTGTACCCCTTGGGCTGCAAGGCTGAATTGTGTGCAGAACTCCTACTGTGCCTGTCCGAAGCCTATGTTAATGGTTACATTTGTGGCTGTTTCTAATCCTTCCTTGCAGCAGTCTGTAGTTCTCTGGAAACTGAAAAAAATTGCCCTTTTCCAGTGTTGCAGATTATTCCCTTCTGGGGTCTCAAAAATAAGAGCCAGATTCTCTTCTTGGCTGTAGAGCAAAAAAAGGAACTGTCGTTGCAAATCTTCTTTGTGCTTTTCTTGCTTTCTAATAAATATAACCAAACATATTGTAAATAATTTTTCCAGTTTCTTTGATATAAATAGCAGATCCTGTAGATGACTGAATTAATCTAATAGGGATGGGTAACCATGTGTCTGGAGCCTGATTCTTTCATTTGTCCCTTGGCTTCTTGAGTGTATGAAGCAAGTCAGTAAGTTTATTGTATCAATAATTCATTCTTTATGTTGTGTTTGGTTATTATTATTTTTTTTTTTTGGTCAAACCAGATCTTTTCCCATATTCCTCCGTGCCTGTTAATGACAAGCAGTGCATGGTCTATAATTCATGTAGGCTTACCTTCATAAGATACTTGCTTTCTTTCCTTCCCGAAAGCAAATATTAGGATGACGTATTATTAAGAAGTATTAAAGATCTAAATTTACTAGCAGGTGTGGTTTTAAAGGTTTCATTATTTTGTGCTCATTGCCGAATATTTATAGAAGTACAGAGTTATTAAAAATGTTGTAGTAATAGAAAAGGTCTGACTCAAATATACCAAGAAAAGCCCATCTCCAGACACACTGCTCAAAGTCCCTTGGGGCTACACCAAGGCGTTACTGTGATTCATCTGCAAGGTACCTGTTGCCTCATCTCACCTCTGAACCAAGCAGCATATATCAGCCACCTTAATTCTGTTTCTCCAGAGACTATGTACTACTGTAGTTGTGTCTGGTTTTATTTTTAAAGGGGTTCTGGTGTAACCTGTGTTAAAAGATACAGCCAATGTTTTCTCATTGACTCCAGTAACCTCAGTTTCCTTTTTGCTAGATGGCAAGTAGAGACTACAGGCTGTCTGTGATGTTTACCCTTGCAAAACAGCATGTGCACATTCCTTTTCCTTGTTTGTATTAGTATGGAGGTCCTAAAGGAAGCTGCTTGCTGTTACTTCATGGTGCTGGTGGTGAGTCTAATTTTATTAGGGAAAATGCAGAAGTCTCATTACAGGCCATTAATCATGGGCTTCTTCTCAAAACTTCTTCAAAGCTCCTTGCTCCAAAGCCTCCTAATCTATGAATGCCCGGTCTTTAGACATTGCCACGAAATGGGGATGGCCATTGACATCAGTACAGCACAGCATCCTCCAGCTGAGCTAGGGGAGTCTTGGCTAGTCCCAGGAAGGGAAACAGTGCTATTCAAAGGGATGAGATAGCATGGACTTTTTCGTGAAGCCAGATAGCTGTTGGAGGTCTCTGGCGTCTTTGTCTTGCTGCTGCTCCTTGAGCTTCCCATGAATTGTTACAGTTTTGTTCTCATACCAAGGTAGACCTGACCGTATGCCAGAAATAAGGCTAAATAAGCATAAATGACCTAAGCATGTAGTTAATCTTCTGAATTGAGGAACATATATGTGCTTCTCTCCACTCTGAAACCCCAACCCATCTAGAAGTGATGATCTAAAAGAGGCATCACTGGGTAAAAGTCTGTGGACTGTGGTAAGTATGGAAGTGGCCACCATGATCTCTTTTTGCCTTAAGCTCTACAGAATTAGGTTGATTTTATGCATTAAGTTTATAAGGCCACTGTTCTGTAAAAGCTGCCACTGCTGCCAACCCTTTCCTGATAGACCTGACAGGTTAAATGGATGAAGAAGAGGTTGTGATTTAAATCCGATTTATTTTGTGAGTTTTATAAGTGTCTATGTATTGTTACATGTGTCTAAGGTAAAAGTGTGTAGAATAAAAATACTATATTTGGAAATCCATTCATGTTTTTTTCTCTTCCTCTATTTAATGTGACTTGGACATAACTTTGCATTAAGTTACATTTAGGCCTGGCATATATCCTCCCTGGATCACGTTCTCAAAAGATAGCAGACTGCATTACTCCATTGATTTCGGTGGAGTATGACAATTTATATATTGTTTGTATAAGGAAGCATAATGAAGGGTATGTTCATTCAAAACCAGAATTGAATACCTTTCCATCTTTCCTCACCCTCTGCCCTCTAGAATAAACTGGAACTAATTGCATTGATTTTTTTTTTCTTTTTTTTTTTTTCAAAATACTGAAAATGTGCCTTACTCTTGGATGTATTACTTGGGTTTAATATAATATTTGCACTGTTTGCCGTTCTTCCTCATGCCTGCTGTCGGAAATGCATCAGGAAACAAAAGTGAGCCTAACTGACAGCTCTGTGGAGGCTGAAGGTAGGCTGTGACCTGAAATGAGGACTGTTCTCATAATGAGAGACAGCTGAAAGATTATGTATATAAAGCCACTAAAATAGATTCCCTGGCTCTTTTTCATAAACCAGCAGATGGTAGCAGAGTCTACAAATCTCAGGGAAGGCAAATGTTCGTTAAATACTGTAACTGCCCTCATTCATTTGCCATTCATCTTTACTTGTCAGCCTTTTCATAAGTGCCTTCTGTAGTGCTGACCCTGAAATTGCATCATTTAATCTGTAATCATATATTGCCAACATTTCCCCTTTCTATCACGTATCAACTGCATTAATTCTGCCGTACTGTGGACCACTGAGAGCTGTAGGCAAGCCTCTGTAGAAAATGGAATAGAGGCAAGGGGAAAGGCTGACTTACTGGGTAAGAAGGGGTAGGGAGAAGGGGAACTGAGAGGGGAGATGTGTGGACATGGATTTGTCTGTCTGTCCACTCCTCTTTCATGTGTCCCTGGAAGTCTAAGTGGCCTGTTCCTAATATTTAAGAGTTGCCACTGTGCTCAATCCCTGGCATAAGAAAGCACAGAGAAAACACAGGACCTGCTTGTGGAGTCTTGTATTTGAACAAAGGTTGCTGCATATAGAAATGAACCAGAAGAATATGCTTTCTGAGTCGAAACCAGCTGGTATAATGAATGTGTGAGAGCATTTCTAATTAAATGGGATTCATGGTGTGTTTTTGAGAGGGGATTTGAAAGGAGAGGCTGAATGCTTTAGTTTGTGAAGAGGGGGAGGGACCTAGTGTCCTTGAAGACTGACGTATTTTTGCCTGCTCTTCTTGTGACTGTGCCCAAGGATGGCAGGGCTCAGAAGTTCAAATATTGTCAACAGTTAGTCATGTTGAAAGCGCTGTTGAGATGTGAGCTACATGCTGTGAGCCTGTCTGCTGTGACTGGTGAAAAATATGCTTTCAGGAGACACTGACAGGCCAAAGAACCCAACATGCCAAAATGATTAAGTCAAATATACCATTTTATCCCTTGATCCATTTTTCCTCTGAAGGATCAGCTGTAGGATAATAAAGCATCCTGAAAATGGCATCTATGAAAACAGAGTATTAAAACCAGCATGCCTGCATAAAGGATGCAAAATGCTCAGTTCTAGGTCGGTTTCCATCATGCTGGAATATCCCCTGTGTGGCCCTGGCAAAAATACAGGATTTCTTTTTACCTTTTGCACACAGACCCTAGTGGGAGTCGAGAAAAGGCTTTCTTTTCAGAGGTGTTATAACAGTTGCAGGCTCTAGATGGTACTATATAATCACTCTATTGTGTCTTGCCTTTTGTAATCTTTTCTTACTTTTTTTTTGGCTTCTACAAAATGTAGGGAAAGCAGAGCAGCAAAATGAAGTCAGCAAGAAACCTACCAAATAAAAAATAAAAAGGTCATAGATTTTTGTTTCAGACTCCATATTTAGATTAGCTTTCATTCTTGTATAATGGGCTAGATGTTCTAACAGTGCTTAACATATTAGGTTCTAGTATTAATGAGTTATGCTGTATTGAGCCAGTGTTTTCATTACATTTACTTACAAGACAAGAAAAGAGAAAAGATTAATTCAGGATTCCCAAAGAGAAATGCAGTTTCTTTCCTGTGGTTCTGAGCTTTTTCCTAGCTGTGTTCTTCAATGTGCATGAACAACTGTGTACACATGTGTAACTGTAGCGGGGGCATTCTGCACAGAGATAACGGCTCTCTGTGAAAGTCAGGTGACAGGGTCCTATGTGCAGACATGGGAACATCAACTATAAGAAAAAAATTAAAAAAAACCAACATTTCTAACAGCAGAAACTGTTATCTGTACACACTTTCTCATTACCTTTCGCTCCAGAAGTTAGTAGTAAACGGGAGGCCCTCACCACTCCCAATGCCATGAGAGACGTACACTTTCCGCAAGAGAAGAGTGGGAGTCCCTAGATTTTTGTGTATTCTGTTCATAAAGACTGCCTTACTGAGTTCAGAGGTGCAGTAGAATAAACAGCTATTTTCTACAGAGCTGTAATAAAATAACTCTGAGTATGTAATAAATGCTGTAATATGGATTTTTCAGTCTGCTAAAGAAATATAAAATACAAGCCCTAATGCATTTGCTTCCCTAGATGTTTTAATTCAAAATTAAGGTTTTCTGTGAAACTCTTCTCAACATAATTTTATTAGAACTCCATAAAACTCCAGTTGAGACAATAAGTGAATCACAGTTGATATATTTTATTTGCCACATACTACCTTACTAACTTTCTGGCACTTACTACTCTTAGATAAGCTCCTTTTTATTCTTAATCTACAATTATTAATATGCCTACAATTCCTGTCAATCAGCCAACGGTACAAACTCTACTCTGGCCCCAGCAAAATGAAGATACCTGAATCAAAGAAGAAAATTCAGGGAGTAAAGTTTTGTCCATGGAAATTCCTATCAGCAATTAGGTGTGTATGTTATAAGGTAAATCCATGAATAATCAGGAAAGGGCAATGTTTATTTGAGATGAGGAAGAGTCTGTGAGGATGTAGACATTAATGTTGTCTCTAGTTGTGACTGCCTCAACTGTTTTTGTTATTACATGGGTGAGCAGGAGGCAATATCTGCTCGGTCAATAGTTTCTGGAAGTGTGAGGTATGTGTTTACAGCAATGGGGAAAAAGGTTTATATATAACTAAAATTGAGCCTCTTCTACCTTCATCGCGTGAGCTTTGACTCCACACCTGCATGTGTTGTTGCTGTTCTATATTGATTTTGATGCTTATCAGTCTCATCGGAGTAATATCTGGGAGCTGTCTGGTACCCTTTAGGCAATGTAACTAACAGCTGCCAGTGTTTCCTCAGGGAATAGGTCTGTGTTCAGTGTATGCTTGGGTTTCTGATGTATGCAGAGCTGTATGTGCAGCAGGCAAGACCGAAGATGATCTCCTCTTTATCGCTTCTATTCTGCCTTGCCTCCCTCCTCCCTTGACTTCTTCTGCTGAAGTAGTGGAGAAAAATATACCCCTGTATCTTAGAGCAGGTGTTTTGTTTTCTGTTTTTTTGTTGTGTTGGTTTTTTGTTTTTTTCCCTACACAAGAATTTCTAAGGCAACTTCTGATATTTTTGCTTGGTTTTAATCTGTGTCATTCTGAAAAAATCTATGTGAAGAAGCTATATATAAAATATTTTCCTTTTTCTCAGTTTATTAAAAAAATAGCTTGAATTTGTTTCTGATTAAAAACTTGAAAAATACAAATTTCTCAGGAGAGAACATATAAAACAGGGAACATGCAGAAGCTACCCTGAAACTTAGATGAAAATGAAAATATGATGTCTTCCTGTGTAAATTGGCAGGCACCAGGTCAACAGTTGTTCAGTGCTGAAGAATGAAGTGGCTAAAGGTGCCAGCTTTATTGTTCACTGGGGTGTGTTTGAGCCCTCCTAAATTATCTCTTTTTTTTTTTCCTACAAACAGCTATAATACCTCCAACAGATACAAACCAGTAAAAACCTGATGAGCTCTTTCCTCCTCCTCTGTTCAATATGGACTTCACTAGGTGGCTGTTTCTTGTTCTAACTGCAGCAAATGCGAAAGCTGTTGGTCAGACCAGCAAAACGTGAGCAGTGTTTGGTGGTTGCCAAACATTAGTATATGAATTTATTTGATTCCAGATGCCTATACTTTGAAAGGAGTGGTAAAGAAAGAAGGGATTAAGTGGGCTGAAGGAATTAAAACTGACATTTATTCCAGGGTAAAATGTAAACATTTGCAAAAGCTGTTAAAAGCAAGAGAAAAAAAGATTCCCGGTCATCTTAAAGTGCAGAATATCAGTTTCTTCACGTTCTTTGAGATTGAAAATGTCATTGAATGAAACTTTGCCTACTGAACCAGAAGAGCAGAGTATTGTTTGATCTTCCAAGGGAGATATGTTTGATGCTGTTGTCATCAAACTCCAGCTATAATGATTAAATCTGTGTTCAAGGCCTTTGAAGTTCAATTCAGTTAATTCAGAAACAATGTTAGTTTGTATTTGACAACAAAATAATCGTGCTTTTGTGCTGTGCACACAGATTTTATCTGTAAGTATAAATATAGTTATAGGTGTGTGTATGTGTATTATATGTGTATATATGTGCATGTATGTATGCATGTTGGGAAAGATTAGTTTTATTGCTATTGCATATAGGTAATATGTAAAATGTGACTCAAGATAGTGACACCTTTCAAAATGGGGGAAAAGTTAAGTGCTATTCTGTGTGTAAGCAGCTATTCAATGCCCACAGTTTTCTGTACAGATATGCAACACTGGAATTGTACTAGATCAGAAGTGCAGTATGCCTGATCCTCTTTCCTGGGCCTGGCCAATATGGAATGTTTCAGAGAGAGGGAGATGAAACTCTTTCCAAGATATTATGGAAAAAATACACATGATTAATATAAATCCTGAAGCACAGTCTTATGTCTTATTCAAAACTCTGTTTAAGAATGAACTCTTAGAAGCGGGAATGGTGTTATTTGTCATACGAATGTATCACTCCCACAGAATCATAGAAAATAAGGCTAGGGGAGTTGAGAGGTGCTACAAGTCATCCTTTGCATCCCCAAGGTGGATCAGGTAAGTCCTGTGTCATTCCTCACAGGTGTCCGGAGGTTCCTGGAAACAAGGTAAGCAAAGATGTACACACCAAAACCTCTAGGTCAAATTTTATTCTGGTGCTTTATTAGCTCAACTGTCCCTAGGTGATGATGTTATATAATAATAAATGGGAATATTTGACACTTGGAGACAGACATGAAATAAGTAACAGGGCTGGAGGCATGGTGTAGGTGGGTATGATTTCATTTATTCCTTTATTTCCCACATGCATACCAAATTGCTCCTCCTTTCAGCAGCAGCCTTGTGCTCCTCCAGCATAGCATACAGCAACAGTCTAGCAGATAAGGGAGCAAAACTGTTAATGATTGCCCCTTAGTAAAAGTGACTGGAGCCATTTAAAATGGTGGTGGTCAGCTGTTGTCTCTCGCCCCTTGTGTGAGCTCCTGCCCTAGTACAGGGATGGTGGAAGGCAATGTGCGTTGCACCTTGGAGATATGTTGCAGTCTGGAGTACTGTCTTCAGTGGTGAGTACAGTACATGTGTTTGGGGTATGATAGCCCCAAAGTTCATCCTTCCTCAGGACTATCATGTAAAGTGCTTGGCACATTTTTCATGGAGATTCTTGCATTTGAATGGATTAGTAGAAGCTGGGCAGTTTGCTGGTGCCAGGTGAGTGGAGAGGTGCTAACAAATGTTTGCAGCCTGAAGGGGGAAAAAAGGAGAGGGCCCAGTAGTGGGGCGAGAATCATTGGGTAGGGCCTAAACATACAAAAAGCCATAGGTTAGGTGAAACCTGTCCCTAGAGTATTCAAAATAAAGTGTTCAAAAGTGTTGAAAGGCAGAACACCTGTTTGTCATGTCATATACTTTGCCCAGTTAAACCAGTCCCCAAAGTTCTCCAACGAGTCCCTATCTATCTTTTCCTAATAACCTTCTCCCTTTTTATTATTATCTTTGAAGAAAGGTTCTGCATAGACCTTAATTGCCAGACTTTTTATTACAAGTTATTAGTTTCCCTCTGTATTTACGTGGAACAGTGCAAATGTATTTGATGGGATTTTGCAGCCTCCCAGGTTACTTTGGGAGTCTTGCCCCAGCCAAGTAAGGCATATGCTTGTCTTGCTGGCTTCCTGCAGCAGCAGCTGGAGTTTGCTTCCATGGAGCTTGGGTGAACTTTGGCTTGGGATAAGTAAATAATGCCGTCGCTGATGCAGTTTGCAAATGCCCAAATAAATTGTACATTTCTCTGTCACCATATGTTTAACTGCAAAGGTAGTAGATACTTCCATGCGGTTTTATCTCACTGTGATATTTCCTTCTAAGTGGCAGAAGAATTAAAAATGATGAGCTGAGAGCCTCTTGCTGGCTTTTGTGTTTTGTGCTTTATAATTCTCCCTAAAGCGTTACAAACTTCTCTGGCTATTTAGAAGATGATGTGCTTGGCGTAACAACACAGAATTAAGCTTCAGAAAAACACATGACATCTATTGCAAAATTGTGAGGCTGCACAAATGGAGCTAGGCAGATCCATTTATATTACTTATATGGCTTAAGATTAAAATTTCATGTAGTTAATTAGGAAGTTTAAATAAAATGGATGGTTTATTAAAGTGCTGAACATGGGGCACTATTAGAAATTGAGGAATCCTAAGGTCAAATTGTTTTCATTCAGACATCTACATTTGGATATGATTCCTTAAAATTAGGTACTCAGTGCTTTGACAACATTGTTAGCTGGCTTGATAGACCAGTAAGGAATTATTATTTCTCTCATGTCCTCTGAGAAAAAGCACCCCACTCTCTATTGACATCCTAGGTATAGAAGCACAGGCAGCTCAGAAAAATATAACCGTTTGTATAATGCTTACCTGGAAAATAAAGACTGCTCATTTTGGGTGCTGCTATGGGAAATTAAATTCTTTTCCTCAAGAAAGAAAAGAAAGTGAAATCACCTTGTTCCTATAATCATGGGAAAGAAGATTCAAACCTGGTGACTGTTTTGCAGGTCTGGGGGGAAAAAAATATCTCAGCAACCCAATAAATTGTGTGTTTTATTATTTGGTATTCCTCACATAAAAAGAACACAAATGAAAAGGCCTGACCTTTTCGCGGGCAGCAGCAGAGCTCTGACAATAGTCAATACTTACAGCTAATAGTTGTGCAATTTAAGATCTGCTGTATAATGATACATTTGTAAACAATTTTTTTTCTCTTTTCCTAGAGCAACGTGAGTAGCAGACTACTGGCAGTAGGTATAAAAATAAAGGATTGCTTTCCTGATGGTTGTTATCCTCAGTCTTATAATTAGACTTGTGCAGAACTATCCAGGGAAGATGCTGATAAGGGAGCCAAGAAAATAACAGGCAGAAGAGGGGAGCAGACAGTCATTGCCTTCCTGGTGGCCTGAGCACTGCACTAAGCAACCCTTGCGCTGCTCTTCACTGGTGCTCTTCTGACACAAAACGTAATATGGAATTTTTGGAAAATGTTGCAGTGGGGGGAGACTGTGGAAGACAATTTAAAAGCAAAAAAATATGGGAACTGAAATGTAACATGATGTGTTGATGTAACTAGGCATGCAGCAATGTCCAGATGGACTTTTGAGCCTGGAGAAACTCAAAACTGCATTTCAAAATAGAAATCTCCCCCTTCCCCCGGTTAACCCAGTTTGTAATGTTTCTTTTTCTTTTTTAAATGATCGCAATGCAAACAATTTTTTATGTTATTTTTTAATTACTTGCCTTCTAGTTTCCTTATAGGTAGAAGTCAGCAGCAGCTATTTCAGTACCTGCACATCTGGTGCCTCATAAAGGGATGTGCCAGAACCACTAGAAATGTTTAAAACAGTGCTTACACCAAACACCCGCTATCAATTCAGGTGTAGGGAGAGAAAGAACCCAATTAGAAATAACTATGGGACCAAACTCTAGCAGATGTTCAATTACCCTTGCTACCTACCTTGCGACAGACTGAAGGTGCAGTTGGTGTTGTATACATGCATCGTTTCAGGTCTGGTTTTGAATTTCCATGTGCAGTGCCATCTGTGCTAACACTCAGTGGTCCTACCACTCCCCTACAGCTATCCTGTCTGGGATGCCCTGTTGCATGGAGTATATTCCTGTGCAGTTTGTATATGCCTACAGCAACATGCTTCACAAATAAAATGTGGATTATGTTGGTAGGGCTGGGTGAAAGGTAAAGTGCTCCTACCAGCATTCTGAGCAAAAATCCTTTATTTTTTTCCCCCTATCCTCAGAAAGGCTTACATTTTACTAATTAAAGTTATCCTTAAGTAACATGGAAACGTGGCTGTGGTGCTAATACCTGCAAAGCACAGGGTTAGGTAAGCCTCTCTCTGGAATACCTGAAAGATATGACTGTTCCTTTACTAAAAATGAGGAGAGGAGGTCCAGCACCGGGAGACCATGCATCTCCTGCCTTCAGCTGGACTCTAGGTCATTCCAAGGAATAATTTCAGTACTTGGTCATTAACTTAATCTGGTGACAAATTAAAAAACGTGTTCTATCCTGCCAGGATAGAAAAATGACATTTTTACCCCTGCACAGCTGCAACTGAGAGAAACAGAAATTAATATTGCTCCAAAATGTGTATCTAGGCTGGAGAGATGCCATACTCAAAGGGTAAGGGTAAAAACTTGCTTGCTTTTGACAGGAGATAGGCTTTAAATTTACTTCCTAAACTGTTGGGTTATGGAATGCATTTCTGCAAACCTAGCAGACAGGAATTAAGTTTTATTGCTAAAATTTTGTGCGTGATGTCGGAAAAACAACCAGTCTACAAAAATGTACCGTCAGTGGAGTGAAACATTTGGCAATGAACTAGTTACAGCTTATTCCTCCTCAAAAGGCTAAAGGAAAGATGACTCTTCCCTCCTAGGGAAAGCTGTAGATTGATGAATAAGTGAAACAAATGAGGGTCCACAGCCTTTCTTTTAGGAGACGTAATATTTTTAAATAATTTTGGAAGAAAATGCTTCATTTTTGTCACATTTTAATATTCCTGAGCCCAGGGTGATAAGACACATCAATCTCAACTCTAACTGTCATAACCTTTGAAAAGTTTCTTTTTAGTTTGGGAGAGTTGAGAACTGTAAAAGTGCTTTGAGGGGGGGTGCAAAAGTCTCTCTGAGGCTGGAAAGGATGGCAGGTTTCTCCTTTTCATGAAAGGGGCAACATTCACTGTCGATAGCTGTTGGTTAAATTTCATCCCTGTGGGCTGCCCTTTTCATTGCCCACCATCGCCTGAGTCCCTAGGAGAACTGGTGTGTGAAAAGGAGTGATTTGACTTCACAAAAGGATGAGAAAACTGGTTCAGTTTAGATATGAACAGTAGCAAATTTCCCCTTGACCTTGGCGTTGTCCTAGCCATGTGGCTTGTTGCAAATTCAGTTGTATATCTCTGCATCAGTTTCTCTGCTCAGTATGCTTAGATCCCCCAGGATTCATGTGTGGGTTTGAAGAGGCAACCACATGTGGCACAGCGTCTAAGGTACAGCCATCGTTTGACCTTACATCTCATTGATTTTTGCTGTGTTCAGTTTTGTTCAGAATAGAGTGGTGTGTGGTATGCTTTCACATCAGCTTTTACTTTATTCCTTGCTTTGCCATGACTTTATATGGGTGGCAACTAGAAAACCGTATTAATATGAGAAAACTGTACAGGCGGTTCACCGTTGAAATGTATTAAAAGTAAGATGGCTGCAAATCCTGCCACATCTGAACGAGATTAAGAAGGAAAATCTGTGTGCAGTTTCAATGCTCTCAGTAACTTAGCAGTATGAGGGAGTGTTTAATGGTGACAGTGGTAACAAAGCTGAAGCTAATGCAACAGCAGGCAGGAAAAAGCAAAGGAAGAAATGGGAGGTAATTCCTGATGATGCCACTTTGGGTCCTGACCAAAAACCACCCCAAATAGACAAAAAGCAAATACTATGTAATTAATAACAGGGGAGAGGAAAATATTCAGTGAACTTTCTGCGTATTTTTCTTTTATCTTTTAAACTTCCTTACTGGGGAATGCAATTTCAAAAATGTTGTAAAAAAAAAAAAAATAATCAAGGATTCCTCTAACCTGGATTTTCTTTTTTAGTCTAACTAAAGCTGCTTGTTTTGTACTTGTCTTTGTGTATAAGGCAACGGGTAGAAGAGGAATGAAATATTTCTGAGCTCTGAGAAAAAAAAAAATAAATTAGCTCTTCAAAAGGAAAAGTTTCTTCACGTGCAGAGAAAAATGTGAGAGAAGAGTTTCAAACCTGGTATTTCCAGCTTAATCTGTGGCAAAGATGCCCTGAGAAGGGAAGATTGGGAAGGTAACAGGTTACTAGTGAAATATCTGATACAATTTTTGCTACCATTCATCAGTGCTGTCTTTAATTTGATGAGCTTTTCCAAGAAAAAATACCAAAATTTAGCACTTTGCATATGGTGTTTTGCAGATGAACTTGAAATGTGCCGAGTAACCACAGCTGAAGGTGGTGGGAGTTGTACAAGCTCAGCATCTTTTGGGATCTGGCTCTGTGTACACATTCACTGTGTAAACAGCTAATCAAGTTTCAAGAGCGATAGAAAGAAAAGTTTATTCTCCTTCCTCCAAAAGCAGTTAATTTCCTAGGATCTATTGAGTCAAATGCTGTATTTATGATGTTCAGTTCCTCACTTAATCAAAACTAAACACTTAATTTTACACTTCATACCTCCAAAAAGGAGGGTGAATAATTTATAATGAATAATTTTATGAATTTGGCCTTTTTCTGTTCATGAATTATCCACAAGAGATCATGGCTTCTCAGAGGTACTTCCACTCACAATGATTCACTGAATCATTCTTGGTCTGCAGCAGTTTGTTGTGAGGTTTGATATTTAACGTTCCAGCTGTTCTGATTGAACTCATCGACATATAATTGCCAACTCAATGTGTGGATGTCCTAAAATGATGCTTCCAGGCTGACTCATTGCAAACTACTTCAGCACTTTTTATAACTTGATTTTTTTTGTTTGCTGTTTTTTAGAAAAATACTGCAGCAAGCTTATTTTTTTGAGTCATTGAATGCAAAAGAACCATAACTTAGATGAAATCATCTGTTAGTGATCTTGATGGTAGGCATAATAAGGCTGGGAAACAGCTCTTTAATACAGCACTTGTGACCATCTAGGTCAATATCTAGAAGGTCAATGGGTGTTCCTCATCAAAGTTGTTCTTTAAATGAGTTTGCAGCATGATGGGTTGCGGTTACCATAGAAGTATAGCTAGTGGATGCTCTTCTTCCCATAGGTGTCCACATATACTTATGATTGCCTGAGTTTACTATGTTAGCTCCTTTATGCTACTAGTTAAGACATCCTAATCCAAACACCAATATGTAGTGTTTGGCCGTCTCTGAAGGACTAATAAGGGCTTTGGCAGATGTCAAACCATCAGAATAAATGGATAACTGCTAATCCACGTGTTTCGGTTTTTTATAATAGAAAGAATGAATACCTAGTATATTCTGGAGCATGTTCTACTGGCATTCTTACAGTTTATCCTGTAAAAAACCATTGATATAAATCAGGTTGCTTAGTTATATAGATAGATTTATTCTTTGCTCCTCAGTCCCTTTTGTGATATAAGAATATTTATTGACAAGACTGCCAGAGTAGCACAGTTGGTGATATGGAGAGTAGTTAATATAAAAGAAGAGTCTTAATTTGTTAATAAGCTCCAGAGAAACAGATAATCACCCATGTAGTTGTTGAAGACATAATTACATATAATTTATTTCCCTTATGGAAAAGGGAAGGTTTGCTTCCCTTTACATAGACAAAGTTTGTGTCAGACATTTTCTTTTCAGAGGCTCAGCATTGTATCTAGCTGAACTATGTGTATGTAAGCAAGTAGCATCAGAACTAGAAAATTACGCAGATACCTCAGTCTCTAGTACTTGAGGGCAAAAATTCTGACAGATCGTATAGAGCCCATTTGGATTTAGATATATTGTGCATGTGTCTTCATTTATTGGTTAGCTTTTTGTTAGGTTATATGTTTCAGCACTATACAAAAAAACTTATTATGTACCCCATATTAATCATAAATTGTATTCCAGATCATGATCTTGGCAAGCTTTCTGTCCTCTCTTTTCATACATATGTAAAGTACTGTCAGGAAAAGCCATGGATACAGATTTATGCAAAAAAGTTGAGTGAGTGTGTGTGTGTGTGGACTGGACAACCACCTGCAGCTCATTAGTTTATGATTCAGTGACATTCATCCCATTTAAGTAGAAAGCTGAAAAAAGAGAATCACCTTCAGTCGGCACAAACATTTTTACTGGTTCCCAACTCCTCTCCATTCTGGAAAAGTAAGGAAGTTTTTTTGCTCATATGCAAGGGAAAATGTCACAGCTTCAATAGTTTACTCATTGCAAAGATCAACTGTTGGACCAAACACCTCCTCCTAAAATCTAAAGGTACTGTGACTGTTCTAGTGTGATGCACATGTTTAGAGCATAGGATTTCCTGGGATGAGAGCTATTTGAAAGCACTGAGGTGTGTGCATGTTTGTGTGTGTGAGTGCATGCATGTAAATGAGGAGGTCGGAAAGAATGAATTTATTGTGTCCACAGGGTGAGAGAGAGCGCTTTGAGTTCAAAGACCAAGGAGATTTTAGCCAGTATTAGAGAACAACTGGTGTGTGACAAAGCTAATATATCTTATTTAAGATGGGAAGATATATTATTATTAAAACATTATCTTCAATAGATAGCTAATGAAATGTAAAATGGGCAGACTTTCAATCAACTCCCTGTCACTCCCAATAGACACACTCGTATGCATAGACATGTGCACACACATCAAAGGAAAGCCTGAAAACTGAGACCATGGCTGTAACTAGTTGGCTTTGGGTTGCACACAGGGAACTAATGAAACTTGGCTATTTTATGTAAAAAATCAAAGTTTTTCCAAAGCATATGAATGGAACAGACCAGTCTGCCAAAACATCTAAGAGAACCATCTCTGCAGCACTATTATTTCTCCTTTTTATTATCTGCAGACAATTTCCACTGTGCATAAAATAGCCTGACTCAGGAGCATCAGATCAGAGATCACCTTTTTTGCACCCAGCTGCTAAAGCTGTTGTAGTACTCTGGAGGCATACATTTAACCAAAGTAACAGGGCAGTGATCACTGCAGAGATCTGAGACTTCCTTCTTTCTTCATTCAAAGAACTAAAGTTGCTACTGTTATAGTGACATTGAACTAATTCTTTGCTACAGAAAGAACAGTAAGTAAGATAAAAATGTCATTTCTCCTTTTACAGAAGAGTCTGATCCAAAGCAGTTCAGTAAATTTGTTAAGTGGTTATGACTTCAACAAACCTGAAGGGTCTGAGAGTGCCTGAGTCATCTCATGGAATTGTTTAATAGGGCCTGGCAGCAGTAGTATTTTATTGTTTATAAGCTCGAATAAAATCTGGAAAGCAAATGTCAGAAGCATAAATGAAATAATATGCAAATGTACTGGTGATAATATTAGAACTTTAAGAATAGCCCTTTAAATATTCAAGTAGTTAGATATTAACTAATCTTCATGACATCTGTGCATTGGGTGGGTAAACATTTGTCATGGTTTAACCCCAGCCAGTAGCTAAGCACCACACAGCCCCTCACTCACTCTCCCCTTGGTGGGATGGGGAGAGTATCAGAAGGATAAAAGTGAGAAAACTAGTGGGTTGAGATAAAGACAGTTCAACAGGTAAAGCAAAAGCCATGCATGTAAACAAAGCAAAACAAGGACATAATTAACTCCTTCCCATGGGCAGGCAGGTGTTCAGCCACCTCCAGGAAAGCAGGGCTCCATCACACCTAACGGTTACTTGCAAAGACAAATGCCATCACTCCGAATATCCCCCCTTCCTCCTCCTTCTACCTCCTCCAGCTTTATATGCTGAACATGGTGTTCTAGGGTGTGGAATATCCCTTTGGTCAGTTGGGGTCAGCTGTCCCAGCTGTGTTCCCTCCTAACTTCTTGTGCACCTCCAGCCTACTCGCTGGTGGGGTGGGGTGAGAAGCAGAAATGGCCTTGACTGTGTGTAAGCACTGCTCAGCAGTAACAAAAACATCTCTGTATTATCAGCACTGTTTCCAGCACAAATCCAAAACATAGTCCCATATTAGCTACTATGGAAAAAATTAATGCTACCCCAGTCAAAACAAGCACATTACATCTGTTGAGGATGGGGAAACTGGAGAAAAAATCAGAGGTGATTGGGGCAGAGGGTGGGATGTGAAGTTTTTTTATTACTAACTCTTTGTTTTGGGTCATGCTGCCTAGAGCTGTGAAGTATGTATGTTTACTGTGTTCTGGCATTCAGAACATATGTGGGAAAGTTACCTTGAAAAAGGCAGGTTTTTCAAGCTGCTGTAAAAGCCCAGGTTGTGATGGGTGGGTTGTATCGTCGTATTCCAAGGTGCAATTTCTCAACTTGTGTTTCCACTGGTCTTACAAGTAGCCATAAGCTGTTCTACTGTGGACTTCTGTCACTACAACTTTTAGCATCCTTGGCATATATCAAAAGGATTACAAAGTAGAAGTACTTACTAAATATTTTCTGCACTTCTTACTTAAGAAAATTATTTCCATTTAAATTGATTAATGCAATTAAATCGTACTTTGGGCCTATACTGAATAAGAAATCAATAAAATTCATTGAAAAAGCAGAGTGAGGAGGGAGAACACACATCAAAATCAACTTGTTGCATTTCCCCCAGCAGGGCCAGCAGCTGTCAGAGGCTGCAGGGTCTGCATACGGTGGACATGCTCTGTGTACAGAAGTGACCACCACATCAGATGGAGTCCTGAAACACTCTGGTTACAGTTTGGCCCTGCTCTCCTGTTGAATGCGGCCACATCATTTGCTTGAGTATAGTTCAGATCAACTTCTGTGATAGGTCAGGCATGAGATGCTTTTGGTCTGCATTTGAAGCTTAGACAACTCCTTTACAATGAATGAAGAAGAAAACTAGGGTTACTTTTCATCCTTGAAGTCTTGCTGCAGAACTGGAAATTAGATGATATGCTGAGGTTTATTTCTAGCTGCAAATATTTGAAAGGCCATTGGAGGAAGATAGGTATTCATTTAGCTTGGGCAAGAATCACAGAGGCTTATAGACTTGAAGTTTCACACGTATTTTCTGGCTGAATGCTGGCACTTAGCAAGCATGGATCATTCTTATGTCACATCTGTCAGGTGAAAAACCTATTATTATCACTTTTGTCCATGGAATACCTTGGAAGAGCAGTGAAAGACTTGTATTGTAGACAGGCATGTATTTCTAAGCCTTTCAAGTTGGGAAGCCTGTGGCTGGAGCCTTGTGTCTGAAGAGGCAGTCCTTCTGAAAACCTTGCCCAGGAAGAAATCTTTATATGTTAAGGAATTGGAAGAGAAATGGGGCTCGCTTATGCATTGTTATTGTTTTTGGCATCGTTAGACAAAAAGAAATTGCTGAGCAGCTTACCATTTAGAGGCAACAGACGTTTAGTATTTATAACCTACATATGAAGTCCTGAGTTGAAGTAGCTTTCAAACACGTTTTAATGTGGTTTTTTTCAGGGGTTTTTTTTGTTCATTTGTTTAAATATTGTAATGAATTCTGGTAAACCTCTCACAGACAAGTACATTAAAGAAGGATTTAGATTAAGACATTCTGGGTTTTGGTCAGCACAGGTAATGATTAAGGAATAGCCTTTACGCAAAATAACATGAGTATGTGGCAGAAGGCATAGGAGGAATGCTGAAGTGGTAGGAAGTGTTGTGCAGTGCCTCCAGAGTTGAGACAAGGCTTCTGGACTCTGTGTAAAGTGGAATTTAACCAGTGCAGGGATTTAAAGTGAGGAAGAAGTGGCAGCACTTTTCAAGAGGAGGAAAAAAATGCAGTGACACGTGGAAGAAAGGAGCTATAATGATCAAGATGACAGAATTACAAATGAACAAATATTCCAGTGGAAAGAAGAGAACAGGAAAAAGTATTTTCAGGGTTGCAAGGAAGAACATCATTTGACTGAATATACATTTTCTGAATGATGATGTTCCCTGAGATTACAGGTTTATTTTGCATGGAGTCTGTGCTCAAGAGAGACCAGCTGCATTTCTGCCTCTCTAGTATTTACCATAAATGCCAACCATGTCAACTCAAATTATCTTCCAGAATGTTCCAACAAATTTTTTTTATTATTCCCTGTTTTTCCAATTTTTCTTCCCCAAACCTCTTGTTGTCCAATTTATTCTAGTAGATAAGAAATGTTTCCCCATCTCTTCAGGTACCTTTGCCTCCTAGTTATTGGGTTTTAAAATATATCACAGAACAGTTTTTTGAAGCAGGGGTAGATGTTGCATGGGACTAGCCGATATGTTTTATCTAGTTGAGTAATTCTGGAGCCTGCACCTAGAGTACAGGCAGAAATAATTGTTTGATGAACTCTACTCATCTTGTCAGTGGACAGTGACTTTTTTTTTCCTTCATCTGTTGCAACGTTTCATCAAAATGGCAGCTGGCAAAATCTGCTGCACTATTTGCAAGAAATAAAGAAAAGATGTCAAAGCTTGTTAAGGTCATTGAGAAAAACTGTGTATTTTAGGATTATATAGCTGTAAGTATTATGGAATTATTAATTTAAAAATCTATATATGAATAAAGCATCTGGTGAATGAATAAGAGTAATTTCTCTCACATGGATAATTTAAATACCAGCTGTCTCTATCCTAAACCATATTTTCTCATAAAAGCTTTTAGAGAGTCTGTCTGTCTGTGGGTTGCAAAATTCCAGGATTTATGGACAGTGTAGGGTCTGTCTATGCAAGGATCTGAATCTTGGCTCATAACTGAAAGCCACCTCCGATGAATGGTTCAAAACAAGTGCAAAAGACTCCCAGGAGAAAACAAACAATTAAACTTCACAGACTGACTCCTCTTAAATATCTTCTCAGAACTGTGGAAGCTTCATTTTAACGTGGGGGATAAACCTGGAAGGGATAAAAGAAACTATGAAAACATTCCTTTAATTATCTACTGGACAGGTGGAAGAATCGTCCTGTCTCTCAGATCATATCCTTAAAATAAATCTGTGTACTTGATAAATTGCCATGTTCCTTTATGATGGCTTTACCTGTACTCTTCATCCTTACCAGTTTTCTTTCTGATATTAGTCATAGCCTAGACAACTGACCACAAGCTACTTTTGAATAGTATTCTAACCTTCCTTAGCTACTTTTTAACACACTTCAGTGGTACTTTCTTTATTCTAACACTTAAACTTTCTTTTTCCAATTTGGCTGTTTTTCCTAATTTGGCTGTTTTCAGAAAATATACTGAAAAGAGAAGGAAGATCTTCAGCTAAAACCAGGGCTCTTTGTGGATGTGGCCTTTCTGAGTTCCTTGTTGGACAAGGTAAGCTGACGGTCTCTGAGAGCTTCTTCCTTTAGCTCCTGGGGCATGACTTTCTTGCAGTGCTTTCTGAATGCAAGAAAATACAGCTGGTTAGAAAACAAAATTCTTTTTGTCTGGGAAGTCCCAACAGCATTTAGAAATTTTGTTTGGTAATATGGTGGATTTTGAGTCCTACAAAGTAAAATGTAAAAATGTATCATATTATTCAACATTTATCATAGCACTAACAGTGCCTATGATATGATATAACTATGTTTCATCAGTAAAAGCCACTATATCAATTTATATCTATTATCATCACCAATTAAGTTCCAACCTCTTTGCGTTTCCTCAACAGCTTGATCTTTTCAGCTCAGAAGATCTCATGGCCCAGTTCATCATGCTTTGAACAATGTCAAGTTCACTGTTGCGCTTTGAACCTAGAATTGTTAAGTCCATGCATGCAGCTTATCAAAACTAACACTCTGCAAAATCAGGTGTGTTTCCAGTAAACTGAAAAAAAAAATATATCTTACAGATTTCATGCTGAAATACCCTGTTTGAGGATTAATATTTTTTCACTTTATCCTGAATATTTTTGTTTCATATTTTAAAGAAATAGCTAAAAGCTAATACTAAAATGTTCAGTGAAATTACTAACTGACATATGGGTTTTTTCCCAGATTTTTCTTTGCAGTGTATGTAAAAAATTTCCATTCTCATTCAGAACAAAGCCAAATCTTACAATCACAAGAATCTGTTTTTAAATTGTAACTATTATATAACATTAGAAGAATGTAGTGAAATGTGAGTAGAAACACAAACCATGTATTTTGGGATATTCAGTTATGATTTGAAGATAATAGGCATCAGAGGTAGAGCCAGTCACAAATTCTGCAGTTTCAATTCAGCCTGTTTCCGGCTACATGCAAATTTGTGCCTTATTACTCTTATTTCTCTTCTAATTCTGAATGGGTAACAGGAATAAACAAGCCCACAGGGGCTTCAAAAACATTTTTAAGATTTCAGGAAAAATGAAGTCCTGATTGATTATTTTAACAACATTGAACACAGAACTTCCGACATATGCCTTTGCATTTGCACATTGTGTATGTTACAGCAGTGTTGGAGATACTGATTTCATATTTTAGCATGTAACGCAGCAGTACTTGTTACTTCAAGTGTTAGTATTCAATGTTAAGAAAGAAAATAAACTAATTTTCTTAAAATGTAGTCTTTTAATTGAATGCACCAAAATATTATGAACCGTAATTCCACTGAAACTTTCTAAGTGCTTTCTGCAAAACACAGTATAACGACATTTGCATTTACAAGGAAAGTGCATTAGCTACTTTTATACGGGAAGGAGAGGTTAATTCAATTCTGAACTGTAATGGAGGTTAAATGTAAAGCTTTAATGTTCTGGAGTTCATCCCAAAATAATAATTCTGCTAATGAAATAACTCATTTGTAATTCAACCAGACAAAATAGGAGCATTTTTGAAGCTGTGTCTACAAGAATTGATTGCTTAACACTTATGAGCCAGCTTAAATCTCAGCACTCTTTGGACAATGAAGCATGTTTTAGAATTGTGAAGGTGTTTAGATATCCTCCTAAACACCATATATTGAAAAGAATGTCCTCAAATTACTTTATAGTGCTGAATTATCATTTTTTTGATGGACCACTTACAGATCTAATATGTTCCCTAAAAGTACATGGTATGATGACTAGCTAATGCTGAACGATCTTTCCTGAAGTAATTCTGATTGAATGGGTTATTACAAAAATATGCATTGCAGATTTAGCTCTTTTTTCTGTTCACAAATCATTTGTGAACAATTTCTGAGCACAGAAGCATGTACATTATTCATAAATGCTTATTGGATAGTTTGGATTAAAAAATAGTCAGACTATAGATTGTCTGTGATCCATTGAGCTATTCAATAGCTATATTGTTTTGTGTCACGTGGGTTTTTGATAGCATGTCTAAATTGTGGAAGGCAACTAGTAGGTAGAGAATCCTGTTGTTCATGCATGGAAGCCCTGGCTTTCATGATGTTATGGGTATTTGGTTGAAAACCTCTCCTTCCTCAAAAATGTTTGTGGGGAAAAAAAGTCATCCACAAAGCTGCAAACAACTGCTAGTTTATGATAGAAGTATAAACGTACCTGAATTTGACAGCATTTTGATATAAAAAGAATACTTTAAAAAAAAAAAAAAAAAGTGTCTGCAATGTCTCTTCTCAAAGCAAAACCCAAACCCCCAAATTTGGCATAATAAGCCTTTTTCTTCCTCCCTATGCCCACCTCCACATCCTCAGAAAACCCCAAACCAAAACCAAACAACCAATGCAGGTTATGAATCAAAGATCCAGACTGGTGTCTCCAGAAAAAAAATTACTTTTGGACAAATCTCAAGATAATGGTGGTTTCATCAATTAAAAATGCTCAATATATTAAAAAGGGTCAGGTGCACCTCAAGGGAAACAATTTATTACATAGGTAAATCTGGGATTTTATTATAAGCACCATTCAGGCCACAGCACTGCTTGCCCACATTGCTGGTGGTGTTCCAGGGAAGGACTCATGCTGGGACTTGGGAGGGGAGCATACACCCATGCTCTGCCCTCATGGCTGCAGCTTATCCTGGGTGAGCAGCAGGGGTCATACCTGATAGCTGACTTCCCAATTTCTGTTCTCTGCTTTGTGAAAGATTAAAGAAATGTGAAGAATTAAACCAAATTGCCTGAAAATGTGCAACTGCTCTTCTGAATTTTCTGGTGTCATCTGGCTTTTATTTTCCCTTCCCGTAGCCTGTCAGATATCTCTGTGACCAAACACTGTATTTCTTTTCTTCCAAGTCCCAGCTCTGCTTCTGCTCTCAGTCCTTTCAGTAGTAGTCTTAGTGGTGATATATAGCTGTGATACATCGCTTGGTCTAGTAAAATACAATACTTCTCCCTATAAGCCTTGCCTTGCTTGAATGGTATTCAGAGTCTTAAGCTTTAAGGGCAGAAGGGCTTGGTAGGTGATCCAACCTACAAAGGAGATTTCATGTACCTGATCTGGATCGAATTTGTGCCTACCCATTTTAGAGTGCCTGATTAATCACTTTTCTAATGTTCAAGTCTAAACAGTCTGCCTAGTCAATAGAGAGGGATGGAGACCTCTCCAGTGGTGGGCCCCCCTGCCTAGCTGTAGGCATCTGGATAACCTCTTTCCAAGAGCCTTTTAAAGACTATTTGATTTTTTTTTTCCCCTTTGATAAAGGATGTGTCCACCTTTCCTGTATTATGAAGGCTGTTTTATCAGGCTAGATTTTATACATGAATCTAGACATGAACTAAAATAGTTAACTGTCATGGTTTAGCCCCAGTCAGCAATTGAGCACCACACAGCTGCTCGCTTACTTCCCCCACCCCAGTGGGATGAGGGAGAGAAGCGGAAGGGCCAAATTAAGAAAACTCATGGGTTGAGATAAGAACAGTTTAGTAATTAAAATAAAACAGTAATATTATTAATAATAAAAATTAATATCATGAAAAGGAAAAATAACAAGAGAGGAGAAACCTTGGGAGTGGGGGGGGGACCAAACAACAAGTGATGTAACCACTCACCACCTGCTGACTGAAGCTGCCAGTCCCTGAGCTGCAATTGCTACTTCCCCTGGCCAACTCCCCCCAGTTATTATACTGGGCATGATGTCATGTGATATGGAATATCCCTTTGGCCAGTTTGGGTCAGCTGTCTTGGCTGTACCCTCTCCCCTCCGGGCTTCTTGTGCACCCAGCAGAATATGGGCGGCTGGAAAAGTCCTTGACTAATGTAAGTACCACTTAGCAACAACTAAAACTTTAGTGTGCTAGCAACATTTTTCTCATACTAAATCCAAAACACAACACTATACCAGCTACAGTGAAGAAAATTAGCTCTATCCCGGCTAAAGCCATGACATTATACTAGATAAACCACTTTGTACCTTGATGAAATGTGCAGCTTTCTGTACTTATAATTCAAAATTTAATAACTTATTAGAGGTAAAGGAAGGAGGTCTGATCTTAGTAGCCATGGGGCTAGAGCAGGTTTCTAGCCTCTTCTTCCTCCTGACAGCAGCACAGGATCTCTGGTCCCCCTGTACAGTGGCTGATCAACTGGCACCCTCCATGGGCAGCAGCAGATGGCAGAAATCTCCCTGCTGCAGAAACAAAGCAGAGCTGGGCATCTGCCATTGGAGAAGCAGGGGAATAAGAGGAAGGGTGGAAAGGCTGCTGCCCAAGCCAGAGAGCTAGCCTTTTTTAAAAGAGCTGCAGAAATTTCCTATGGCTCTAATTCCCAGGCTGGCTATTAGCTGAACACATTGATTTTAAAAATAACTTCTCCGTCAGAGCAATGTGTTCCACAAAAGCATCTACTCATGCTCTGAAGACATGAAGAGATGAAGATGGACTTTCCTTTATATTTTTTCCCAGTGTCTAATTGCTCTTGCGGTTACAAATTGGAGCATGATTTAATATTTGGCTTCATTTCTAACTGCTTCTTGTTATATCTGTCTGTGTTAGATTAAGGAACCCTTTAGCACTTCCTATTTTCTCCCTTTGAAAGTATTTAGACACTGCAATCAAGTCACTCTCAGCCTGCCCTCTGGAAAGCTAAACAGCTTGAGCTGTTAAAGTTTTTCACTTTAACACATTTTCTTCAGTTCTCAAAGTCAATTTTTTACGACCTTTTTCTTCACCTTCTTCTGTTTTCTAATGTCCTCAAAATTTGGCCACTAAAACTGTTGGCAGCATACCAATACCAGTCCTACTTCTGCTGCTTACATGTCCAGAGATTATAATTGCCCAAGGAGCATGTATTGAATTGCTTATCAGCTACCCCTGCAAAGGCCATTTTTGGAGGTACATCTTTCCCTGATGCTTATCCCCATCACTCTGTGGGTGGCACATGTACTATTCCTTTTAGCTGCATTATTTTGTGCTTGGATATATTTAAGCACATTTTGTTTGAGTAATCCCAAGTCCTCTTGTGATTATTATTGCCCATTCCACCAATCTTTGTCTTAGATTAAGATTTAATCAAGTGTCACTAATTTTATTTTTATTCAAGTTCATTAGTGAAAATGTGGAATAGGATCAGACCTATTACTGGTCATAGCAAGACTCCCTTGGAAAAAACTCCCATCAGCAAATATTCACCATCTGACAAATACTTCTTGGTCCAACCTAGCACTTGCTTCATCTAATGCATGCCATGTTTTACAGTGTCAATTTTAATCTGAATGTTCTATAGAGGTACAACAAATGCTACCAAAAAAATTCCAAGAATCTTGGCCTCTGAACCTACCTTTTTTGATCAAACAAAATCTCCTCAAAGGAGGAAATCAGGTTTCCTTGGTATGATTTTTCATGAAGTTATTTTTATTGTCATTAATTCTTTATTTCTCTATACTAATTCTCTATCAGTTGAATCCTATTTAATTTTTTTCAGTAATTTTGCTTGGGGTTGACATCTGGTTAATCAGTCTACCCAACTCACCATTGCTGAATGGTTTTTTATTTAAGCATTGATAAACAATGTGCTTCCTACTTTGTGGCATTGGGAGCATTCAGAAATCGGATTATTTTAGTGAAGAACAAAAACCCTACAACCCCCTCTGCAAACAAAAAAACCACAACAAACCCAAACACAGGGCATAGATGGCATAGACATATAGCAATTAGACATATGTACAAGACTCTTTTGATGAGTCTTGTACATATTTAATCAGGAAAATCTAGTTATTGTTTTCCTTTTGATTCAGTTTTTTTAGTATGTACTCTTTAACACACCTTTTGGTGACCAATATCTTGCAGAGTACTGCTTTGGTCAACTTTTTTGCAAATACAGAACAGGAATGTTTTGAACGCTCCAGCTTTTTAATGGCCAATGTTACCATTTTCACCTAGGGAACACTACCATCTATTTGTGGTGCTTCTTTTTGTTTTCAACAAGCCCAGACTTGTTGTCTTCGGAGCTGCTAAATCTGTTTGCTCAACAAAGGCTATGCTGCCACAGACCTAGGTGCCCTGGGCCAGCTGCGGGGGGATGCTGAGTGTGCGTTTCCAGTGGGCACATGCACACATCCTGTTCCCCTCTGGCTGATTGGGATGAAGGCCCCTTACTGGAAAAAAAAAAACCCCTACATATGTATGCAGACGTTAGTACAATGTAGAGCCCTCAAGCAGCTGGTATCAGACACTCAGCCTGTCCAGTAGCTGTTCACACCATCCTCTGGTTTCTGCTTGCCATCCCCACTCTGCCCCTGCTGCCTCTGCACAGAGGAGTCTCCACAGCAGCTGGCTTGGACTTCCTGGCCCCTCCAGTAGCCAACACGCAGACCCAGTGGTCTCTCCCATGTCCAGCTCATGTTTATGGTCACCTCCTGTTCTGCTGACTGGCTGGCCCAGTTGGAGGTCGGTAGCAATGGTGCACTGGTGTGGGCATGGCACATATGCCCTTCAGACTCTCCAGCTGCTGGCCCCAGGCATGTGGGCTCCTCTGGCCCCTGGTGCTGCTCCAGTTGCTGCACTCAGACCTCATCCACATTCACAGGAATGCTCCCTCTCCCAGGAGAAGGTCTGGAAACAGTGTTCAGGGAGGAGATGGGACAGACAGCACTGGTTAGGGGCAGGCACTTCTCTGGGGACAGCCTCAGAAGGAGATGGCAGGGGGCTCCAATTTGGTATTGGGGCCCTCCAACCATTGTTTCTCTGTGCTTTTAGATCTGACCCTTAATACCCTAACCTAGAACAAAATACTTCTGATTATGTTAGTGTTGACAGATATGGTTTCAATGCTGCCTCTTTATTCTTCCTTATCTACTTTCTGGAGTTGCTAGCTTGATTTATAACAACTGATATTTATTTACATGTGTGTTGTCATTTGCTATCTATTTTCTAGGTACCTTTTCATACATGTAGCATCCTAAGCTTTTGGTCAATATTTCTTTCTTGTGGAAGTGAAGCTTTTGACTGATTATTTTCAGGAGCTTAGATTTTCATTTGTGTTGGTGGAGGTCCCTTTTAATTTTGTTTATACTTTTCCTTGGCTTTTGGAAATTAACACTGGGCAAGTACTGCTTGTCTACCTGTCTGTCTGTCTACAAAGCCCTTTGAGACTTCCCTCTCTTTGCCCATGCTGAACGTAATTGGATTGCTACAATTGATCTTTAGATAACGGCCAACTTCAGTTTAATGATTCAGTCATCTGTTTTGTTATAAAATAGTTGCGTTATGTTGGGCAGAGCATGTTTTGGTTTTAGAATAGTGATAAGTGTTTTATCAGAAGCACTAATGATGATTTACTGTTAGCTGATTGAAACCTGCCGCATGCACCTGCCAAGCTGAAGTCTCCAAAAAGATATCACTTTCCTCACATCACTGACAAGTATTTAAGGATCGTGGTCTGTAGTTTGATTTGGTGGTCTGCAACAATGACTATCAGAATCCCCTCTTGGGTTTTGTTAGTGAACTCATTGATCCATGTATGTCCAAGTTTCTGCTGTTCTGAGTTATCAATAACTCTAAAGCAAGTAATTGACTTCTAAAATGAGCACCCTTCCAACCACTTTTTCGTATATAACCTTTCCCAAACAGGTTATAGGCTGTCATTTTAGCATTCTAGGCATGAAAATAGTCCCACCAGGTTTCAGTAATGTCAATTGTATTGAATTTCTTCTCATCAACAACAATTTTCAATTATTTGTCTTACTATCTGGATTTCTAGTGATGGCATAAGAGAAATTTTAATTTATTTTCATGTTCTTTGACACATTACTTCAAAATGTTTGGAATATACTGGATTTAAGTTGTACGAATTATTTTCTGAATACTTTTCCTTGCATGTCTTGTCAAACCTTTTTGAATCGTCCAGATAGTGTTTAACAAGAAAAATATTTACCTTTCCTATGCCATACAGGCCATTTCCTTAGTATAACTTTTTCTTCCAGGGGAATGCATCGTGCTACTCCACAAAATCCGGTCTGTCTGTTTTATCTTCCTGTGCACCTAACAATCTTCTCAAACATTTTCTACCTTTTTTTTACTCCTGTGACAAGAAATATCTCAGAGATGGTAACTTGAACCTATCCCTTTATCACTTCCTTTCCAAGACTTGGACAACTTTCCTAATAATATGTGTAATTGGACTGCTGCCAACAAATTTCCAGCTTCTAGTGCTCCTTACCTTTGGATGAACATGTCACTATTCTCAACATGAAAGCACTTATGAGGTCTGTTTTCATTTCAGAGTTGATAACAAGTACAGTCAAGTACAAACATTCCCGTGTTCTGTCTCTTCGTCAAGATGTTTAGATACTTTGATTTAGAGCATTTGATAATCTTACAATATCTATGAATTAGGTTGAATGCTTCCAGGGAATCTTTCTCTTTTTTGATAAAAGAACTAATAGGTGTGCTCTTACTTTCTATAGTTTGCCCTAAAAATATTAAAGGTCTTTTATGAGATAATAGCTGATTTGAAAAGAAGACGTGTTCGGTTAAGAGGACGACTAGAAATTTCACAACACAGAACATAAAATAAGTCAGAGGGACTAAATGGGAGAGGAAATGTAGTTTCTCATATGAAACTGGAAAAAAAAGAAAGCAAAGGTCTGAGATATATTTCTCTACATTTATATTAATTGCTGGTCAGTGGAGA
Source organism: Phalacrocorax carbo (assembly GCF_963921805.1). NCBI lineage: Eukaryota > Metazoa > Chordata > Aves > Suliformes > Phalacrocoracidae > Phalacrocorax > Phalacrocorax carbo. Next base: position 52,324,762 of record NC_087515.1, read on the forward strand.
TATGATTAATATGACCACATGTTGATTTCTATATTGGAGATATTTATATCCAAATCAGACATCCTAGGCTCTCTCTGTGGTCAGCAGAGAAAAACAAGTACTTCTGGTACTTGATTCCTCTCATCTTAAAGCAAAAGACTATATTTCATTGGGTGAGCTGAGTCTTAAAAACATCCATTTCTCTTCATGACTACTTTAGTTGTGAACACGGGGGTTCTAAAGGTAGATGAGATTAATCCTACCTTAGCTAATTAATGCCAAAACACTCAATTTTGGGAAACAGTGGTGCTAGCTAAGCACCTCTTTCTTAAACATTTAAGTTCCCTGGAACTGTCCCCAAGAGCAAAGCTTCACAAAATTAAAGGTTGTTCAGCTGCTGCGAATATGATTTATTAAAACTGTAGTATATCTTTGCCTATTTTCCATATGATCATAAAGTTACTGATTTAAAAACATAAATTGCATGGTTATCTCATGCATAGCTTATATTTTATTGATTTGTCATAATGCAAATTGTAGATTTAGACTGTTAATAAATTCCTGGTTTGTATTGAATAAATTTATTTTTATAAGCGAACAAAAATGTCCGTAGGAAAGCCTTCAGACTCTTCTAAAGTATTTATAGTCCCTAATTTGACTGTAATTTAAATTTTAGTATCTGGATTTTACCTGTTTCTAGTCCATAGGTGAATCATGTTCTGTGCAAGCTTACTTATTGATTTATAAACATGAAGCAGGCAATGTTGCAGGGACAAAGAATGTACATTAAAGTAACATCTCACAGCAGTATCACTTCTAGCTAGGGAATTCAGTGTTAGGGTTGCTACAACTTCTTTCTGCAAAACTCTCAGAGCTCTTTCTCTTCAAGCAGCCTTTTCCACATGGCACTGAATGAAGTGTTGCCTCTGTTTTGAGTCACTAAATTCCTCTTCTTTTCCAAGAGTTAAAAAGAAGGGCCCTTAGCCTGGGTTAGGCACCCCAGTTTAAATACAGGGCAAATTAGATTGCCTGTGGAGATCAGTCACTCATTTTCCTAAGGGATCTCATGGGGAAGAGATCGCAGCGTCTGTCAGCAGCCTGACATGCTGTAAGCATGGATTGAGAAAAGGCTCTTGAAAAGACTGTGAGAATGAAGAGTATAATATGCCAATAAAGTTGGTTCATACTGTTAGGCTTGCCTCAAGCTAACGATACCCCATTGACTTTCAATGTGTTTATATTTCTCTGTTGGGTCACCCCTCGGGGCAGCCGTGGTGACAATGCTTCAAGCATTTGCTTTAGGGAAACCTTTTAGGCACTTTCTGAACACCTTAACTAAGGCTGTCCTAATCATCACAGGGGACACTTGTGCTTATAACTGTAATCCAGCTCTTGTTCATCTCCCAGATTCACCTGTACACAGGGCAGGGCAGCTCATATACACAGCTTTAGCCTCTTGAATGACTTTATGAAGTATAATGTGCCTCCTTTTGTCCTTCTTCTGGATTTCTGGATCCAAGCGTACCAGCAGGACCCAAAGATGGCTTGGTCTACTCTTGAAAGAAGCAAGATGAAGGAAAGGAAGAACAGAGTAGGGGTAGGGACAAACAAAGGTGCAGGGTGGGAGAGGTCTTGGTACCAGCAAAACGAATAATGCTCTCTTCCCTTTCAGCTCTTCTCCTCTGTCCCTAAGAATTAGTCCTCATCCAGAAATTGTTGAAACACTGAAGGGGAACCAGTGTCTGGCATCCAATACAAGAGATCAAGAGAAGGTCAAGTTTACTGTGAACTTTCTGTACGAAGAGTATCCTGCTCTAGTAATGGCTCAAATGGGGCTCTGGATTTCTCTTTTTGTCCCACTGCAGGATACTGTGATTAAACAGAAGAGGCCATGAAGGGCCTCTTTTGCAGATAGCCCTGCATGGAAGTGGCAGGTTCACCCCACCGTCTTAGGAGCACCATGGTGCCAGAGAGCCCTGAGTTAGAGACCTGGTGGACCTTAGTCTGACCCTAGCCTGTAATGATGGTGGAGTGGGCAGACAGACTTTCTCAACATGAACCCTGTGTTGAGACTTCTCTTCCTTGCTTTTGGCCATCATTTTCATGCATGACACTATAAAGACACAGCAGGTGTCAATCAGAAACTCCCTTTATGGCCAGATGATGTGACCTTATCTGCCCTGTCCTACCTAGAAGGAGGAAGTTTTATGGAGGAGGGCACACACATAAGCCAGGCTGAGATGCAGGTGAGTTGGCTGGTGACGGACATGGGTCTGGGGTGAAGGGAAGAAAAAGCAGTGGTGAAGGAGTCTATACTGGGAGCAGAGCACAGGGGATCCATGTACTAAAGAGGATGTTTTATTTTCCAATAAGAATTACTCCAGTTAGACACTTCTCGCTTGTTTTTGGGAAATGCATTAGGATAAAGGGACTTGGTTACAGCATGCAGACTGCTAGGATAGATGCTGATTGACTGGGTTACACATATTTGTAGTGTGTGTCATCTTGACCAACTAAATGGTTGAGTAAGGTCTGAGGACATGCATCTGGTGTATCAAATGGAGCATCTGCTGAGCATCCTGTGACTGCTCCTGAGCCAGCAGGTCTGAAAGGTGCTTTCTGACAGGACAAGGTAAATGCCATCAGAGTAGGTTGGGAAAGACTGTGCATATACAAATATAGACCTTATAGATTGTGTAGGGGTACGTGTGTCCCACTAGAGTACCTGCTAGTGTCTGCAGTCTGTGCATGATTTTTTCAGGTTTTTTTAGCTGTGTCACTCTGCTCGTGGCTGGGAGAGAACCTTTGGACAGTGAATTTCTTTTATGGGTTTTAGTAGGGAACCTTAAATGCCAGCTCTGATAAAAGCAAGAGGAGAAATGTTCCCCCTGAGAGAGGTAAAAAATTAATTCGGTATCCATCAGAGAAGAGTTCAAGGTGAGCTAAGCATGTGTGGATCATAGTACTGAGGACTGGAAGAGACCCACTGATTGCAGTCCACTGTAATCATCTAACAGCTGTGAAACAGTCATTCTGTCTTATACCAGAGATCAGTTTTCTGTAGCACACTTGAAAACTTCAGAAGACCACTAACTGCCACAGGATCCCTGTTCCTCACACACATGTGAGAGAAAACCAGTCATTTCCTCTGTCCTTGGCCCTGCCAGTAGTGGGAAACTTGTTTTCTTTGAATTTTCCTCTTCACCCTTGCCTCCACCTTCCTGCCTCCCTCCCTCTGCCCCATGTACAACAGGGTTTCCTCGCTGTGATTCCTTGGCTGTTATTTTTATGAAGTGTGTAAAGACAAGTGCTGCCAGTACAGTGAAACGGAAATTGCACCTTGAACAGCAATGGCCATAGAAGGGGCATGTTTGGGTCGCTTCTGAACAGGAAAAATGCAGACTCAGTTGCTTGTGGAGAACAGTGTTTAGATTCTTACGGCCAAATGCGACTTTCTCTGCTCTGCACTGTGCTGAAGTGTTTGGGAAGAGGATGAGGCTCCATTACTGTTTTCCCCTCCATCTGTAAGTCTATCAGCTCTGCAACAAGGTAGAAAGGAAACAGATGGACAACACGGTGATTTGGGGATATGGTTACAGGCAATTAGTTTTCACTGCGGATGCACTAATTGTGGGCTTATGCACAAGGATTTTCATGGTTAAGAACCTTCCAACTCTGCTTCCTCAGAAGTCTGAGATTCAAGCTTGAGGTGTGTTAGGCTAACCTAACACAAAACAAAATCCATTAAAGTTGATGTACAGGAATGAACATAAATAACCCCACTTTTTAGAGAACTGGCACTCCAGTGAAAGATGCCTGTTTGTGAGCACTTAAGTGCAATGGATTTTCAGCCCTACTCCATTTGTTCCATGTCATTCCATTGTGCAGGCTGCAGCCAACAAGCTGATTTTGGGATGAGAAAGCAAATCCTACCCATTTTTCACCTTGCTCCCGTTTGCTTCCTCAATGTATACTATATGTGCAGAAGAATGAAGCTTTTATGTGACTGGCCAAATTCTGCTCAGACCACCACAGAAGTCACTGGAGGCTTACTTGCCTCTGCATAGCTGAGAATAAAATTCGAGCTACTGGATATGTTTTTTACTAGGACTAATGAGTTAACTAAGTTGAACCTTTCTGAAGTAGAGTAATTTTACCATACAGGTTTTACCTAGTAGTGAAAAGCCGTTCTTTTCTCTAAGACATTCTGTTCATATTGCATTTTTGAGTTATATGGCTCACAAGGTTAGTAACACAAGAATGATGCCTTTGATTTTCATACATAACTAGTTCAAGTCTAGTTCTTGTTAACTACCAGGTGTTTTACTGTAGGTTGTCACTAGATAAAAACTGTTCAGAGCTCTATGTGGGAAAAACAAAAAAATAAAAATGTTGATCTCTATTTGTCTCTTTCCTTCAAGGACAGATGCCTGGGTTGTAAGGCCCAGCATTACAAGTGCATTCATTAGAAAACAAAGCCAGATTTAATAAGCACAGAAACTCCTGTGGCTGGAGATAACCTTCTAGATCAGGACTTAGGAGCATGTGAAAAGCAATGAAAGGGACAGTGTTTTTTTACTGTTAAAAAAAAAAAGGTAAAACACCAACAGTGCTCTGAATTCTGCTGTTGTGTGATTTTGCTGCTGCTAAGGGGTGAAACAGAAGCAACATCCCACTTCTGGAAAAGACTGTACAAGAATTCTCCAGCCTCACCAAGTAGAAGGCCAAATGCTAATGCTCCTTAGCTGACGGATGTAGAATTACTCCACAGAAAGGAATTGGTGCTGTCACTAGCCTGCTTGGCTAGTGATCTGCTTGGTCAGTGATCTGACTCTCACAGACGCTACATTCATTTATGTGAGACTGTATGCAGGAAGGTGTCTTTCCCTTCAGGTGAGCTGTTCTTGCACTTAACAGATGTGGTTTGTCTGGGTGACTTTCACTGAGAATGGGATATCTCTGTTTTTTTCCAGGCAAGAGGCCAGGGCTCAGGATAAGATAGGTGTGAAGCTCAGGGTATCATCTTCTTGGGTAGCGTGCTAGGCATGAGGAAGAGCTCTTATCATATGGATAGTCTTTAGCTGAGCTTTCCTCAGGTGTTGGGTGAGGTCTGGGAGAGGGTTTGTGTCTGCCTGCCTACTCTGAAGCAGGGTGTAGACAGGAGTTTCAATGAAGCCCAAAATGCCTGTTAGAAGGATTAGTGTTACCTGCATGTCTGAGGGCACTGATGTCTTTCCTGAGCAAGCATTAACTTAAGGTGTTACCTGAAAAGGTGCTAACTGCAGGACTAGGAGCTTAGTACAATATGTCCTGGCTAGCCCTGTATAGCTTTTCTGTGCTGTACATAAATACTTTGCTAAGGAAGTTTTAGTTTCTGACTAATATTCCCCTTTGAGCTCTGACTAATATTCTGCATACAGACCTGTTCTTTCTTGATCAAATTTTATCATTACCAGAGGCAGGTACTGATTATGCTGTGTCTGTTTTTATCTCCATATTTGATTCATCATATACTGTATATAGTTTTTTATATTTGCCATTTATATTCCTTTGTGTGTGGTAATTCAGGCTTCCTTTTATATAACATGAATAGCTGTGAATGTAGGCTCTCTGGATTTTTGCAGTGCAAGAGTAAAACCTAATTTCATTTCTATATAGCATGCCCTTTCTGAATCTCACATGAGAAATACTTGCTCCTGAGCTATCCAAATGAGAATACTTTGGCTTGGACCACAATGGCAGGTCACTTACTCATGCTACTTGTCAGCAACACATTGATGCCAGCCGAAATGGATTGCCTTCTCATTTGTTTTTAACCTTAATGAAAACTGGTGTAGAAAAAGTATGCTGGCATAGCAATGAGGAATGAGTCACTACCATCCTCTGCTATCCAGAAACGAAATGTCAGTGCAGCTGCTCAATCTTCATTTCTTTACATAACCAAAGGCCAGTCAGGTCTTAAAATTTTCTTTTCCATAGAACCTCTACCTCTCCAGAGCCTCCTTTTTATAGGCATGGGTGTGTGGGGATTGTGTGTCTTGAATTTCAGCAGAACTGCACAAAACTTTAATTCTCACTCCCCTTTACCCCCTTATTTCCTCGCTGAGTCACATAGGCTAATTTATTATTGTGAAGGTAAGTGGGTTGTTTTCACCTGACTATTCATAAGAGCATATTATGCCAAAAGGAGCACAGTCAGTCATATAAGACATAACCAGCCTTTCCATTTCTGCATAAATACAGGTATTCATGTTGAAGCAAAGAAGGCATAAGTCATTCTGGCAGCTGAGACATGCAATATACTGTGTGCGCTTATTGACAAAAGTATTTAAAAAAAGATAAAATAAAACTAGTTTCCATAGCAACTGCCACACTACATAATTTCAAAGCTAAAGGGACCTGGATTTACCAAGACAGGACAGCTGAGGTACCTCGGATAGTTTTAGTGCAAATGTCGAGGATACACAACTCCCCATTGTGGATCATTGTGGATCCCCAGTGTGGATCTTGAAGTACTGCACAAACCTGGTGTCAAACTTGAGTTGTGGTTATCATGCTGGCAGCCTCAGCCTCCTCTGCCTGGAGCTGTGGAGTGGGTATGACAGCATCCCCGTAAGCCTTTTCTTACTTGGTCCTGATCTTCAGAGTGCCGCAATAAAGATCTCTAGCTCCTCTATGTCTTTCTTTAGCATCTTGAAGTCTAAGTTTTGCAGGGCGGGTGAGACAATTTTTTTTAATTCTAGTTATGCATTAATTTGTGGGAGGGGGAAAAAGGACTGTATGTTTAGAGACCAGGTGTATTTTTGTAGATTGTAAAAACAATTAAGCTGCAGCTCCCACCTTCTCAAATTCCCAGCACAGGTAGCATTACAGTTTGTTTTACCAATGAAGTAGGCTGCAGCAGAGATGTTAATTGCTCCCTATCATACAGTGAATCACTGACGGCAATAAAGTCTTCATGAGTCCTGAAGCTAAGTTGTCTGCTCTAACTATTGAATATCTCATGCTTATTTATAATTTTTCCAACTTTTTCCTTCAATATGTTGGACCTCCAGACTTTGGGGATTTACAACAGCATTAGTCATGGAAACCGTAAGTCGACCAACCTGGGTTTTATAATTCAAAAATCTTCAGCAGTTTCCTTTCAGTTCTATTTCTTCTTTGGTACTTCATGAAAAATATAAATATCTTATACAATAGTGGAAAAAAGTAGATTTTGATAACGGAAAGGTGTTCCTTACCTGTTCAGAATAATTCCAGTATTGTGAAATGGCGTTAAAGAGGTTTATTTAAGAAAAAAAAAAAAAGAAAATGCGAAAAGTACTCTAAACAAACATTTTAATTTGTTTAGATCTAAACCAAAATGATTTAAGGTCTGTTACAACTAAAAAAAATTTACTTCAAAGGCTTTGGATTAGGCCCATTTAATTCTTTTTTTACTCAAAAGTTGCATGTGAAATGGCTAACTGAAAAAGTTACCCGGGGCTTTGAGTAGCTGTTACTTTATTCTTAAGCAAAAGAGGCTGCAGATATTGAAAGTCAGATGCTGTACACCTCTTGAAGATTGTGCTACTTTTCTGCATATAGGAAAAAATATGCATATATCTGTGCAGAAATGTTTTTCGTATTAAAACTGATCCTGCAGGCCAAGTCATTTCAAGCTTTTTGGAATAAATCTTTAAATATTTCTTCTCTCTCCCTTAATATTGTAAGATTTATTTATTTACTATTTACTTATTTTCTAGTGTTAGCATTGTTTGCGAGAAATAAGTCTGCAGACAGTATCCTTAATTTAGAAAATACTTAAATGCTAGAAATTACTGCTATGTGATAGGGTTAAATAATGAAACAGAACTCACAAATATAATGATGCACTTAGGTCTTCAAATGCTTTTGGATAGAGTTATCTGGTGGGTGTCAGAGCAAGGGGACCAGCAAATGACCACTGCCAGCAATGGAATGAGGTTAATAACTGAATTGGGTGGGAAACTTTTTTGGAAAAATCCTTCTAGTCAGAAGATAAAGATGTATTAAAACTGAATTTATTTACAGGAAGTTACTAGTTTTGGTGACGACTGTGCTGGGAAGGAATTAATTCTGGATTTACTACACTTTCTAGTTGGAGAGAACCAGAGATTTGGCCCTCAAATAAGACTGGGGAAACCCAGGTTTCAAGATCACTAAGACATTTTGGGTGGTTTCTTTCCAGTTGTTCACAGAAGAAACCCACCTCCTCAAAATCATTTCAGAGGCTTTAATGCTTGTCACCCTAACAGTTTTTTGAAGACATCAAACTCTTTACCTGTGAGTACTAGCATAACTGGGGGTCTTCCTGAGGTCAGTGGCAGTACTGGTTGAGTTAAGGATGCAGAGAATGGGGGTGACTACTGACTGACAGCACATCATCACTAGGAATTTCAGTACCCAGAGGAAAGAGGAAATATACCCCACACCTCTATGTAAATACTTTCTTTCAAAATGCCTGATAACTTACATTCATCTTGATGAGACAATGACGTTTGGAGAGCAGTTTCCATCTTGGCATTTCAAACAGGGTCCAAATATTCCCCACTGTCACCAAAGCAATGAGGGAATTACCCCGGCCTTTCTTTTTATCTGGAATAATACAGGAGCTGGAGATGTCTGAAATATAAGATTGACCTATGGCCTCATGCTTAGTAGAAAAAAGATTTTGAAATGTCTGACTTCAGTTTTGCTGGGAAAAAATACAACTATGTAGCAGGCTTTAATGATAAACCAACTTTGATATGATACTGCAGCAACAGTGTACTCAGAAGTAAGGGCTAGCTGGAAGGGGAAATTAAATTACACATGTATATATAAATTTGCAGCTGGATAGATAGAAATTGGGAGAAGTATGACAGGTGGTAGTTATGGTAAGATTGTTCAGGCTGTTGTGTGGCTGTGATGGGGCAGGAAAGAAGAAACAAAGATCATTTGAACGAGCTAATCACAAGAAGCAGAACTGGTGGAAACCCAGCTGGCAAATACTCTCTGGCTGCATTACCCTGCTCCAGAGGGGCCAAAAAGTGTCAAAGCATTTTTTTTCTGATTTCTCTAGAAAAAATTGCATTTAAATGAAAAATGGCTTATTCCTGGTACTTTGATAAGAAAAGAGTAGAAATAGCAGGTTATGGTGTTGTCTGTCTTACTGAAGGAAATATTTAGACTTACAAGCATGCACATTGTTAGACAAAAGCTCTGTTAAAATAGTGTTTAAGGAGAATATATGAATTATTTAAAATAAACTTATATTACAGAGACACTTCAATTAGTCTCAAATCAAGCATTCCAAGTTCAAGATAATTTTAAGAATGAGACTAACCTTAAAAAGAAATCCAAATGTGTGAAGGTGAAGTACCCAAAGAGCTTTAATGGTGCTACAAAGGAAGATTGTGTGCATGTTGGCGGGGGAAGGAAAAGGATCATAAACTGAGCTGGAGAAAAAGTGAAGTAGTGTCTTTAAAACATAATTTTTCTCTTATCTGGGTCTTAAGAACTTAACTATCACAATTATATTCGTGCTTGTTTCACGATGTCACAACCTTGCCATATGCACATATTTGCACGTGTCTGAAGAATATGGAATAGCAAATAAACACCAATTAACAAGTGAGTTAATTAGTAGTGAATATGTAATTGTCCAATTTAACTCCTGTTGCTTATAAATCATCAGAATATATTTTGAACACAGTTTTTGCTTGGAAGCACTCAGAAACTTAATAAAGCACATTTCATCCTATGGGGTGTTTCTGTGGTCTGTCATCAACTGTTTGCTCATGAGTAATTGACCTTTTAAAATTGTATCCTATTCTTTTTCCTTCATGATTAAATGACAGGAGAGCTCAAAAAGGGAAGGAAAATCAGATTTCACTGTAATCCTTCCATGGGTTTGGCTTATATCTTTTTGTAAGCAAATATTTATTGCAGGTGTGCGAGATTTCTGTTCCTCTGAATGCATCAGCTGTACAAGGTATTTGCTGAAGTCAGTGAATATCTAGTTTTTATTTTAAGGACAATTACGAGAAATCTCTCAAAACATCTTTACACTTATGAATAGCAGTTCAAGAAAGTTTTGATATGCTACTTTCAAGTTCTATGAGGAAATATTATGCGATTTAGAGAATGTGTTTTGGGGGGCATGTATCTATATTTCAAAGGCAGTAGTATTTACTGTTGTACATAAAATGTGAGTTATCATCTTGGGACTTGCAACGGTTTCATTTATCAGGGATGTTGTCCTCAAATATTTAAGCACATGCCTCTGCTTGAGGAGGGACTGGAGGGAAAAAACAGAAAATTCTCAATTAGGGATGATTTTGGGGGAAGCGAATGACTCATGAGGTTAGAGAAAGTCTGATAGAGAGCTGGAGTCTGGGAAAACAAGACTGAAGACTTGGGAGAAAATGCTGGACTCTGATTAGGAAGGAATCTGCAGAGGAAAAAGTTTTCCTTCACCTGAGAATGTGAAGAGGGCACTTTTAGGTGAAAGAAATTGGGCTTTTAATTCCAGTAATAAACTAGGAAGCCATTAACCAAGCATGCATGGGAGCTGGTTTATACAGAAGCCTTGCAAGTGCATGCATCATAGTTATCTGTGGGATTACTGGGAAAAGAGTAAAGGAGTGGAGGACGGGGAGGCCTGATATGAGTGTTGCCAGCGGGCTCAAGAAAAGCAATAGAGAGAACCGAGAGAGTGTAACACTCCTGTAGATGTTGATAGGAACTGGTACTAAGATAAGGTAAGGTTTCAGGGGTTGTACTTAAACTGAGCTATCGGCAACATTTTACATGGCAGGAAGGTTCTGTCTGTGTGCCTGATATGACAAGAGAAAAGGGCAACAGGCTGATTTAACGTCTCTATTTTTAGTTGGGAAACTGCCCCAGGAAGTGGCTTATCTTCTTCAAATAAGGAGTGCAGTTAAAGTTCATATGTGAGTACACGTGCGCATTTAAGGTATTGTTTCAAATGAGCACTGCCCTACCACAGGCTCATGATTCTCAGTGGGCCAAAGTTTCCACATGGGATGCTTGTGCATAGACTGCACAGTTTGGTCTTACCAGGCTTTGTCTCATCCTTTTGTGTCCAAAAGGGTGCAAATACTGCACAGACACCTGTGTTTTCTGTCAGAATCAGACCCCTTGTCACCCACTGCATTTAACGTCCCTATCACCACAATATCTGGCATGGAAGAGGCTTTCATCTATTTAAAGCAGGCATGTGTTGGAAGTAGGAGAACAGTTCTTCAGCAAAACTGAAAGCAGGAGACTGAATACTCTGGCTGATGCGAATGTACACAGGTATAATGGCTAATCTAAATCAGTATTAAGCCTATGAAGTGGTGAAGCCAGCAGTGCCAGTATGAAATTACACAGCACACTTCTCAATATTGGAATTGATTTTTAATGCAATTAAAGCTGCTGTTACAGGAATTCCACAAATGGTTTGGGTTTCTATTATTTCTTTGGTAACCCCTTGCATTATTTAATTGTCAGTTATGACTGACAACAAGGGAGATAAATGTTACATTTTTTTATAACCATCTATTTGTATTGTATCGAGAAAACAAAGATATGACCTTTTTAACTCATCTAAGTCAAACCCAGCTCATCATTCTTCTGGATAGAGGGGAATGAAATATCATCCTTGTTCAATTTCATAAAAGGTACAGACTATCACCAACGTTCCCTCAATTGAAATATGACATTTATTTGGAAGTAATGAAGACTAGGTCACATTTTTTCCTTAGCAAAATCAAGGAATTTTAAAGTGGCCCTTTAAGCATCACTTTTCCTCCAGAAAAGTCACAGCTACTGTGGAGTTATGAGGTTGCAATGTGACATGGTACACGGGCAGCACAGCTATATCTCAGCAGTACAACTGTGCATAAACAAATGTTTTACAATAAGCAGACACTAATGGGTGTTGGTTTTAAATACTACTGAAATTCCTGTGGAAAGGCTCATTATGTCTATGTCAATGGCAAAAGAATTCCTAGTGTTGGATGGCAGAACTATGAATGTTAAGGAAACAATAGTGTTTTGCTCCTATTGTGTAAAGTACTGGGCTAGAGTCACAAGTGTTCTCTGTGTCCGCTTTTTCTAGATACCCGTTCCTGAACAGCAGCGGTTTGTTATGACAGCCATTGCTATTCAGAAGCACTACAAAGAATCAGTCATTTATCAATATGCATTCATACAATTACATACTGATGCATTCACTTAAAGTAAATTGTGTGGTGCAGCTGACAATTAATCTGCTGTTTGATACACTAAGTACTCCACATAGAGCCTATTGCTGCAGCTCCTGGAATGTTAAAAGAAATGTTATCTTTTGGAGTAATACACATAAACTTCTCTCCCCCCATGGCATGTATTTCAGAAAATGGTATTGAAAATAATTGGTGTTCCCATATAGGTGCATGTAACTCTGTCACAAAGCTGCTACTTTGGTGGGACTGTTCGTAAGAAGATGGCCAATTGGGGAAAGAAGATAGAGAAACAGCCTTTACTCTTTACTGCTACTCATTGAGATAACTTGGCCTCAGGGCTAACAAGGGTTTGTTCTGTTTGGTGTGTTTCCTCTTCAGAAAAGCTCCTTTTTTCCAGGAACAAAAGGTTTGTGCACAGTGTTCTTGCTTCAACGAGTTCAGGACAGGGCTTACAAATGAACAGCTTGGCACAATATATATGTGCCTGGTTAGACCTAAATACAAGACTGAAAATTATGAGACTAGCAGAGCATACAAACAAGGTGTAAAAAGCGGTTTGCTGACCTGTGAGTTTCTCAGTCCATTTGGATCCTTTTCTGCCTTCTTGTCGTAAGGACACAGCTATAGAGACATGTAATCTCTGCTAATTTAGACATCATTTAGGAAAAGACTAGATCTGAGATATATGTTTGCATTGTGGAGTCTTGAGTGTTTTGTACAATCCTAACACAAGTACAGTGACCAGAAAAGGCATAGTGGACCATTGGGTAAACCTTTCATTTTTTCATTCATTACTGTAATATAGTCTTCATGGAAAAACTTCACCCTTAACTTACTGATGCTTTTACAGTGGACTCTAATGGTGTCACTGGAATGTCTTTTCTGTGTTGTGCCATTAATACTGCAGGCTAAATAGAGTGAGCCTTCCACAGCTGGCTTTGCAGTTGCATTTAAATTGAAAACACATTATATATGTGATTACAATTGCTTATCGTTGTTACAGATTACTAGAAGCATGCATGTGTGGAATAGAGAGGGACAGCTTTATGTAGGAAGGATTATAGGTAGAGCTGCAGTATATGTACAGTATTCATAAAAATTCTTCAAAGGCAGAGGGTCTGCAAAGTTTATATGAAAGTTAGCACACTATCTTTAATAGCACTTTTGTAGGAAAGCTTCTGCACAATCAAAGGGATTGCTGTAGCAAAACTGTAGCACTATATAAGAATGAAAATCATATAATAGGAGCAAGGAAGAACTGTGTGCCAGAGCCAGTGCAATAAATCCCTTTTTGATAGGGTTCTTAAGGTAGGTGAGAGCGGAGATGTTCATTCAGAAAATGCATGTCATGAAGTTCTTGTGGCTTCATCCATTTGCAAGATCCTAGAAGAAAGTTTAAGTCTCCTATGGGGTAAAAAGAGTCCACAAAAAAAGGGGAGATGATGCCAAATTTGGGAAGGTAATGCCAGGTAGGCGAGGTTGAGGTAATGTTGAGGTAATGCCAGAAGTACACAAATGCACCATGCTGCTAACTGTTCACTACAGATGAACTTAAAGAAATGTGGCATGGTGTATAATGTCCTACCAACCTCTAGCTGATACCCAAGAGCTTGTCAGATTTACAGTTGGACTCAAAGATCTTAAAGGTCTTTTCCAATCCAAAGGATTCTATGACTCTGTGATTCTAAGTTGTAGTGGTGATTAAATCAAATGACAATCTACAGTGAAATGACCATTCTTTAGTATACCTATGTCTGGGCTTTGCTCTTGATGCTCTCTCTAAGGTCCTAGATCGAGGCAGAAGTTATCTTATTTCACTGTGCACTGGTTCATAGTCTCATTCCCTATTTAGTTAGATGAGGAGTTGTCATTAATATTATTCCTAGAAACTGAGTTAAGAGGAAAACAGCTAATAATAGATGAGAACAGAGGACCAGCAGGGCCACATCAGGGAGATACTGTGTCTCTGTAGTGTCTTGCTTTAGGCAGACCACAAGCATATGTGAATTTCATGTAGCAGATCATCTTGAATGCCATTACGCAGCACATGCGGGACACCCAGGGGATTGGGCTCAGGCAGCATGGGTTTATGAAAGGGAGGTCCTGCCTCACTATTCTGGTCTCTTTCTATGATAAGGTGACCTGCTTAGTGGATGAGGGGAAGGCTGTGGACATTGTCTACTTGGACTTTAGTAAGGCCTTTGACACTGTCTCCCACAGCATTCTCCTGGAGAAGCTGGCTGCTCACGGCTTGGACAAGTGCACTCTGTGCTGGGTTAAAAACTGGCTGGATGGCCGAGCCAGAGAGTGGTGGTGAATGGAGTCGAATCCAGTTGGTGGCCAGTCACGAGTGGTGTTCCCCAGGGCTCAGTGTTGGGGCTGGTCCTGTTCAATATCTTCACTGATGATCTGGATGAGGGGATTGAGTGCACCCTCAGTAAGTTTGCAGACAACGCCAAGCTGGGTGGAAGTGTCGATCTGCTGGAGGGTAGGAAGGCCCTACAGAGGGACCTGGACATGCTGGATCGTTGAGCTGGAGCCAACGGTATGAGATTCAACAAGGCTCAGTGCTTGGGTCACAACAACCTCATGCAACACTACAGGCTTGGGGAAGAATGGCTGGAGAGCTGCCTGGTGGAAAAGGACCTGGGGATGTCAGTTGGCAGCTGGGCTGAACATGAGCCAGCAGTGTGCTCAGGCGTCCAAGAAGGCCAACAGCATCCTGGCTTGTATCAGGAATAGTGTGGCCAGCAGGAGCAGGGAGGTGATCGTGTCCCTGTACTCGGCACTGGTGAGGCCTTACCTCGAGTACTGTGTGCAGTTTTGGGGCCCTCACTACAAGAAGGACATTGAGGTGCTGGAGTGTGTCCAAGGAAGGGCAACCAAGGTGGTGAAGGGTCTAGAGAACAAGTCTTATGAGGAGCAGCTGAGGGAGCTGGGGTTGTTTAGTCTGTAGAAGAGGAGGCTGAGGGGAGACCTTATTGCTCTCTACAACCACCTGAAAGGAGGTTGTAGTGAGGCAGGGGTCGGTCTCTTCTCCCTAGTAACAAGCGATAGAACGAGAGGAAATGGCCTCAAGCTGCCCCAGGGGAAGTTTAGGTTGGATATTAGGAAAAACTTCTTCACTGAAAGGGTTGTCAGGCATTGGAACAGGCTGCCCAGGGAGGTGGTTGAGTCTCCATCCCTGGAGGTATTTAAAAGAAAGGTAGACGTGGTGCTTGAGGATGTGGTTTAGTGGTGGACTTGGCAGTGATAGGTTAGCGGTTGGACTCGATGATCTTAAGGGCTTTTTCCAACCTTAATGATTCTATGATTCTATGATTCTATGATTTGGAGGGTTTAATTCTCTGCTCTCCTGTGGATTTGGGGAAAATGGAAATGTGAAGAGTGTATATGTACTTGTATGAGCATTTTAAACCTTAATCTCCAGTCAAATAATGAGAAACAATGTGATTCTTGAGATTCCTGTAATTTGTGTGAGGTTTCCCATGTGTGAGAGGAAGAAACTATTACAGCTGAGGGGAGAAAACTGAAAAGATAAAAAGGACATCAGTCCCCTGTTCCTCAGGGATTCCAGTTTGTGAATCTATTAGAAATATTAAAAATAGATATGCTATACAATCTGTTAGGAAACATAACCTTAGAGCACTTTAACTGCAGTAAGTATACAAGTCATACATTGATGTGCTTTCTTGTTTCTTTATTTTTATAAAAGCACTGGTTCATCTCTGAGGGTGATTAATGCTAAAATAGACCTATTGCAAAGTTTTCTGTAATAGGTGGGCACTTTTACAGATTCAGTAAGACCTGTCTGTGTCCTGGTAAACCTGTAGATCTTTATAATGTGTTTTGCAGGCTCTATTGATTGTTTCCAGGTTATATTCAGTAATAAGCACTGTCTGAATGTCTTTTTCACAAGAAATAGACTCCTATGTAAAAGAAGAGGAGGATTTATTTCAGATGCCAGGTAACAACATTATTCCACAAGAATTGTAGTGTTTGTTTCTTTTTTGCAAGGTTTCCTCATGAATGAAACCAGTGAAATAGTAAACAATAAAGCACTCTATGACTTTTTAATTTTCTGTATTATACTGCTATCAGTCACAGTCTAGTTAAGATCACAAAACAGTTTCCCTTCTAAGCCTTTGTGATTCAGTGGGGTTTTTTCACGTTATTGTAGCTTATCAGAAAGTTGCTTCTTTCCATGTAACTTTATTCGTGTGTTGCAAGAGGTTCCGACCAGCCTCTTGGCACAAGCCATGCTGAATGCTGAATTATTCACTTCACTCTTCAGAACCCTGAGCATCTCCGGCTCGGTCAGGATCTCTGTCAAAATGTTACAGGGAAACCTGTGAGCTGGGAAGAGGGACATTCTTTCTTTATTCCTCCAGCAAAATGTTCTATTAAAGTGTGTGTGGAAGGGGTGAAGAGCACACAGTTATCTTCTGAATTTCATTCGTTGCCCTCTGCTGAATGGCTGTGAAGGCATTTACTGACCTCAGGATGCTTTGTGAAGTTAAGGTACACTGCCTTCAAAAGAAAAATCAAGAGCCAAACTGAAGAGACCATCTGCCTTCAAATTAAGTTAAGAAATGTTTTATGTTAAGCAAACAAAAGGCCTCCCCAAGCAAAGAAAAACAAATAAAAACAACAAACCCACCAACAAAAAACAAACAAGCAAAATTATAAACGGAAAATGTCCTCCTAATATTTAGGTTATTTAAGGATTTAAAATAAATATCTTTTTTTGGAGTAAATTTCAAAACAATGTTAACAATTATCATTTGAAACTTTAACATGAACTGAAAAGAATTTAATTTCTGAAATGTTGCTTGCTATTCTTGGTTTCCAAACTTCTAGATGTCAAAGACCTACCACGTCATGGATTCTGTGTCAAATTCCTATTTGGACTGTTAGAATTGAAACCTTATTTCCCTAAACTCTGGCAAACATTTGATTTCTTTTATCAAACAAAAATTATTTTCATTTGTACAGCAGCATAATAGGTTGAAGTATATAATGCAATAACGGTTTTATTTCTTTTCTGTTGGAGTTATCCTTTCTTATGAAGGAAATTCCAGCACCAGCTACTTGAGCCACATATCAACTTTGGAATGACTGCAGGGTGGGTTACGTTTATGCTGGTTTTAGCAGCAGCTATAGATAATGATTATGGCCACAGTTCTCTGATTTAATTCCCCTCAGTTCGATGTCTTTACATCAGGTGTTCATGGATTTACTGTTGGACTCTGCACATTTATAGGACTCATATTAGAACGGTCCATTGTGCCAGAAGGTAGTAATTTTGCCAAACCTTATTAAAATATGGAGTCTTTTGCTTATGGTTATATAACATTTTATTAATGGCTAGGAATTTATATACACAAGTGTATACCAAAACTACTGAAGACAAAAAATTTTTAGAAGTCAGTGGAAGGTCATGTAAGATTGTTATCAGAGCAACTTTACCAAAAGAAAAAAAAAAAGATATATTATAGGAAAAGCATTATCCCCCTTGCAATGCAAGTAGGAAATGTTTCTCCCTATTCCATGACTTACTGATCATCTACGTGAAAGGAAAATCTATGGCAGAAAGTTATGATTCTTGAACTTCTGGCATTACTTATGGTTTGGCTGGGGTCTGGAAATGCCGTATGATAATCTAAAAGCTGGTGAAAATTACACTGTTGATGTTCTGTGAGTAGATATTAATTATGGGCACAAACCTGAGTGCTTCTTTTTGATATGGTAGTAGCTATAAGCCCATAAACTAAGAAAAGGGTAAGCTCCCCCATATTACCAATTGCTGATTATGATTCCATAATTTATGGTGTTGAATCATTTCTACAGCATAGTGAATAGAAAGCACAACCACCTGCAACAGATTATGTTGATTCGTTTTCTGGCAGATGTGAGAGAGCATCATTGCTCATTAGATGGTAAGCTTAATTGGTTTTCTCCAGAATTACATAGACAGTATTCTCTTAATCTGTTCACACACAGGGTACTTAATTTCAAAATCCCTGAATTATTGTTTAATTGTTAACATTTTTTCAGATAGTAGTTATTCTTTGGGGTTGATTTATAATAAAAATAAGGCTTTGTCCTCTATGTGGGAGGGAATTATGGCTGAAAAGTTTGTATGGGAAATACCCACCGTGACCTTCCTCCACCACTTCAAGTCAGTACACTTTTTTGCCTGAGAAATGAGATTTTGAAGACAAGCAGTTGATGAGAAAACTCCAGGGAGGAGGAGAGAGATGGAGAGAAGGATCAAACCTGGGTTCAGAGCATTAAATGATAGGTGACTAGAATCAATGATCTGAGACTTCCCATCTCAATTGCACAGGTTTCTGAAGTGCTAAACCCTGTGGTTTGCCCTGTGTTGGTGTTAGGTTCCTATGTCTTCTGGGCTCCAGCTTGAGCAGAGACTGTTTTAATGCTTAGGCAATTCTTTTCCCCCCCAAAATGCTGGCCTATACTGAATGGGATCCACTTACTGCTGATCAGAGGCAGGGAGGCAAACCCCTACCCATGTGCTATAGGAGATGCCAGATGGCCAAGGTCACAGCTGTAGGTCTCACAATTCCAGCCAACCAGGGCGGTCTGTGAGCCTCTGGCCCTGCTCACATCTCTGCTTAGCTAATGTAGCAGCACACCACCTACATGTTTCACATCCCACTCCATGGAGAAGCTTAGAAGTGGCACTGCTCAGGGATGTGCTGGATGATTTCCCTCAAGGCCTGTGCAAAGGAAGAAAGGGACTTACAGGTGGGATATCTCTTCCTCTCCTAGCCCTGTGGTAACAATATGAACATGGAACTCAGACGGACTTCCTGAACTATCAAAACCATTCTCCTGATACCAAAAGTACTATGTTAGATTGCTTATAACAGATTGAGCTACTTCTTGAAATCAATGATGCAAGTTGCTCTTGCTTTGCTTAATGGGAATTTCTTGCAGAACCTCACTGCCTGAGCCAAATATTCCCTGAAATGCCAGTTAAAGTGTATTCTATGCTATTAGGAAATTGGGTAGCCTGTGTCTCTGCTGTTTTTGATGACCAGTCCTACCAGTGGCTCCCTCCTTTACAAAGGACCTTGAGATCCTTTTAGAAGACCATTTTCTCAAGAAACGCAGCCTGTGCCATGTTTCTCAGGGAGGCACATCCATAAGCCTGTTTCTTACTTTTGCAAGTGGGGTGTTACAACAGTGTCATTTGCACCCAGTGGTATTTTATTCCTACTTTCTAGAGGCCATAGTGAAGATCCATAGAAGTCAGTTTCTTCTGCAGTATCTTCTGGAACAATAGATGTAGTGTATGTAAAATCACCTGAATCTTCTGATTACTTTTTAACACTTTGAATTAATTCCATGTCACCAAGTAAGCTTCTATAAAAGATGATTTTCTGAAAAGTGTTCCTTGGCTGAGCTTTCCAAAGCAAGTCCTGAGAAATTTCAACTCTCTTGTTTGCTAGTCACCAGTTAAAGTCAATGGAAGACTTGCTTTTAAATCCTCAAGGCTGCTTTGAACATGCACTTCCTACCTCCCCTGCTTCTCCTCTTCACCTCCAACCCATGTTTCTCTGGCAAGAAAGAAAACAGCTCCAATTTAGACAATAAGTGTGTATTTGTCATGGAACGAGTTTCCTGAGTTCTCTGACAGCAGGTTGGGAAAATCCTTCCAAGCTGGGGAAAGATATGAAAATATTTTTTGTGAAAAAAAGAGAGTGGTTCCAAATGGAAATGGGTAATTGCTGCAATGCAAATGAACTGACACTGTATTTAGCTTTTTGAAACATGGAATGGTTTAGTCTGTTCCAGTCTCTTTTCTGGAAGTTGAATTTGGCAATGGCTGAAATGCAGGAAGAGGAAGCAGGAAAAGGAAGAACATTTATGCTTTCTTAAAAAATCAGGATCAGTGATTTGGATCATATATAAAACACTTATCAGTGCTTTTCCCCAGTTTATTATGCATGATCTGACTAGGTCAGAGACTATTTTAGTGGGTAAATTAGGAATTATATAGACAGCATTATCAGAAATAAAGGAGACAATTAGAAATATTAAAATCCTTAGGAGAAGCACAGCTGGTGCACACTGGAGGGAGACAGGTGTCTTGGGCTTTTTTCAAAGCTTCATGCTTAGGCCCACCCTGACTGAGGTCTAGGAAAATGACAGGAGCTTGTCAAAATAGACTCCAAGGTTGCTTTTAAAAAAGGAAAATTAAACAGAATAGCCAAACCAGAAATGTGCCACTACTGTAAAAGGATAATGACTATAAATATAGTTCAAGCTGATCTTGTAAATAATGATGGATAAATCTCAGGCCAGGAGAGGTCCCACATTTTAGGGGAGCAAAACCAAGCCCGTCAACTTACCAGAATCTTATAAGTCATGACTGCCTCAAAAATATAAGGCAGTCAAAAGAGCTCCAGAAAGCCATGTCAAATTTTTTATGTTGCAAGCCTGCATATAAGGATTGGTACTAGAAAATGCCTAAGTAATTTAATTGGTTAGACTAGTGCCTTTGTGCCAGCTGGCCTGGCAGAATACAGAATTTTGTGGAACAGCTTGCTGTGCTGTTTGCAGGACTGCTCTCTACAGATGTCAACACCTTAGATGACATCAATGTATCAGCTAGAAAATGTGTAACGTGTATGCATGATGTCTGGCCATAAAGGAATCTGAAGGAAATCTAAAACTTTTTGGAATAACCATACTTCCCAAATACGGGACTCAGGCATATCTCCATGGTGATGGAGACTCAGTGGTAGCAGAACTGGGCTAGTCAATCCACGCAACACAGCATTTGCAGTATTAACTAGGAAATAAAATAGTTTTGCAGACAGTGATAGCACTTTTGTTTTCAGAGGAGCTTGAGATGTACCTGCTCCCCATACTCAGGTTTCTGAGTGTAATGTGGACATGGCTTCCTCAGCTGGACCTGTTCCTCCTCTCAGAGTTAGAGATGCTCTTTGCAAACTCCCAAGAGGAAATAGAAGAGTTTCAGCCAATATATACTTATCATTGTCCTTGAAACAACGGAGAAAGAAAAGAGGTGATATCCTGACTTACTGATCCTTGTCTCTAACAACAGCCCACCATACTTGTGTAACTTAAACAAATCCTCCACTCCTTGCTTACTGTCTAAAATGATATTCATATCCAAGGAGACAGAAAGGCTGTGCCCAGATTACTGATTTTATTTGGAACAACAATGTACATTCCTTGGTTGTTCTCATTCCCCAGGAGCTCCAGGTGCATGGCAAATGCACTATGACCCCTGATAAGGAATACAAATCAGATGCCTACTGAGCATACGTATTAAACCACATGCATGGTGGGAGTGTTCTGTCCAGGAGAACACGCTAAAGTTATTATGAGGTAAAACCCCCAAACTGCTTTTAATGAGGCATCTTATCATGGATTACTTTGATTCATGGATTATACCAAGTTATTTGATAAGGTAGGTAGACATAGCTGGAGCTGATCAGTGCAGTTCATGTGGAACATCCATATTAGGTTCCACTATTCACCCACTGTCAGAAAGACAGATTTCTGAGGTCACATACTCCTTTCCCCTGTTCTAAGACACCACACTGTCTTGATGTTATTAATGGTCAGATCTGAAGGCATCTGTTAATTATTTGGGTAAAATCCATTTGTGTATAACTGAAGCTGACTTCTGAGTGTTGGTGAGTAAACCTTGCAAAAGGACTGATGACACCTTTTTTGTGAACAAACATCTAAATGGAGTACTGTAGCTCACTATGATGAATCTTTTTAATTAGTATCAGGAAAAAAATCAGAGTCCTATAACAGACATCACTTCCAGCCTGAAGTATGAGGATTTTTAGGTACGTTAAAATATAAGATTAATTGAAAATAGTGAAACAACTTGGGATCTTGATATTTGCTTTCCGTATTCCAAGACATTAGGGTCCATTTACTTCACAGTTACTATCTTTCCTCTACAGTTATGTGGCTTAAAATTATTGGGGTTTATTTTGTTTGGTTAGTTTTTTGTTTGTTTGTTTATCTAAAAAAAAAGGTCACAAAGTTTCTCTCATTTGTGTTTTCAAAAGAAATGCTCAAGGCCAAAATCCTGACAACACTGGAGGCAACTCAACAGCATCATATGATCTCCCAGTGACTCAGACTGGACCAGTGCCCTGACCTCATATCCCAGCTATAGCAGGTTGTGGTAAGCAGAAACCCCTCTCCAGTGCAGGTAACAACTTGTTCAAGCAAGTGACAACTTGTTCCAGCAAATGACTCCCATTGGCTACTTGTAAAGGAAAAGGGGCAGATTGTGTAAACTGCCCTTTCTACACAAAGACTGGAAAACTTCTCTGTGTGGGAGAAGAGCGGTCAGGTATTGGAAGAGGCTGCCCATAGAGGTGGTGGAGTCACCATCCCTGGAGGTATTTAAAAGACGCGTAGATGTGGCACTTCAGGGCATGATTTAGGAGACATGGTAGTGTTGGGTTGACTGTTGGACTTGATGATCATAGAGGTCTTTTCCAACCTTAATGATTCTATGATTCTAATACTGCATAGACTGAACTCAAAAGCAGCACTTGCTAACCCTCCCAGGTGAGGAGGTGGGGGGCAGCTGACATCTCATCAGTCAGCTCTCAAAGCTGGGATTTGGAGGAAAAGATCACTAGTCCACTATATCCCACTTCAGCAGCTTCACCAGGGAGCTTGGTGGCCAGGAGAAGCGGTCTGCACAGCTGAGGGTAGTTAAGAGGATTTACACCCTGGAGGAAGCACCTTCTTTCTTCTGTAGAAATATGTGTGGGAAAGGACTAGTGTTCTTTCAGGAGAAGAAAGTCAGCTAGGAGTTATGTGGTAAGTAATTAAGTTTGACTTTTCTCTGTGCACATGTATGCTATGTATTTATTTTAACAAAAAGAGATGTGTTCCTACTAAAGTTGAGCTGTGATTTTGCTCAACAGCAAAATAGGAGGAAAAGTCTCACTTCAGGTTTAAGGGTATTAAAACCCTGGAATTACCTGAAATAACCATGGTAACAAGCTCTGAAGTAATGGCAGTTGCTCATATTACCATAGAAACAGGACTTTAAAAGTACAAATTACCTATAATTTATCTCTATTTCTTGCAGTGACAATAATATAACATGTATTTTGTGAAAAATACACACATGTTTTGCCTATAGTAAGTGTCATGAAATTATTCAGAAATTATTTAAAGATATTCAAAAGGTACCATCTATTATTTTGTTGCCATGGTTATTTCTTGTTATTAGTCCCCATAAGAGTGACATACCAAAAAAAATGAACAGTTCTAATAAAATGTAAAATTTTTTAGGTATTGATATAATACAAACACAAAGATAAAGTCAGATTTAGTCTTAAATAAGCAAAAAATGTCTGTTGTATTTATTGATAAATAATAATTTTATTTCTGAGTATATTTCTGAGTGTATTTGTACTGTATGCTTGCTGAAATGGCAGTGGATGTAGCAGAGAGCAAGTCGGTGGCACAAGACCCAGACAGGTACAGGGCCTTTCCTTGGCCCTTGGACGCTTATGGTGGAGAAGAGAAAATGAAGTACAAAGCCACGTTAAGATCAGGCATCTCCTTGCTTCTATGTTTTTTGGAATAGTCATTAGTGAAAACGGAAAAGGAAGGTGTTGTAGTGATTCATCTGGCAGCTTGAAGTCATGCTTAATACCAATATTTCCTGCCTATGATGGCAGAAGATGGTAGGGCCTCAACAGCTGTAGTCATTCAGACATTAGGCTGATTTAGAAAACTGAAAGAATAATTTAAACATATTAGTCTGTTCCCTATGTCTGTCTTACCTGCTTTTTGGTAGTATGACATGCTACAGCCAAGTGCTCTGAGTTGTTTGACTTGAGTTAGGTGCTCTGTATGTGTCATGGTTTAACCCAGCCAGCCCCTAAGCACCACGCAGCCACCCCGGATCACTCAGAAGAGTAAAAGTGAGAAAAATCATGGGTTGAGATAAAGACAGTTTAATAGGTAAAGCAAAAGCCACATGTGCAAGCAATGCAAAAAGGAATTCATTCACTACTTCCCATTGTCAGGCAGGTGATCAGCCATCTCCAGGAAAGCAGGGGTCCATTACAGGTAATGGTTACTTGGGAAGACAAACACTATCACTCTGCATGTCCACCCTTCCTTCTCATTCCCTCACCTCTATAAGCTAAGTATGATGTTCTATGGTATGGAATATCCCTTTGGTCAGTTGGGGTCAGCTGTCCCAGCCATGTCCCCTCCCAGCTTCTTGTGCCCCCCAGCCTACTCGCTGGTGGGGTGGGGTGAGGAGCAGAAAAGGCCTTGACTGTGTGTAAGTGCTGCTCAGCAGTAATTGAAACATTCAGCAGTGTTTCCACCACAAATCCAAAACATAGTCCCATAGTAGGTACTATGAAGAAAATTAACCTACCCCAGCCAAACCAGCACAGCATACCTGGGAAGGTTTAAATCAGAAACACATTTTCCTCCTAAGATTTTATGCACATAGATTAGCAATTTTGGTAATTTGCCTTTAGTTTCATTTTCAGTAGGGATGGTGAGATCCGCTATTTATATCAGCGGGTAGATTTGGCACTCCTCTTGCCTTTGACTGAAGTGAGAGCAGGCTGAATGTGTGTGAATCTGTCAAGGCTGGATGGTAATAGAGCAGATGGGCAGAGGTCAGAGTGGACAGTGAAGAGGGAGGACCACTGTGTATGCATGTGCTTGTGAAATGATGGAGGTTCAGCTCAAGAAACTGATGATTTTTTTTTTTTCTCATCAGCAGAGCCCTGTTTTACAGGGGAACCCTTAAATGAAAAAGCTGAACATAGCCAATGCCTCTGGATGGCTGTGAAAATGTTACAGCAGGGATTGAGGTGGGGTGGTGAATGAAGAAGGCCTATTCTTGTTGTGCAGTCTTGGGCATGTAAGGAATCAGACTTGATAGTCATCAAGTCATACACAAGGTCTTTATGGTATGGACAGTTCTTCTTTAAAGAAACAAAAACCAAACCACAATCCCCAACCCCCAAACCAAATAAAACCAACCAAACAACACCACCTGTCCCAAGCATTTAATATCATTGGGTATTAAGCAAACATTTATGGTCATGACATATTATACTACAAGGTGCTTCTTGTTAGCTATGCTAATGCTGAGATTACATTACTGAATAATAAGGATTACTGATAATTAACACTATATAAATCTTAATAACAATAGGTAGAACAGCAAGATTTCACTCGTCCTATTAACGTCTACAGATCTGGGGTAACATTTAATTGAATTCCTAAGGGAAGGAGCATTGGCAATTATAAAAATTATTTAAACACAATTAAATAGTGCCATTAAATAACCATGCCAGCAGACAGTAGGAAATTGTGACCAAAACACATTTTCATGTTAGAATGAAAGATATAGCTTTGATAATTCCTCCAGCATTTTATAAACGGCTTGTATTTATGTAGTAATGAAAAAATGTAAACCTGCACGTTTCATTGCAGAGGAAATAAATGAAGCCAAGTGTGAGGAGGCTTGTGTTTAATCATGAAATGTGCAACATTTGGCTGTAGTGAATTAGCCATTTGTCTGACTAATGCAAAGCCTCAAGAGAGCTAGAGGCACAGTGGACAAATTCAGTGGTTTTGCATATGTGACCTCTAGGGACCTTGGTAAAAATTCTCCATAGATGCAAAAAGATCTGGTTTCGGAATCCCTTCTTGTATTTTAGTTAATGGAATCCTGAGGTTGGAAGTACACCTCCCTTACCCCTCTGTATCGTTAGCATATCAGTCAAAGAGCAATATATGATTTGGGTTGGAAGAAAATGAATAACGCACAATGAGGTTTTGTTGTAGGGTGATTTGTCATATGGCTTCTGCAGATAAGAAATCCACATTAGCACTTATCAGAGTTCCAGCATATCTCATAATCCGTAGTCTCTCCTCCACATGGTTAGCAGGGCTTGTTTTGCTGTAGGGCTTGTCTTTGTGTAAAAAGATGGGGTAATGGAGGAAATATTTGCTGGGCTTCAGTATCTGAACACTCAGAAAACTTTTTTTCTTCCAAAAGTGAATGTTTTGATTAACTCATTTCTTCTTTCATTAACACAAATCATATCAATCAAATCACTTTTGAAAAAGACATTAATATTTGAAGCCTTCTGATATAGGAGGGCAGCAGCGATATTAATCTTTTAATTTGTATAATGTCAGTTAAATTATCAATATTGCACTCCATCAGGCTTTCCAGAAATCCATGTTTGCTGTTCATGTGTCCTGGCAGTACCAGTTCATTTTTGACAGAAGAACCTGTGAATTCAGTCTTGTGGATCCTGCCTGCCTGATTTTGGTAGGAAGGGCATTTCTGCCCAGATGCGTATCCTCGTCTTTCTCTGTTGCTGCAGCTGAGCCTGCTCTGGTCAGAGGTTGCCTTTTGATTTAAATTAACATGTTAATTTAGCAAGCCTATATCTTTAGGATGGAAATGTAGCCACTAATATGCCTTTGCTGCAGCCAACGAGATAAAGAGATCTGGACTCCAGGTAAAGTTTGGATAGTGGAATTGTTAATGATTCAAGTGTACAAGCTGCAAAATGTCTCAAGATTTTGTCTATGCAGACTTTTCTGGCAGTGTGTAAAATTGAGTTACTGAAGAGTTGTGAATTTTGAGGGCTGTGAGAAAGTGTTGGATATAAAAGAGTCTTTTACTTGTGGGGTTGCTGGCATTATGGGGAATAATTACAGGACCATGGATACAAGACACACCTTTGCCTTCCTTCCTTGAATGGTGCATTCTGTAGCATGGCTGCAGAATTGCTGGATGATTCAGGCCCTGGAATAATCTGTAAGATTCATTCCTTCTTCATGTTTGTATTAAAGAATCTACCTGTTAAATTCATACCAGGTGTTGTGGCGCATTGGGACGGGCTTTTGAATTTTTTTGTATTGTATCCATGTGGTGCTGTAATACAACGTTGCTATTGCTGGTACAAGTCATAAGCTGTAATGAATTTGTGAGACCTCAGGACTGACCTTTGTCAGGCTTGCTTGACTTTCGTGGCTTGCCTGAGGCTTTGTTTTACTTCATTTAGCTCTGACGGTGGTTTTTTAACTGACCCAGTGTCTATGGTTACTTTTTTAAATTTTTGTTACCGCTGTATGGTACAACCTTTTATATAAATAGCATTAACAAGCAGTTATTCTAAGCAGAAGCAGAAATTTGACTCTAATGTAATGATGTAGTGTAAAGAAGAGGCCTTGACAATTGGAGATGCAGGGTGTGGTGTAGATAAGTACCAGCATGGGATAATAAGAGAAGTGGGTTGACTAGGGAGACCCAACAGATATTAATAACTTGCCAGTCATGGATTAAAAAAGATGCAGACCTGCAACTGGGCAAAACCGGCTTTAGGGATAACAAAGAGAACAAAGAAGTGTATCTAACATATATGAAAGCACCATATATAGTAAAGTTAGATGTGATGTGGAGCTGCAGTCAGGTGAAGAAGGAGCAAAGGAGTAAAACTGTGTTAACAGGCCTATAAAAATGACCCCAGGTGGATCTTAGAGTGACAAAGGAAAAAAACCACAAACATAAACATTATATTCCTCCTGGTGAAAGACTCCAGATGCTCATAGGTTGCCAAAACCTCTTTTTTTCTTGCTTCTGCCAACCCCAGGGTGAAAACACCTCCTTTAAGACTCAGAGGAGCAGTGGAAGGTTAGCGTAATACCAGGAAATGGAGTACAGACTAAGAATTTTGTGTAAAACAGTGTTAAGACTATTATTGAGGCTTTTTTCTGTGTTCTAATGGTGGTATTATCTTTTCCTTTTTTGTAGCAAACAGTTCTGGACTGACAGTGGTCAGACTTAAAAATTCAGTTACATTAACAATAAATTCTTGGCTTCAAACATAGGGTATGTTTCCTTGTTATCCATAAACAAAGTTTTGAGCATGACAATATGGCCTTCCCACTGTCAGAAGTGTGGACAAAAATCTTATTTGGAATATCTGTCCACAGGTTTAAAACTACCTGGGGATGCTCATGTCTAACTGTGTCTCTCCAGAACCTCAGTTCCCTGTTTGGTCTCCTGAAGGTGACTTTACTTCGGTTCAAAACCTGCTGCTGTCAAACTAGTTTTCTCGCTTAGGAGCCTTAACTTAAATAGTGTGAACATGGCCTTTAGGAGGCTCAAAGCTGCACAATGGATGCCTGAATGAATCTCTGTACGGGAAATTTTAAGTCTTTAATCTGTGAGTATATTTTTCATATTATCTGCTTAAAATATGTTTCCTTGCGGCAAAGACTCAAAGTACTTGCTAGCATTATTTCTCATACTGCTGACTGATAGGAGACTTAAGCACAATCACCATGCAAATATGTTAATCTGAATAAGGATGGCTTGTTTGTTGGAAGGACACAGTGGCTACAACTTCTTAGTACTGTCTCAGAGCTAATGATACCAATCTTTGTTACAAAATAATCTCCTAAAATGTACTGTAATTAAAACTGAGTGGGTATTTTAAATAATCCACTCTGCTTAGAATTCTATTAAAATACCAGTGATTACGAGGATAATTAATAATAATAAAAAAGGATTTTCTATTGGCACCTTTGAGAAGCTGCAGTAATTTATGTTCTACAAATTTTGTTCACATGGGAGGCCAGGGAGAGAAGAAAACAAGCTCTTTATAGATGGAGGAAATAACAGGCTGACTAACCTCATTCATCAGATGCTGTGACCTGACTGGTACCCACAGTGATCTTCCAAACAGTATCCCAGTGTTCAACATAGTTTTCCAAACCTTCTGACCCTTTGGTCACTCCCATCTTCTGAGTAACCTCCAGAAGACCATGGTCTGTCAAAATCCCTGGACTGATATTTGGGTTGTTAAGAACAAGCTTTAGAAAAGACTGAATGAAGCCTGGAGGTTTGTGGCTCCTTAGCTGACTGGGGCCGAGACTTGAGTCTGAGCCAGCTTTCAGCATCAATGCTCTGGGGGGGTCTCAGTGCCAGAATATTTTACATGGATTGAGACACCAGTGTAGAGCTGCTGATCCTGTGCCACTAGAAACTGAGGGCCTGCACGCTAGAAAAAAAAAAAGTAAAACCAGAATAGAGCAATTGAAAGCAGGTTCCCAGAAAGCTCGTAAGAGGAAAGTAGCAAAGGAACTCGAGGAGGATGAGAACTGAAAGCAAAACAAGAACTTAAAATATGAAGACCTGGGCCCATTCTTATATATAGTGATAAAGAGGCAGCACAGCTGTTCCAACAATCAGCCTAACTAAAAATTTGGATCATCATAAAGTAATTTGTCTCAGATGGACATCTCTTCCTTGCCTCAGTTTGATCTTCTCATTTAACTCCATTTGCCTTGCATAAAGGAAAAAGAAAACATCTGGAGGAGGGTTAAAATAGCAGGAGGAAGGAGAAGGGAAAACATACTCTACTGTGAACAAATTCTTACTTCTGCAATAGAGCTTCTTTTCAGACAAGCCGCAAATGTGGTACAGATGGATACAAAGCAGTATAGTGGAGCTCCGTGGCCCTGGTGAAAGGCCATATGGGTGTTTGAATTATATACTTGCTTGCTATAACAATTTTCAGTCATGTTCGGTAAAGAAGTGTTGAGAAGAGGAAAGTCCTTCTTGGACAAAGCAAGAGCTGCCTGCAAGTGATGCTTTCACTTGTGCTTACATAGCTTCCATAGGCTGAGTGGTGAAAAATGGAACAGCATAATGTAGAGTAGCCTCAAGTGTTTTCTATATTTTGATTATTTTTTTTTTTCTGGCTCTGTCAGAACCTTGCTAAAAACACGTGTCTCACTAGTTGGTATTCCCACTGGGAACTGGAGATGCTCCTGTCTAACAGGTTTGGGGATCCACAGGTGTCTTCAGTTCTGTCCTCAAGTTTAGGTCAATCTGCAAGGTACTAAAGCAAATACTGGACATTAACTTGGGGATAAGTAACTACCTCCCACAGAAGTCACTGAGATTACTCTTGTGGCTAATGTGAAGCATGGGCACCGGCTTTTACGACCAGGCACTCTGTCTCTGTCTTTGCATGTAGCTGTGGATAAACCGAAGTCCTTGGAAGTTCCCCAAAATAAAATTGTCAATAATTTGACATGCTATTAAAATGTGTTAGCAACTTTAAAACAACACAAAACAATCCACTGTCTTAAAAATGCAGTGTACTGGCCCTTCATGTGGCCAAAAGGAAAAATTTTGAAAGAGTGGTGACTTCATAGGACAAATAGTCATTATGTATGATCTAATTATTTTTTTTCTTAACTTCAAATATGGAAAAGAAAAAAAAAAGATTTGTTGCATAATGGAGGGCCATGAAGTTGATGAAGAGACTGCAGCTTCTCTCCTATGAGGAAAGGGTGAGAGAGCTGGGAATGTTTAGCCTTGAGAAGAGAAGGCTCAGGAGGATCTGATCAAAGCATATAAATACCTGAAGGGAGAGTGCAAAGAAGATGGAGCCAGGCTTTTTGCAAAGATGCCTAGTGACAGGGCAAGAGGCAATGGGCACAAACTGAAACACAGGACGCTGTCTCTGAACATCAGGAAATGCTTTTTTACTGTGAGGGTGATTGAGCAGTGGAAGAGGTTGTCTAGAGCTGTGGGGTCTCCATCCTTGGAGATATTAAAAAAAAATGTCTAGATGCAGTCCTGGGCAACTGACTGTAGGTGGCCCTGCTCGAGCAGGAGGGGTTTGACCAGATGACCTCCAGAGGTCTCTTCCAACCTCAGCCGTCTTGTAATTCTGTGGTTCTCCTGTATTTACCATATTTTAGATGTCCTTGGAGAGCAAAGGCAGGATGTTCAGCTAGAAAACACAACTTTTCTTCCAGTTGCTACTACTTGGGGCTGTTCTGATTGAGTGCAAATATACTGCTGTGCCAGGAAGCAGCAGACTCTCACCAGGCATCTCATCATATCACAGGTTAGGAGTGGATGGCCTGAACTCCGAGGTTCCTGCTACCTGGTTTGCATCTGGTTCCTTACCAACATAAAATTTTCCTCTAATGAGGCTTTCCTTTAACAAATTAAAAAGGGGAAGTGAAGGTACAAAAGAAGCGGGGGTAGCATTTTTGTTTTCCACAAACAGTATTTGCTTTTTCTGGTAACAAAGAATGAGGACTCCTGATGAAAAGGTGAAAAATATGAAATGGTTGAAAGGAGATGGATTCCTCTTCAAATGTCAAGTGAACATATTTCTGTGGGATGCCTTGGCGATGGAAGTTCTGCAGAGTATTTTAATTTAAGGTTGTGGTATTTGGGGATCAGGGCAGGGGGTTTGATGGTTTGTTTCAGGGTTTTTTGGTTTGTGTGGTTGTGTTAGTGTAAGATGTTTCCTCCGAGACTGGGGCTAGGCAAAATGCCTGTAAAAAGAATAAGACATCAGAAATTCCTGTCCCTTCAGGGGCGTGGTTGGGCACGGGTGGGTGGAATTTTTCTAGATGTGAGCTCAATCAACGTTTAACAGATGAAAATTGGGTTAGTGTGTAGGAAACATTCTTTAGGTTCCACTTTGGGGCAACCTGTTCTGTGTGTCTTCTGTTTTTGTTACTAAAACCGAACAGCAACCCCTCTCTAGCCGCAGATCCTGTAACTGTTGAGCTCTTGTTGCCTCAACCTACAAGTTTATGATAAGGTTGCTAAATAAGTGCAGCAAAAA
The DNA here is from genome assembly GCF_963921805.1 of Phalacrocorax carbo. Taxonomy (NCBI): domain Eukaryota; kingdom Metazoa; phylum Chordata; class Aves; order Suliformes; family Phalacrocoracidae; genus Phalacrocorax; species Phalacrocorax carbo. Next base: position 52,356,680 of record NC_087515.1, read on the forward strand.
ATAATTTCTGCCTCCGTATGGAAAGGTGTGCAATGTCATACACTTCTCTGAGAACTACTTTTGCCACCCGGAGACAAAATATCAGCCTAAGCGGCTTGTTTGGTTGACTCCATTCCAGTGCTTTCTGTGAGAATAGAGAAAGCAGTGGAAGTTCTGCTGGCCATTGTCAGATAAAGCTAAAAGGGCAAATTTAAATTAAAGGACTTGATCTAGCACTCTGTTCACTTTGGAAACAGAATCTGAACTTTAAAAATCTGAATAAAAGTCCCTCTTCTGGTTTTGGGGCTTTAAAATAATTTCATTCTTCCCATTGCAAGTCTGAGCTCAAGTGCCTTTGCCAGTGTCCCTGGTGCCTGCATTTTTCCCTCTGATCCTCCATTGATGGATAGCATTTAGGTTATGATGAACTAGAGCAAGTGATGTCCCAGGTGACAGGCTGACCCTAGAGGTGGTAGCAGTTCTGGGATGAGCCCTCAGGACACTGCAAACCAGCAGCAGTTGTTACCTTATGGACCCTTCTCCATCCTTGCTTTGCTGTCAGAGCTTGATTTGACCAGAGCTTGCTTTCCCTGAAAGGGGTGATTCACTGCTGGTATCCCCATATGTCCATAGTCATTCTCTCAGCTGACTTTTTAAGCAGCAGATGGTTTACATAGTTGCTGCAACCGTATACCAGATTTTTTACTACCTTAATGTTGCACATTATCTGTAGAAATCTGGTAAGTGACGATGATCTCTAGTGATAATTGAAATTGAACTTCTGTGACTCTTGCTGCAACTGTGGTATGTATCTAACTTCCAGATTATTTTCACCTTATGTTGTTTTCTGTCCCTGTTCTATTTCACCAGAAGCACAGGGCTTTAAAACCAGATTTTTCTGACTACTATTTCCTGTGACTCCAACAGAAGCAAGACCAAAATAAACAAGAACAAAATTATTTTGTTCGCAAAAACAAAAGAAAGCCCTTTATAGAATTAAAGTAATAGGCATCATAGTCCTGAAAAGTTTGACATCTTATTGGCCACTTGATTTCCCACACCTTAGCTGTGGGTGAGTAGTGCATCAGGTTCTCTCTTTTCAGTTTATTATGTGGTGGGGCACATCACCTGGATCTCATGTCCCCTTTATAATGAAATACATCGAAGAATGGCTTATACTTGTATTTAGCTGTACTACAAGTCTGTTGCAATGAAGACAAGATAGAAGCGAACTCATCTTGAAATCTTGAAACTTGAGGGTGTGCTATATCAGAATGTGAACACTATAATTTACTGTTTGTACCGTATGCTGTGAAACTCATCCAAAGCATTGAAAATCTTCTTTTAAAAGAGCTCAGACGAGGTTGCCTTCTTGCCATTGCTGTTCCAAATACCTCTGTTTAAAAATCACTGTTCTCTTTTAGGGGATTATCTTTTGGCAATGTAGGCTACTAGACAGATATAAATTAAAAGTATGACTTCCATCTTCTGGGACATTTTAAAGTAGTGTCCCCAATCAGGTACTGGGAATAAATGTAGAAATAAGATTATTTTTCATAACATTTAGTTTTAGTCTCATGGAATTAGTCTGTTTAGAAGTTATTGTGACTGATTCCAAGTTATTTCAAGTATTTTTATATCTTAAAAGAAAATGTTTTGATAAGTTTCATTGGAATGGTTCTGAGACTGGATGTTTTTTAAACTTTTCAAATTCTGTGAATCAATATTTTCTGATGTTCCCTTAGAAAAAGCTGCTTGGCTGGCACAGATCTTTTTCTTTAACTTAAGTTTGGCTAATAGAGCTGTATGTGGCTTGCCAGTATGTCAGATTAATATCTGTATGTGTTTGTTTACAAATTCATTAGATGCTGTAGTTATGTGTGGTTCTACTCATTGTTATACGGTAAACTGTTTAAACAGCCACATATTGAATCTTTTTAATGACTTTTTAATACTTTTTTTTTTTTTTTTTTTACAAGAAAAGAGCAAGCCACAGACCAAAAATAGCTCAGCTGTAGAAGAGTATACCTGAAAGAGATAAAGTTCCCTTGTGGGTTGTATTGGTCAAGATTAAAATTTTATATGTACATTTCAGTAAAAATGGCTATATTTAAAAAAAAAATAAATCAATATTTTAAACTGACAATTACTTGTATACTTTTAATGCAAACTCACAAGAAACTAGGTAATATTATTAACTACTCTTTCACTTAACATATTTTGTCATTCCTTAAATGCCCATGGAAAAGTCTACTTGAAAAGTAAGGTTTTGAAGTGCTACCCAGGTATGAATTGTGGCCAAAACAGGTTCTTAGATCTTTGAACTAAATAGCCATTATTTATCATACCTCAGTCAAAGTAGCTCTTCATTATTTCCTGGGATCTATCTTAATTCTAATGTTTATTTCTGTTGTTTTAAAATTATTTTTATTTCTTTTATTTCTACAGACTACCATGGCTAAGACCCATTAATGGTCTTGATTATCTGCTCATGGTATAGTTGTTGTCTGTTGTGCTGTTCAGATAAAGCAACTACTAGAGTCTCATTTTATGTAGTAAGTTGTCCATTTAATTTCCGCTGGTGAAACTGTAGTCTTCTTTATAAGCTGATGTTACTCCATGATTTTTTAAATTAATTTTGAAAAACTGACTTAGGAGGAATTTTAGTATGGTTTATAGGAAATTTAAAGAAACTGGACATGTAATATTAAATAAAATATTCAGCATAATTCTGGTTTCAAATGTTTGCAGAGCTCAATTTTTTTTTTAACCCCTAATGAATTCAGAAAAATTAATATTAAAATGTATTTTATTTTTATTTTTTAAATTAAGAAATCTTTAAAATGCAGTGTCTTTAAATATAACAAATGTGGACAACTCTTGGCCTGTGTCAACACTGACTCTGAACTTTTGAAACTGCAAGTTCTATGCTTATAACTTTTTTAGAGTTTTTGTTACATTTGGGGAAACTTGTAATGCATAAAGCACTACAAAAGATTATTTTTTCTCCTTAGATGAGACTGGCTGTAACTCTGTTTTCCAGGTAGGGTTTTGTGAAAATATAACGTGTGCAATATAACATAGCCTTCTTTCCATCCATCTTAATGCCCTCTTACAGTTGTTTCTCGATATGGAAATCTGTAAAGTACTCCTAGGCCAAACCTTGAATTCTTACTGTGGTTGCTTCAAAATGGTTAAAAGTCTGTCTCCTATTTCCATCCTTACTGCTTGAAAGGGTTCTAAAATCCTGATACTTTCAGGTCATAGTTCCTTATTTCCACAAAGTGACAAATGCTACAAGCTTAGTGGACAAAAGCTATGGCCCTTCTCTGCGTTATTTTGAATTTTATGTGTTTTCAATAAAATGTGTTAAGTTTTTGTCAAGGCATAGGTCGCTGTTCGTGTATAGTAGTACATGTTGCTTTAACGCAAATCCAGTTGATTTATTCGTTAGGCATTTTTTCCCCTTCCTTCCTTCCTTGTATCTCAGCCTCAGTTTTGGCAAGCAAAACACAGTCTAAAGTGAGAGTGATTCGTAGCAGCATGTTCTATCTTTGGCCACCTGCCTTGTACCTCCAAATTGTGGGAAGGGAAGAACTGAAGTGCCTTTTTCAGAAAGCTGCTAGAGCTAAAGCTGTGGTAAACTGAGGTACAAAATAAACTGCATAATGGAAGTTTTTTTCACCACTGCCTCTCTAATGAGTGCTATGTTTTGGAAGTCTATAGAAATAAGAAGTTTAGACTGCTGCCATCAGCCTAATTAATCATAGAAGGCTGCTAACAATGATGTAAAGGGTCATGGCTAGCAGGAAAAGCAGTCTGCACCAGTTAGGAGTTTGCCTCATTGAATTCTCATAGTTGTAGAAGAGTCTAAAGAACTGATTGGATGGAGAAGGTTGTGTGTTTGGTTTGCCAAGTCACTAACTTGTGCTGAGATGTATCAACAGATCTTGCTTGTGGTGAGTGCTGTTGAAGTACTTAAAGTGGAAAAGAAACATGGAAACAGAGAGTGAATGTTTTTAATAGACTGAAATGATAGCATTGTATTAGCTTCAGAGCTGACACAGTAAAATGAAATCGGTGATTAATATGTGTAGATGGCATTCTTCATATAGGAAAATATCTGTCCCTCCACTCCTTTCCTCCTTGCCCCTTTCCCTAAAGAACAGGTCACTTTTTCCAAAGGATGATGAATAAATTTTGCAAAATGACAACTGAATTGATGTATAGTAATCCAGGATATTAATTTTTTTGTTGTTGTTTTGTAATCGTATATCTGGAGATATGTCTCTGTGTGGGGTACCCTACAGTAAGTTATAGAGGGTGACAGAAAATAAAGTGGCATGTTATTTAGATGACCAGGCATGATATATCAGTATTCCTAGCATCTCCAAACACCCGAACACACTGCAGTCCATTCCCTGAAGCAGACAACCTTTATTAACTCCACACGCAAATTCCCTTTTCTCTCTTCCTTTTTCTGTTGGTATGTTTCCAGAGGAAGGCCTAGTATCTGTTGTTTTCTTGGGGAAGATGCAAGGGCAATCTCCTTGTCATGTCTTCTGCATCTCTCAGAAGACTTTTCCCAACCCAAAAATTAATCCATGGGACAGCCTCAGGGGGTGCTGCTACAGCCAGTCACCCTCCATTTGCAGGAGAAAGTGCCTGAGCTTCCTCTTGTGGGGGGGAAGACAAGACCCAGAATGTATCACTAGGAAGAGAGATATGAGGAAAGAGTTTGTTGGTGCTTGTAACTAAAATTTCCTATTGAAAATATGTGAGCTGACAAAGGTGCAGAGGAAAGTTTAAAGCAGGAAAGGTGTCTGTATTTTGTTCAGCAACTAAGAAACAGCTTGTCCTAATCGGAGGTGGAAATTTTGTAGCCTGTCCTTCTGACCTCATTAGGAAACTAATTTTGAGAGCTTTCTGAAGGGAATTTGTTGCATATTTTAAGTATTCGAACAATTTCACTAACATAGTAGGGATGAGGCGGCTTTACTTGTCCAATAAAGATTAACTTCTGATTCAGCCTCAGCCCCCTCTGTTATTTCTCCCTGCTGTAAGGACATCTCAGCTTCTGCAGGTCAAGAACATAGGAAGAATATGTTGTTGCCTATAGCATGTTACTTGTTACTTTTTCCTGTAGGCCAGTGAAGAACTCAGTCAGGGAGCTGATGGCATTTAAAAAAAGGCAGAAGTAGAAGCTAGGGAAATGGAGTATCAATTTTGCATGTGGATGTAATCCTCCCTCTGTATCTCATCTGGGGCATAGGACATGGTCTTGCCAAGCTAGACTGTTCCCTCAGCAGAGAATAAGGTACTGGAAAGATAAATCTTTTACGTGCAGAAAGATATGAACTTCTCTTCAGGCTAATGCAATTTTGTTTGCTAAATTGTCACGTTTTGTCTGAAGGAAGACATAGCCCTGAGATGGAGTAACTAGAGACTTTGTAAGGTTTAATTAGCCCTCTAAGAATAAAAAATATTAAGCACACCTGAATACTGATAAGTGCAAGTAAATAATTTGATCAATGAAAATGTCTAAAGGAGATTTGTTTCCTGCAGGACAAACAGCTTCATCAGGGATTCATGTATTGATACTGCCCACTAGGAGGTACAGTTGAGGTACTCTAACTTACATTTTTGGGCTTTTTTTTTGTAGTAATTTTCTTTCTGTGTAGGTGGGGTTTTGCCTCTACTATTGTGCCTTAAAAAAAACTGGGGAACAAAACCTGCCCGTGTAGTTTAAGATCAGGATCAGTGGGCACCCTTACATCTTCCAAGATGCGTACTGCAGGAATGATTACTTGTGACAGTGTTCTCCGGTATGAATTCTTGGAGGTGAAGTGCATGGCAGTAAATGGTTCAAAGGCAATAAAAGGTGTATCCCATACTTGAGTAGGAAGGATAATTACAGCCATTTTAAGAACTGTCTGAACATTTCAGAGTGGTGACTCATCCCTAGGTTTTCTTGCACAGCCAGTATATTTTTCTATCACAGCTATCTTGCAACCAGGACATTATAATTCTGTTTATATTTGTGTATGTCTATTCCCTGTATGGCTTAGCCTGCCTTAACAGTGTGTAAATACTGCTGAGTAAATAACAAATGAAAGGTGAGCCTGGAAAGACACTGTTCTATTAGTCATTAAAAAGCTCAGACATCTAGGGTAGAATTTTCATGAATCTCTTTTCCAAGAGACTTTCACTGAAGGGTGAATGTCAGTCACCTAGCAGGCGGATTTGATAATAGTTTGGATGCATTTCAGATACTTGTCTGTAAATTAGACTGGAAAAGTTGAATTTGGAAGGAAGAGGAAGGGATTATTTCTGGATGTGTATGAGTACCTCTACTTACATTCTGGTTTAATGCTAATGTAAATCAGTGTTTTCCTGTGACAATATGACAACTCTCCCCACCTCCAAATGTGCTGGAGGTCACAGGAAAAGGGAATCTACTGAATATTTTGATCTTTCTGAAATAGGTTTTTTTTTGCTTTTTAGAAAATTTTGTTGTCAAAAGAAAAGTGCAAGCATGTATATACATCTATTTCCTCCACTCTTCGCTCTTCAAACAGTCCCAATGGCTTTCAACATACAGCATTAGACTTATGCAGGTATAATTCCTCTAACTCCAGTAAAGTTCCTCCCAATATCTTCTGGGGTGTCTGAGAAGAGGATTGAATGTTAGTATTGCTGATTTGAAGTATATGTTTTCTTATTGGTTCTGGCTCAACATGAACTGGCTTTGCAGTCATGTGCATCTATTGCTAGTCACACTTTCTCAGCATGTCCTTAAAATGCTTGTCTGATGCTTCTCCAGCAACGTTTTGTTAGGCAGCATTCCCTGAGCAGGGCGCCTCTGCTCTGTTTTTATAGCCTCTGTACAGCAAACCCTGGACATTATTGACTTTTAGTCACTACAAATGCTCCAGAAGAATCACAAAGGTGGACCAAACCGTTCATTTGCCTGAACAAAACTCTAGCTACAGATGTAATTAGATTTGTCAGTGTTGAAACATAGATTTGATTTCTTTTTATGCAAACTTTACAGCTTTTTAGTATCCAGTTACAAACTCGGGAGCTGATAAGTGGTAATAGAAGTCCCTTGACATAGCTGTAGTGTTATCTGAGATTAGTTGGTTCTGTTTATATTTTCTTATTGTGGATTTTTCTTCTCCCTGTTTTTGGACCAAAACTGAAGCCCCATAGCAAAAAGGTCTGGGAAGTGGTTTGCTGCTCCTACTGAAATAATTTGATAAATAGAGTGATAGAGGGCTTCAGGGGAGTGCTTTGTCACTTTCAAGAGGAATAAGTGTCTTTAATTAAAGCAATTCTGTTTAGATTAAAATAAATAATTTTAATGCCAAGGGTGGGTTTTTTAATGACTATGGGATGCCTTTCAAAGGAAAGGCAGGAAGCTGATGTAGTACTTAGAACTCTATTTCCTAGACTCTTATGATCGATCACTCAGAAGATGTGCTCTGCCAAGAAAATTATGTTTAATAAATGATATTCCACAGCACACCAGTAATTGGTAGAAGATGTGGCACTGGGGAAAGATCAACAATTCTGGACCAGAGAAGTTCAAAGAGATGGAAACTTTCCAATGCATCAGAGGAATGGCTTTTTTAAAATGACTACCTGTGGACTGTAGGTTGGCAAGTCTAGTCAGCACTGTAATAGTCATACAGAAAAGTGTCCTGCAGTTAGCATCAAAATATTAGGTCTACAGATAACATTTAGGAGTATAAATGCTCTTGATAAGCTTGCAAAAGAGTAATGATTCTGCCTGTAGTTGTGGGGCAGTTTTGCTGGTGTTTCAGTCTCTCACTTTTAATTTCCTTTCTTATCTGCATTTTTTTTTTTTGAGCCAGTAGCCTGGCTCTGACATATTCTGATATCCCCATTTATTTCTATGCCTTATCTTGCTCCAGAGAACCTGAAACTATCTGAGCTCTACTGTCTCAGAGACTTCTCCCATGTACAGCTGAACATTTCCTGCACTGAAATGCAGTGGGGAGACAGACAAACAGCTCTGCAGAGCTGATGAGGTGATACGTGCTGTTGGGGGTGGGGGCGATGTAGCACAATTTGTAGCAGAAACAAGCTCTGAAGGACTGATTTCTCCTGGAAAGCATGTTGTGCGTGCTGTCATGCCATGTAATGAGGAGCTGAAACTTAAATTTCTACAGGAATACACAACTTGTTGTTAGGTATCTTGGCTTCCCCTGTTCAAGGAATCTAGGCAACAAAAGAAAAGGAGACCGGCACCTGGTAATAATACTTGTTATGACTTACCAGTAAGGTGTAACTCCTGGTTTCATACCTGGAGGTCTCTTCCCCCCTCCCCCCCCCCCCCCTTGTCTTTTCTCCCCTCTACTCCAGATCAGACTTAATCCATTAACTTTTGTAACACGTATATATCCTAAAACGTTCCATCTAGCTGGTGAACTGAAGGGGTTTTTCATCCAGGTAATGTCCCTGATGAGGTGCGTCCTGCACAGTTCTGCACTGCTACTGTGAAATAAACACAGAACTGCTGCTTCTGATGTTCTATTAAGAGTTTCTAGGACAGGTACAATTTTGTAAAGGTTTGGCAGCTTTTCTTGTATTCATTCAACACAGAAGAGGCCATTTTCCTCTTGGCACGCAGCATCCCCTGGCAAAATGTTACAGTGAACAAAGCTGAACCACTGGGAAAAATGTCTTCCACCCTGAGGTGTGCGCTTTGCTAATGTTCGATCCCTGATTTGGAGACACAGCACCATACTGAGTTTGGCTGGACTCCTAATGTGCTCAGTATCTCTGAGAATTGGGTTATTACCTGTCAAAGATCTGGGCATTATTTGTCTCAAGCGCTCTGTGTCCAGGTGTGTGTTAGTTTTTGGTGGTAGTTGTACAAAAGTTAGTAGTTTTATTTTAATAAAGAGGATAGGATGGTGGTGCTGGGGTGTGGATTATTTTTCATATGGAGACTTCCTTAGTTGTGCTCTTCCCTTTCCCCTGAGCATCCCAAGCTGCACAAGGGGTAGGATGGGAGAAACACAAAAGTACCAGGAAAAGTTGTCAGTTATGTTAATATCTGTGACTAGGTCTCCTTCATGAGGGAGTTGTCTGGCACGCATGCTCTGAGGAACCACTCAGAGCCAACTGGTAATGCAGCCAGCTGGTATCCCTTTGACTTGTGGTTGATAAGACTTAATGGTCCAAAGCCCTCAAGGAGATATGTATTGATATTTGGCAGGTTCTGCAGAACCACAAATTAAGAGTAGAGAAATCTTATCTCTTGCATAAGAACAATATGTGTATGGATCCTTCCTCTTCTAGTGAAGAGCTGTGAAGTCTAGTGATCTCCCCACTGATTCTGATTATATTAATGGGCTGCATATTTCACCATTCATTTCCTCAGACAGGAATAGCGCTTTCATACATTTACAATAAAATCATTCTTTATAGAGGTATTGTAGGAATAGGTTATCTCCTGAAGGATAAGCCAAGAGTGATTTTTTTAAATCTTTATTTAGTTTAAAATACTTGCAGTTCTGACATTCCAGTGTTAAAAACAAAATGGTGAATGTGATGGTTGACTGCTTTCATCTGAAGTGCTCTCTGTTTTTGACTTTACAGTCATGCCCTCCAAGATAATGTTTGCAGTATTTGTTTTCTACAGATTGGTCCACTCTCTCTTCCAAAGCCAGTTTCGTACTTTTGGGGTTAAAAAGAATGTGTGCTGGACATTCTTATATTAGTTCCCTCAGGGGGTTCCTTGGTGGCAGGCAACAAGTGTCATGCAACTGAAAGAAAAAGCTCTCTTGAAGCTGCCAGCCCAGCATGCTTCTGCATGCGTGGCTCTTGCCATTCTGAACTGCTGTTAAGAAAAGTGCTCCTTGGGTTTTTGTTGTTTGTTTTTTTTTTTCTTTCCCCTGCAGCAGTCTTCAGAAGATTTCTTCAAATTCTGCTACTCACTCTTAAATTGAAAAAATCTTTAAGTTAAAAAATGGAGGTGAAAGGAGACATGTAAGCAAATCTTAAAAGTTATGGTCCTGGCCTGTTAGGAAAAAGAGACACCAGGGTTTTCTGGAAATCAGTAGGAAACATTGTTTTAATTCTCAATTAGACAAAAATACTAGGAATTTATTAAGTCTAAAAACTTTTTATTTAGTAATGAACTCTTCCTATTTTGCACAGGCAGAAGTTGAACCAGTATGAATTATATCAATTTCTTAAAACTTTTACCGTGAGTCCTTGCTATATGGTTTGAGTGACAATACATTCACCTTTGTTTCTTTAACTCTTTTGCAAGAAAATGTTCAAACACTGGAGTTGAAAGCAAGATTCTTGCAGAGCAAGTCAACATAGACAATCTTAACCAGTGCTTGCAACAGTACAGAAATAATGATATAATACCAAGCTAGCATGTTGGTAACCATTCTGTAGCTCTTTGAGTCAGTCTGCATAATTATATTTGAGTTGTCTCTTAAACTGAGGTCTAGAGCAGAAGTGGGTGTGTGGGCTGTTTGTATCTGTTAGAATATAACTTGAAAAAGCATCACCTTCAGAGCAACCTTGCTAATATGCTGATGGCTCATAGAGCTGAGAGGAAAGCATATCTGAAAAACTCCTAATGTTAACCTAAGTGCAATGTATTCTGAGATGAATGGATAAAAAGTCAAGCAGGCTAGAAGCACAATGAAAATTTGTTGCTTGATCATGCAGTTCTGCTGAGTTTAAAGCCATGTTAGAGTGCTGTTTACAGTCACAGGAGACTGACGGAAAATTTGTTTTGTTCAGCATGGTTGGAAGCAGCTGTGAACACTTCATTGAATTGACTGCTGAGTTGGAGGGCCTTCGTCTTGTCAGCAAAATTTTTGGATGCTTCTACAACTGCAAGATCTGCCTGCTGCAAGAAACTGCAAATCTGATCACTTTTGGTCAAAGACTTTTGTAATGGTGAGCAGGATTAGGAAGAACTGAGCTTCTGTTTTGATATTCAGCAACTGGATGCCTGCAGACTATCCCCTGTCTGCCTATCTTGTGGTTCTTCCTAGGGTGAACTACAGAATCACTGAGGTGGGAAGGTGCTTCTGGAAATCATCTGGTCCATAGTCCATTTCCCCCTCCCCCACTGGCTAAGAGACATTTAATTACAGGAGATTTCTTAGGGCTGTGTCCAGTCTGGTTTTGAATATCTGCAAGGATAGACATTCTCCAACCTTTTTCTGCAACTTGTTCCAGTGTTTGATCACCCTCAGAATAAAAAAAAAACAAAAACCACAAAAACCAAAAAGTGTTTTCTTAAGTTTAAACAGGATGTCCGGTATTTCAGTTTATGCCCATTGCTGCTTCTCCTCTCACTGAGAACTACTGAGAAGAGTCTGGCTCTGTCTTCTTTCTCCCCCATCCAGCATTTATTATACATTGACCAGATGCCCCCTGAGCCTTTTCTTTTCCAGGCTGAACAGTCCTCCTCATATATCAGGAGCTCCAAGCCTTTAACCACCTTCATGGCCATTCACTGGACTCGTTGCAGTATGTCCAGCTCTCTTGGACTGGGTAGCCCAGAATTGGACCCATTACCTGCTGGTAATATTTCCCTAATGGAGCTCAGGATATTGTTGGCCTTCTTTACTGCAAGGGCACATTGCTGATTCATGTCCAACTTGTTCTTCATTACACCTAGGTCAATTTAGGTAGTTTTTTGGGCAGGTGTGGTGGTGGTGGGGAGTTGATTGTTGAATTGAAGGCTGAAGGATTCTAAATAAAGCTAGACTAAGGCAGTAGGAGAATGTAATTTGGAGAAAAAAAAAGTTAAATGAGGGGGGTGATATGTGAAATCTAAGTATTACCAGTTACAAATAAGAGGAGAGTATATTCTGACACAAAGAATCTATAGAAAAAGAAATGAAAATTTGCTGTTATCTGCCTCAGGATGGATAGGAAGGTCATCTATTTCTCAAAGGACTTTTTTTGGCTTTACCATTACTGCTCAGTTGGGGAGCAAGGAGTTAATTTAAATGTATGAGTTGGAAAGTCTTATCAAAGCTCTGTCTGCAGAATTAAGAAAGTGTAATACTATTATATCTGCAGTTTACTGTGAAAAGTGGCACTTCTACATGCTAAATTCTAAATCCAGATTAGAAGCTGCTCATGAATAGTGAATAAATCCTGCTAGAATCATCCTACCCTGTTTTACTTGTCCGGAATTAAGTGGCTAAATTAATCTTAATCTTACATAATTTCTGCTTCTGTGAATAAAGGTTAGCTTGTACAATGGTAAACCATTGCAATTACATTTTTGCATTTTTTAACATGTTATTTTGGCAGTGATTGTATACATATAATCACCTACTATGATCTTGAGTTTGTTGCTGTTGGTGTTTATTTTTGGTTCTCTGTGTAGCAGTAGATCTCTACCAGTTTTATGAGTGGTTTTGTGTGAACCAAGGATTATCAAAACTGCATCAGGATAGCATGGTGGTGATGTTTTGGGGCTTTGGTTTGGGCTTTTTAAAATTATAATAATAGTAATATATTTTCTACTAATGATGTTATTAAACTGTATCTATGAGCTGGTCTACCTGACTACACTTGCCTCCTGTTGTTCAATCCACCATCCTTTGTCTGTAGCTGGCAACCCTGTTTGAGCTGCTGTTAAATTATTGAAACAACTGAATGTAATGTAGCAAAAATAACAAGCTCTGTGGTAATTCAGCAAGTGATAGGCTGTCTGTTAATGACATCTGTGTCTAGTTAGTTTTTTACCCTCCTTTTTACATTACTCTTTGGTCCAACTGTCCATGTGAGAAATAATTTAGACTGGTGGTTGGAACATGGACATTGAAGAACTGGACACAGACTCCTGACACTGCTGTAATCTTCTTGGTATGGACTTGAGTCTACCCTTTGATTTTGATTTTCCACTTGAAAAAAAAATAATAGTTTTTTTAAAAAGTAGTATAGATATTTGTTTAGCATATAATAACTAGTGTACTATAGCTGTGTAATTCTTTAAAAACCTACACTGAAGTCTTTTTGGGGCAAAATTCACTTAAGAGGAAGGGAGGTTAGTAGTCTAGTCTTTAAGTAGACTTGTGCAGAGATATGCTTCCCTTCGCCACCTTCAGGAGGCCAGTGAGGTGAGGCTGCCTGTATGTCAGTCAACAAAAGGTTGCTGTGCTGTAATGGGTCAGTCACAGAGCTGCACATGAAGCACTGAGCACCCATGGGTACCTGCAGACAAAAATTAGTATTTTTTTTCCTGCTTCTGTACTATTCTGCTGAATTCATCCTCATCTCTCACCTGAGTTAGCTGGTGCTCTTTTCCTTCTCCCTTGTTGCCTTCCAAAGTCCTTCCCAGCCTCTGTTTAACAGTGTATTTTTAACCAGTTCGAGGGTGTTGCTTATGCTCTGAAACAGCTTTTTATCTAAACTGATCTTTGAAACAACTGAGGGTAAGAGTGCTTTGATTTATTATTTACAGGAAGTGTGTATTTGTAGGTGTACTGATGAAAAGCCCTTTTCAGATGATAGAAAAGTGTTAACTTCCAAACTGAGTGTTGTCTTTGCTAATATAGGTGAAAATACACACATGGCTTCAGGAATAATACTTTTGTATTGTTTCATTAATTAAAAGTACAAAAAAAAAAGATTAAAAAACAAACTTCTCTTGGGGAAGAGAGATTTGGGTAGAGCCAGATAGGAGGGTGACTTCACTTAGTACACATCTACATTATTCTTGGGTGATTATTCCAAGGTGATGCCTGAATTTTACTTAATTTCTTATAACATGTATGGCTTTATAATAACTACAGTAGCTGAGAGTCTGGCAAATGCTGCATGTATTGTAAAACACAGAACATAAAAATAATCATAAAATCATAGAATCATTAAAGCTGGAAAAGACCTATATGATCATCAAGTCCAACCATCAACCCAACAATACCATGTCTCCTAAACCATGCCCTGAAGTGCCATATCTATATGGATTTTGAACACCTCCAGGGATGGTGACCCCAGCACCTTTCTGGGCAGCCTGTTCCAACACCTGACCCACTCTTTCAGTAAAGAATTTTTTCATAATATCTAATCTAAACCTCCCCTGACACAGCTTGAGGCCATTTCCTCTCATCCTATTGCTAGTAACCTGGGAGAAGAGACTAACACCCACCTCTCTACAACCTCCTTTCAGGTAGTTGGAGTGGGCAAAAAGCTCTCTCCTCAGCCTCCTCTTCTCCAGACTAAACAACCCCAGTTCCCCCAGCTACTCCTCATAAGACTTGTTCTCCAGACCCTTCACCAGCTTCATTGCCCTTTGGACATGCTCCAGCACCTCAGTGTCCTTCCTGTACTGAGAGGCCCAAAACTGCACACAGTACTTGAGGTGCGGCCTCACCAGTGCCGAGTACAGGGCCACAATCACTGGCCTGCTCCTGCTGGCCACACTATTCCTGCTACAAGCCAGGATGCTGTTGGCCTTCTTGGCCACCTGGGCACACTGCTGGCTCATGTTCAGCTGGCTGTCAATCAACACCCCTAGGTCCTTCTCTGCTGGGCAGCTTTCCAGCTGTTCTTCCCCAAGCCTGTAGTGTTACATGGGGTGGCTGTGACCAAAGTGAACAAAATAATAACAGAATCTCCTCAAAATGAAAATACCCCCTTCTCATGAGCCATACAAAATACTGTATTCGGCTGTGGTATTTCTACATCTCAAGTTCTGTATGGGGAAACAAGACACATAATAATTATTAAAAAATACTTAATGCTTAGGTTGAGATAAAGTGACTGTAGGTATATGGTGATGGGGAAGGGACAAAAATCTGTCCTTCCATCATTTGACTCAAGTGAGGGCTACTTCTGCTGGTGCCAATCTTGGGTGCTGCCACCCTTTTAAGTTGAATGTCCTCTCCATCATTTTTCTTCTGATGATCTGCAATGATGCAGCATGATGAGCTGGGGCAAAAGGGAAGTCTCAGATTTCTCTCCCTCTGTTTTGTGCCTTAATGAGACAATCCTCTTTCCATGGCTGACAATGGAAATATGCTCTGGTTTAGGTCTTTGCTTTTCGGCTCCCTTTTCCTTTCTTTCCCTGTCAAGTGGTTGATATTTGTAGCAGAGTTGTAGTCAACATAAAGTGCTTTGCATCATGAACAATTAAAACATGTTATATTTGAACGACAAATCCTGACTGTGAAATTGTCCATGACAGATTACAATGGGCATACCTCTTATGTAGCAGTAACTCATTAAGTCTACCTTTTATTATTTATTTATTCATTCATATTTTGCAGTGGTTGGAATGGGATTCTCTGAAAGTCAGAGATGTTGCTGTGCAGTGCTTCACTTTACTCTCATAATCTGCATCATCCTCTAGTAATATGACTTCACATCTACTGAGAAACCTTGACTACAAGTCTCACTGACCCCCTCTCTGCCTCAGGTGCTTATTAGTGTTCTCCTCCTGTATGTTTACTTGTTGAAATACAGAAGTGAAGGAAGGCATTGCAAGGGAGTGGAAGGTGGTGTAGAAATGCTGCTGTTAACTTTTTTGGGAAAGATCCTGACTGGGGTGGGGGGGAATAACAGATGTCATATCTCATTGCATCTTTCAAAACAGAGTTGTCAGTACCCCGATTTATTTTAAAATGGAAAAAATTACCTGAGCAACAGAAATATGCTGCTGACACAAGCTACCCTCAGTATACCACCATGGGATAGACTAATGAATATAATATTACTGGATAACTTGCAGTACAGCCACCAACCTGAAAAATAAAATTAGGCAAGAAATAAGAGCAGTATGGAAGGGGAATACAAGTGACTCCATATGGCTGGAGAAAACAACAACCTCAAAGAGTGTCCCATGATGGGGGAGTGGTGATGGTGGGGGAACAAGGCAGAATCAAAAGCTTTTCATCCCTGGGAAAGTTGGATATCAGTATTGCTCATGCTTGATGTGTATCAGTAACTGCCAGGCTTGTATTCTTACTTATGGCATCTTTACGAAGATATGCCATGATTATGGATCATACAGGACCTCATACATTATGTATCTGGCTCTACTAAACAGTGAGTTGGGCTGCTAAGCGGTACTACAAACGTTTGAGCCCTGGAATTAGATATGCTACAGAGTGTTTCATCTGTTTTCTTTGGCTACCAAGGGCATTATCCATTGTCTGCTATATACATCTCTCTGGTTGTCTACCAAGGGCTCTTTGCATTAGCCAAATCAATTTTCCATATTGTTTGGCAGAAAATCAAGGTGGAACTCTGCCAACTCTGTGTGGGACAAATATTTGAACTCTGAGGATGAAAAGCAAAATCCCTGTAGAGCTGAAAGGTAAAGGTGAAGTGTCCCCTGCATTGGACTGTATAATGTCAGCCTTCCTGTTTAAATTAATCCTTTTATTTTTGTTTCCCCCCCTTATTGAAACCTGTGGTTTCTCGTATTATTGATAAGGCTTATGGGGTCTATGCTGTAGCTTGTCTGGCCTGTGAGGAGACAGACTGGTCCTGTGTCAAGTCTCCTGAACAGAGACTCTCAAGGAAGTGATTCTGTTCCCAGACGTGGTGCAGATGTATAACGCGTATCATGTACAAAGTCTTATTTGGTCTGTGCTTGCCTGCCTGTGAAATGGGCACACTATTACTTAAAAAGTACTCTTTGGAAGTAAATGATAGCCTTGTAGTATACTAGCAAGAGGACAGAAATTACAGTCCCTCAGTGCTATTATGGCAGTACTTATAAAACTATTTTCTTAGCTTTGTAGCTATCCTTAACTGTTGCACAAGCTTTCCTCAATCAGCCTCTCTTTTTTTTGTGGCTTATGTCCTTCTTCATTTATTTATAAGCATTTCTTTATGCTCATCACCATTAATTAAATAGCAACTCTCTGTAGCCAAGAATCAATTTATCCAGCAGCAATTTATCCTGACTAAAGCAGAAAAAAAATTAGGAGTGGAAGTTGTATCTTCAAGCACCAGATGATTTAGTTTCAGAGGTCTTGATCAAATTAAATGGAGGATCAAATGAAGTGCCAACTCCTGACTAAATTACACTGAAGACACTGTACTTGCAACAACTAGTTTTCCCCATGCAATACTTATGAGGTGAAATTGGGTATTCACAGCTGTAGCAGCTGTGTCCCATACTTTTGACTCTTTCTTTCATCTGACTCTCAGTCACTTTAGAGGACATATTGCTTCTCCAAAAGACACATTCAAACTGCATGTTCCTCTAGTGCAGCAGTTCGGTCTCCTTCCAAGAAATGCCATACAAGCAATGCAGTCACCCTGATTCCTAACCATGAGGCAGGAACTTAAAGAACACAAGAACAGAAGAACTGCTGGTGAATGGGGCATGAGCTATACAACTGGAGGATACAAAACACAAACAGCTCAGCAGAAGTGTTGTATAGTTCTTCCTATGAAATACTGCAAGAACCTCTTGCTCACGTTCTTAATATATATGGTTTTAAAGCAATGCAATTTTTTTTTGTCATATAGTTCAAATTCTTCATTCAAAAGTGTAATTGTTTTAAGTACTGTATGGAGTTCCATACCTTTGCTAAAAGAGGGAATAAGCAGGAACAAAAATGAAGGATAATGTCACAACGTGAGATATTAAAAGCAAAGCTGCATATGGAGAGTAAAACTTTTTACGGAGAAGTACATTAATGTTCACATTGTTGCTTTTCTGCTCTAGTTGCCCATGAGGTACCTCAGGCCAAATGCCACCCTTGGTGCACCTCTATTTCCTTTATGTAGTCATATGGGGTCAGGCATAGCTTGCAATTAACAGTTGGCAGGATGAAGTCTAATCAATAAGTCCTGACAGCTTTTTTGCACCAATCACTTTAGACAACCTTATCTTATGGTCTATAAAACTTAACAGAAGAAAATGACCACAGCCTACTCTAAATCCTCTCCTTTTTGGCAGCTGCAAGCAGCACTTCTCTCTGAGTCTAGTGGCAGACTTGTATCTCCAAAGATGTGAGGAGTGTGAAAGCTTCTTTCTAGTCTCCCATGCCTTCTCATTTGTCTGTGCAAGCAGCAAGTCTTTCTATTAATCCTGTGAATCAGCTGGGTCAGTGTTTTCAGTCTCCAAAGGTGTCTTATGTGCTTTGATCTGCTGGTTACTCAGGGAAGAGTATCTTGCGTGAGAAACTGCTGGGATAGAAATTCTTTTGCAGCGTTGGTGTGCCCCTTGCTGTTAACTGTCTCTTAGAAAGTCAAAGATAACACATATATCAGGAGAAAGCATGCCATTTCTGCCAAGAAACTTTGAGTAACTTAGCCTTGGCTTGAGGGTTTAAGCATAACATGCTAGAATGAGATTGACCCAGAAGTTTGCCTACAAGAGGAGAGTCCAATGCCCAGTGGACTTTTGTAATCCTGTGGGATCTGAGATTTGGGTCTAGCATGGTCAGAGTCCACAAATGGAGTTCATCCAGTGATCATGAAGTTTTCTTCCCTTTCACCTGCTCTTTCTTGGCTCTCCTGGCATGCATACAGTGCTATTAGAACAAGCGTCCAGCACACATGAGGTTGTCTGTGTTTGATCAAGAAGATTTCAGATAGGAGCCACTGTTTTCTTCTGACATATGTATGCTATTTGGACTGTTCACTTGGTGTTTAGAAAGAGCTCTGGTGAGAATGGCTATTAGGGTAAATAGAGAGTAAGGCTGAATCACTGAGGATTTGCAGCTGATGGTGTATTGATTTAAGAAAAAGAATGTTGAATTTATTGTAAGAGATGACAGCATAAAAGCAGGATGGAAGATGAATGTTAGCAAAACTAATGGGATGTGTAATGGCTTAGGAAAGAAAATGGTGAGGAGAGGGAGGTGATAATCTTTCAGGTACAGGGTAACTTGGTTATGTTCTCCCTCAGTTTACTGTGATAGTTAATCATAGTTTGGGATGTTCTTGGGCTATTTGTGATGGATCTTATATTTTACAATTTTCATGACCAACTACTATAAAAGGAGTAACATTTTTAAAAAAAAAAAAAAAAAAGGCAAGTCTGCTATTGTTAAGTCCTTCTGGATTTTGGATTCTAGACTTTGTCCCAGCTATTAAGAGAACATGTGCTGTAGCCAGTAGACTTATTTAATGGAAAAGTTTTTCATTACGAAATTGTTCTAATGCATTGCTTAGCTCTATAATGCAAGTTATAACATGTAGTACTGATGACTACAATGCGTTGCTGAGGTCTGCTTTCTCAAGAAAGGTGTTATCCCCTTGTGCTACCCTCACCTGGGGCCAGCTGCTGTTTTGTAGTAGCTTTCAGTGGTCTGTGTAGTACAGCTATGAAAAGTTTCAGTCCTTTTCCAAGGAAGAGAGATCAAATGCTTATGGGTTTTTATCTCCCTCACCAAAACTGTCTGACTGCAACCATGAAAACACAGTCAAATTTCACTCTTGTGCTGTGTCACTCCCTTGCTGACTAAATGAATGCGGTCACTCTCTCCAGGCACCTGGGATAGCCAGAGGGTTAAATCCTAGCAAAGGCATTTTTTTTTCCCTAATTTCTTATATTTTTGGCACTGCTTCTGAAATGTTGGCAATAGATGGCCTATGGTTTTTCAAATTGCCCACTCTCAGCAGGCATCCTGATTTAAGATGGCCAGCTGTTCATCATTACTCAGGGCACTCATTAAAGACCAAATCTGCTGGACTCATCATTACACTCCAGTTATGGAATGCAATGTAAATCAGAGTTAAAGCAATTGCTTAAACTTTTGTTAAAGGTCTTAGATTTTATTTTTTCCCCCATTTAAATAATGTTTCATAATGCATTAAGATTTATACAAAGTAAGCAATGATTCATTATGATTTTACTGAAGATTTGCATCAAATTAGCTTAGATTCCAGTCATAGTAGTTTTAACACAGTTATTCAATTACACTGACTTGAGAAATACCAGCAAAATTACTGTGAATTATACTGTGTATATATAAAATAAAAATTATAGCTTTTTATAGCAAAAAATCAGAATAGTCTTCACATGGAATAATATAGCTATGTTAGTTTATACATTGTGGAAGTGCTATTGTTATGTCTGTAACTTTAGTGGCAAAGCTAAAGGTTTTGATTATTTGTCATGCAGTTATCATCTTGCTAAGATTGCAGTAGTGGGACAAGGCAGTCAGTGACATCTTAGCACTCCGTGGAGATCAAGGTATTTTTGTTAATGCTGGACTGCACAGAGAACAGCGGGTATGAAACAGCTTATCACTTCACTGTTTTACATCAGTGATACCAGGGTGGTACAAATGTAAAAGGATGCTGTTAGATAAAATTTGGCCTGAATCCGCTGCTTGGATATTGTGATGCATTAGAAAAAATTGTATTAGAAAACTTTATTTGATTGGCATTTTACATTAAAACAAAACCCAGCAAAATTTCTTTTACGTGTTTCCAACACAAGCACTACAAAATATAATGCTTGTGCTGATGTGCCTGAATGGCATATTGTCAAATACAGTTTGATTTCTTTTTTTCTTGTTCACACTGTATAAACTGTCAATAGGAAAAGGAATAGCTATAGGAGCAGTGTAATATTCTGGGGGTTTTTTTTGTTTGTTTCTGTGCCAATTACACTAACTGTTCAGTTATCTTCATTTTTTCCCTGAATACATCCCTCATTCTAGAATGAATATAGCCAGATGAAGCTTCAAGATTCCATGGATCTCATAATTTCTTTGTCTGCTAAATTGAAATGCCTTCTATCAAATTTCTGTTCTGTGTATATGTTGGTATACAGTCAAAACAAACTTTAATATTGTCTCTCAGGATAAATTGCCCGAGCTCCTTTGATTGTTCATTATAAAGCAAGTTTTCCAGACCTTTAGTCATTCTTTAAGATATTGTAAAAACATTTTTATTTTGCCATTTTTCTTTTTGCTAAATAGGTGCCAAATCTGAACTCTTTTATAACACTTATCACAACACCACGTGGAACTTGGCTCTTTCCTCTGTATTTCAGAGCTGATTAGCTAAAGCAGCTTCTTTCACAGCGAGTTCCATGGAAATGTTTCCTGGGATACCTTGATCTCTTGAACTGTGGCAAAGGGCTCTGGATGACTAACCTGGGAACAGAGGTGGTGTGTGGCTATGTCCATTACCTGGCCCAGAAGTCTGTATTCTTAGAAGATGAATAATCTAATGTTTAGGTGGTATGGGAGGGGAAATGTATGAAAACTGTCCTGGATGATCCAAATGGCTTGGAGTTGCTGTCCACTCTCCCTTTTTTTCGGGGTGCATAATCTGTAGATTTATTGGCTGTAATCTGGGATGCTCCTCTCCTTCCCCGAGCTGTCAATTTAATATTTAGGAAACAACTTAGGTCTCAGAACACATCTCCAGAAGTGCTACTGTTCAACAGTGGCTCCACATTTAAAACAATATTTTAAGGTCTATTACTTTGGGAGGTTTGAATCTGTGTAATTCATGCCATGCTGATCTTGCATAATTATAATTCATTAATTAAGGTCAAATCTGATACTTTACAGAAATCTATTATATTAACAAGTTTACCCTTCTGTCAGCAAAAGCTCATTTGAAAACAAGATTTAGTTTTCATAAGCCCATGTTCATTGTCTTTGATTACATTGCGATTTCTTTTAATGCCTAACTGTGCCATAAATTAGTCATTTCATTATTTTGTTGGGACTGGTGCCAGGTCTACTGATTACTGATGTTAAACCAGTCATTCCATTTGCCTTTGTGTAAAGTATTGTTCCACAACTACTTTAGTCTCTTGCACTTTTGAACTTTTTTAGGGCTTGAGAAGCTATTGAAAATCTACTTTAGTGGTTCGGGTTGCTTCTCAGCCAGCTCTTTTTGTATGATTGCAGGTGTCTTTTGGATTTTTTGTTTTGTTTTCCTGAGGACTTTATTTTTGAAATCTTAAACTGGTATTTACATTCCAAAGGTAACTGAAGATGATGCAGAAATACTTTGTTATCTTTAGAGGATGCAAATACTTTCTACTTTTCCTTCAAAAAATTCAGGAGAAAAATATTTAATACCTCTGCCCTTTTTTATATTATCATGCATAACTTGCTAGTAGTCCATATGTACTATTACTGAGATACATCTTGCTGTGCTTAAAAACCTTTGAGTGTTAGTCAGAGAGTTACTTTTATGTCTGTTGTTTGTTGCATAAAATTTCTGGTCTTTCTAGCTTTTAATTCATATTCACTGTTATAATGCTGTCATCTTCTCTGTGTGAGTATGTGTGGTTATTGACAGAATTTTTTTTCTTGTCTCTCTAAAAGAGACTTTTCTTAGTCCACGTGACTTTCATTCATAACAGATGGATTGTGACTTTTGGGTACATCTAGTTGTTTTAAATGGTACTTAACTATAATTTGCATTTTTTTTTTCCTTCTCTAAGGTGACTAGACTCTGTTTTTCAGCTTGGCAAATAGATATGTTTACAGCCATTATGCTTAGATTAGTAGTTTCACTTGTACACTTCTATGCAACAGCATAGTGACATCTGACCGTATCTAAGCAATGGTTCATTCTCTTGTTTTGGGAGTGCTTCATCTGTCTAGGCGATGGCTGATGTAGAATGACCATGTGTTGGATGTGGAATATTTGTGAGTCACAATTTGTTCATGTAAAACAAGTATAAACTGCAGAATATTTTAGTACTAATAATCTCAGACCTCCAGTATTTGAGATTAATTGTTCAGCTTGTTTTTCTCCTTGCAACAGGTAATTAAGCCACAGGAGAAGGTTGTGCTGTACTCCAGCGTGCAGTGGTGGTCTGTAGCAGATCCCACCTAGTATCTTAGAAGGTGATCATTAATCTGTAAGAGTTTGGGAGCTCTTCCTTCACAGTGAGATGGACTTGGAGAGAAACAGTACTCCCCATTGTTCTTTACCCAGTCGATCCCTACTGATTGCCTTTAAGTAATGACTTTTTAAGAAACATTCCAGTTTTAATTCACTGAATTTTAATGCTAACTAGTCTGGGTCAATGTACATGAGGTACTCTCATTTCTGTAAATGGGTCCTTCACTGGTAATGCAGTCATAATTTCCTCATTTTCAGGCCATATCATCAGTACAGTGTCCCACTGTGGGCAATTTCTAAAACACCTTGTGGCACTTAACTTCTATTCCAAGAAGTTCCCTGAAGTGCATGTCTGTATTTCTTGAGTAGTACACAGTAACATGGGCTCAGAGAGGAAACAAAGTTAATCCCAAAGGCAAAAGCCCCACTGATATAGTGGGGAGAGTGGATTTATTGGCTCTCAGTATGCTTTTAGTGTTTGTCCTTGCAGGTTTTCTGTGTGCAAACAATAAAAGGAAATCCAGGAGATTATATTTGTTCAAGTAGATGCGGATTCTGACAAGGACTCTAAGCGTGTACCTCATCCTCAGGATACAAGAAGGCTCATCTCTATTCAGCAAAGCTTTTATGTCACCACT
This sequence comes from Phalacrocorax carbo, assembly GCF_963921805.1. Lineage (NCBI taxonomy): Eukaryota > Metazoa > Chordata > Aves > Suliformes > Phalacrocoracidae > Phalacrocorax > Phalacrocorax carbo. The sequence goes on from NC_087515.1 coordinate 52,380,106, forward strand.
TAAAGATAGGCACGTGCTTAAGTGCTTCACTGAAATAGAAGTATAATTATTTTCTGCGAGCTGCTGACTTAAACACTTTGCTTAGACTGGCACTTGTCACGTGTTCAGTAATATGTTCCTGATTCCTAAACAAACCCCTCTGTCCTTTTCAATAATGGGTTTAATTCTGAGATTTACAATACACATACCTGTGTTTCTGTGCTTGCAGTAATGAACTTCAATGACAGGTGGAGAGCTGGGGTGAGGGAATTGCAAGCTATGGTTAAAAACATCCTTGCTTACCTTCCTTCTACCTGCTTAATCAAGTATAATATTAGACCTGATGGATTTTCTTTATCATTGCTAGAAAATAGCTTTCTTAATATATTAAAAGTACTGCCTCTGGAAAATATTTTTTGTCTCATTTGTTTGGTTGGGGATTTTGTTTTATTTGTAGGGGGTTTTTTTGCTAGTAGTGTTTGATGACAGCAACACAAACATGGCATCAGTTGGATCATTTTGGGAAAAAGGAATTGTACTAATGCAGTAAGGAGCATTTGCTTAATTGCTGAGGCTTGTATGCAGCAGGGCTGCACTTCTGTTCATTCTCATGGCAGACAAAAAACCAAAGTGGTATTTTCAAAGTCACTTAAGGTGATGCCCGTATGCAAATCTTATTAATAATCTTTTTAGATTGATTTAAAAAATGCTAGGTGTGTTGGGAAAATCTTTTGTGGGAAGTAATGAAAACGGAGTTTTGCAGTGAAGAAAATAAAACTATTCGGGGCTTTTTCTGATTTGCTATTATGTGAAAGGCAGTGTAATTGAAAAGAAAATATGTGGGAGTATCACTTGGACAGTTGCTGTGAAGGACATGGAAAAGAGTTTAATTTTTGTTTGTTGGTAAAGATATACCAGAAGTTTAAATCTTCCAGAGACCCGTAGTAGAAATAACCAGAAATAAACCCACCTCCCATTGTGGGGCACCTAGCCAGTACCTCAGGATGCTATTACTGGGCTTTCCATTAATTGTTAATTTCTAATGCTTACTGCAATACACCACTTTTAAAATGTCCTGTGCAGTATGACATGAATCAAATTAACTAAGAAAATGGCATTGCACAGTGACAATAAGTTCTCCTGGCAAGCAGGCATTTCACCAGGCTTGAGGAACAAAGTCTGATATTGCTAAGTCTGTGACTACTGGCTGAGTGCTTCTGCTTGATGAGCTCCCTTCTGAGATGCTTTCCCCCTGAAATGGTCCATATTCATTGGATTCTAGAAATAGTCCTTGTCAAATTTTTGAGGTGTTGGTCTCCAAAAGTCACACCACTGTCAAAAATTTTCTGGGCTGTATTAACAGTATTGTCTCCTTGGACAAGGTTCTGCCATTGAAAAAAATGGTATATAAGCCACAACCTCTTCTTTTAGTATAGAGACAGAGGGACCGTGGAAGATGGCTTTCTTCCTGCAAGAGTCTTAAAAGAAAAATGACAATTTCAGTGCTGAAGTTTATATGACATATTAGAGAGTTAATGTGTTCCCTTTCTTCTTTTCTTTTTCTCCCCCCTCCCCCCCCAAGATGTTATTTGGGCAGATATAATATAGACTTTTATAGTTTAAGATTCACGCAGCAAAATGTTATCTGGACAGTTAGGGGCTCATTTTGTTTTGCTGTTTTAGGGTGTTCTCCATACTAGGTGCATAACTCCCATTGTTGTTAGGAAGTGCATGTGAGCCAAATTCCTTGTGCTCTATATGTGCTTCTGCTCCTTCACATCTTAAAACAGATAGGTGAAGTCATTATTTAACCACACATTCTGCTTTCTGTCTGTTTGATCCCTGTGTCTATGGTTCCTCATAGTGGAAACTACTACTAGTGCCCTCATGTTGGAGTGGTAGCACACTCATAACCTTTACTTGTGTCTAGTATAGGCTCATCTAAAGGCAAGGTATTGTCTTTTCTCTCAACTGCTATATTTCTAGGAAAACCAGACACAGACAGTAAAATACAATTTTGGTTAGCAGTAGCATTAAAACTATACTACTTCTGAGATATTAAACCCATATATTTGGTTTCTTCTTCAAGGAGCTCCCTTACCTCCCTGTAAAAGTTCTGTGCTTGGTTTTTTGGTGACTTGTATTTTTTTTAGTGTGTGCAAGTGACCACCCAGGAAGATTCTGTCCTTTTGGGACAGAAACCCCTTCTGGTTTTGAGGAGAGATGACTAAGTCACCTCTGATGCCTCACTGACTACCCTTTACCAGTGAGAGGAAAAGAGGAGAAAAGGCTAGAAGCAGAACTATTTTGTGGTTTTTTTTTTTTCCCCCCAGATCTCCCTCCACCCTCACCCTGCTGGATTTCTGAAGTTGTTTACTCAAGAAACCTTGGATTGACTCACTTGCAACCATAGCGGATTGGAGGTCTTAAGGTACTCTAAGGTGGAGGTCAGACTCAGTCACCTGACTGCAAACACAACAGTTCTCACCTTGTTATTCCTGGTCTGTATAATTGCCACCCTGCTTGTCAGTAGGTGGTGATGCTTTATAAGGCATTTTGGATGAGTGAGAGGAGACAGGGCAAATGATGCCTCCAGTTCTTTCACTGAGAAGGAGCTGGGTTGCTGAGAAGACTGTTTCTTCTTCTGATCCTGGTTGCCATGTTGCTTAGAGGCTGAATGTGCTCCTTAACTTTTATGCTCACATCTCAGCATCCCACCAGCTGTGCAGAACCACAGTGAAGAAATATCCCCTTCCTTCTCAAGGCCACATTTCCTCTGAAATGACATGAGTAGTGGTTTTTGGTTGTGGTGCTGTTTTTGCTTGTTTTGGTTTATTGTTGGGGTCTTTTTTTGGTTTGGTGGGTTTTGGTGGTGGGTTTTTTTGTTGGGTTTTTTCCTTCTCCTCTCCCTAAGCTCTAAGAAAAGCTAAAAAAACCCAGGTTGAACTTGGGTTTCTTTGTCCAGGGCACAAAACCTGTTCTCATTTATACCAGCAGAAGAGCATACGCAAGGTGTGGAGTGTTTAGCCTATCTGTTGGGTGTTCCACTCCATATCACAGAAGGTTAGGCTTGGGCCCAGATTTTTGTTTCTGTTTAATGCATTTTTTGCCAGCCAAGCCCTCCCTCTGCATCAGCCAGCAAGAAAAAGAAGAGCTTGAATTTGTTGGGGGTGTGTGTGTGTGGTGTGGGTGTGGGTCTTGTCTTTAGCATATCTTCTAATCAGGTAATGAAAAACCCACCAAGTTTCACTGAATTCAGTTATAGCAAAATTGTAATTTGGCCACGGACATTAAAAATAATTCCTCAAGCATAAAAGGCTAGAAAACAGCATGTGTTACATAGTGCTTTCCCTTTAATTCCATGTAATAAGATCATAGCTCTTTCTGTCTGGGCAGAGCTTTTCTCCTGAGATCTCTGATGTACAGAAAGATTGAAGAGAATGCATTCGACCATTTCCTTGTGAAATGTCATCATTGCAGCAGGTTCCAACTCAAATCAGATTATTAGACTGGAGAGATAATCAGTATGTGCATCATTATTTCACAGTCATCTGTCTGAGACTTAAAATACTGTGTAGATTATAAATTAGTTGGGAGGGTGTGGGGAGTGTCTACCCATGCCAAAGCTAGGCTTATGTGGTCCTGCTAACACAGCACTTTACAAATTACACAGAGAGGGACACAAGCCTGGATGGGCCATAAACTTTAAAGGGCCTCAGTGGGATGTGTTTGTTTTAGACTCTTAATTACGGCAAATTTTTCCTGACGATACAATGAGTTTAGAAATACAGATAGTTATGTGTGCTTGGTGTTCTGGATGGGAGCACACTGTGTAGCTATCTAAAATGAGAGCTAGTTGGATGTTGAAATTGGAAAATAACAGATATTGTAGACATCAGAGATGATCCAAATGAGAACTGATGTTTCCCAACTAAGCACGGGCTAACAGGGAGGGTTAGGGCAATAAAAAACATCTACAAATATCTGGAGGGCGTCCACACTAAGCAGGAACAGAAGTGTTGTTTGGGATGGTCCAAGAAATATAATTAAATGAAATTTGGCAAAGGAAAAGGCAGGCTGAATATTGCAGAGGATAAGTGGACAAAAATCCCTGAAATGACAAAATTCTCTTAAAGAGATTTGCATCGGTTTTCACTTTATTTTGAGGTATCTGGCTGCTGGGATATCTAGTTCACCAGAAAGAGTCTTTGTTTAGGTTCTGGCTTCTTCATTTAGGTCTAGTTATTCTATCTGTAGGGTAATGTTTTCACTAATGCCATTGAATGTTTCTGAAAAATTACATGTTTAGCATACTCTGTTCCGTCCTCTCAGATGCAACCCTTACGACAGGGGAGTATATTCTTTCCTCCAGTATAAGACAGCTTGGGTGGATGGGGGAACCTCTTGTTTGTGGAGGTTTTTAAGCCTGGTTTCTGAAAGCTTTCACTGTGTCTCTATTTTTGGTCAGTCTGTAGTTAGTAGAGAGGTGCCTAGTCGCAGAAAAGATAGCTGCTGAGGAGTGAATGGGAGGATGTTGCCAGCCCTTTACTGTTCCTTAAGCACTCCAAAGTCCAATGTGGCTTGAAAAGTTTTTCTTTATAATGTAAAGCCCACCCCTGGGTCCCCTTCTCTCTGGTTCTCAGCCTCTTGCCCAGGTCTTCTGCAGCAGATCTGAAGGCTGAGAACTGGTGCTGTGCTCAGAGAAAATGCTGCTGCCCGCTCCCTGCCTCTTGATAGTACTGTGTTCCCAAAGGGTATTTGCGTGTAAGTGATGCATAAATAAAATTGTTGGAACTTGGGCTGCAGGTTACCTGCTTGTTTTCACATTTTGCTGAACTGCCGTGGCTCTTCCTTATTGTCTCTGCTCTCTCAGGATGGGAAAGTCAAGGCTTGAAGAGGTGAGGCTGCTGCTGCTGATAGTTGTTGCTGTTCAAGTGAGGAAATTTTTTCTGCCTTCTGTATTTATCATCCCACAGATAATTACTATTTCTGCTGTTGGAATTGGTGCTGGGTACACCACTGGCAGAGAAGGTATATGCTGTTCTGTACTGCTGCTTTGAGTGTTCTCCTCAGGCACTAGATCCTGAATGATACAGTCAAACAGCCAAGCACATGGATCTTGGCAGCCTGAGGTCAATGGTTTCTCTGTGAAAACAGAGTTGCAAGAGGTCTGGGTTGGGTTTGTTTTTTGGTTGGTTGTGGTTTCTTTTTTCCGCACATGGAGCAAAAAATTGGCATATGAAATAAGCTCTGCTCATCTGCAAAAGATAAGGTCATTCTGGCTGTTCTTAAAGGTCAAGCAAGGTAACATGGATAAGTATAAAGTGTTTAGCCTGACTTCAGTCTGGGACAAAGGAATGAAACAACTGAAGTGGGATCCCTTTAATAAAGAATTAAATGCTGGAATATATGTTCTGTAAGCTGACATACAGAGTTGGGAGTTCATGTAGAGGGAATTTCTTCTGTTCTAGAATTGGGAAACACAAAAATGATGCTGGAGAGCTGATCTTGTCAGGAAACGACAGACCTATCAAAATCAAGTTATGAAACTTGACTGCTATTGCTAGGAGTGGGGATTAGTGGGAGGTAAGTGGATTGACTTGGTACTACATGGTAAATTATACAGTACTATAGAAATGCAGCTCTAAGTGACTTGCAAACTGGTAAACTGACAGATATCAAAATCCCCAAAAAGGGGGACTGCCACTGAGTAGAGTCTTTTTCAACTGAGGCTGTGCAAATGGCAGTACTCAGTCCAGACCTGACTGTTCAGCACTTTAGTTGGTGGTCTAGAAAGTAAACACGAAACTGCTACTGAATTGGAGAGCCGTCAGAAATGCACACTGGGGGAGAGAGATGAAAGACTTTGGTTTATCAGAAAATTGTCTTGGGAACTTTTGCAGTGTAGTGCATAAAAGCAGAGGGGAAAAATGGGTTCTGAAACATATTTAACCTAGTGAGGGGAAAAGCAAAGACAGAACTGGTGCCTTGAAAGTTTAAAGCCAGCAAATTTAAAATAGAAAATCAGTAAGATAAACTGATCACTGGGAAAAAAACTTCCATGAGTGAAAAAGGACTGTCTGGCTCTGCCTTCACACCAAAACTATCTGGAAGATATATTTTAACCAAATAGAGTCTACTGGTCTTTGGGATATGTGGGCAGACTATTGTTCTTAGATATGAAGGTGACCAGAGAACATAATTTTAAGTTTTATTCTGTTTTTAACATCTTTGAATCTATACACCTGAAACTATAAAGCACTGCCTGCAGTAGTTTAAATTCAGTACAAATCTCTGCTACCTGCTTTTTGCCTCTCCAAAGGAAGGGGAAGTGGCTATGCTTTGTGGTAAAATCCCAGCAACGCAAATAGCACAGCAGTGTTGTGCAACAAGGAGAAGTAACACATAATATGGAGCTTTCTTAACCATTGCTCGGGTGTCTGCGTTGCTACATGCAGTTACAAGGTTTGGTTTCATGTTAACAATTCCCAGTTTCTGGGGTCAGAGTTTCTAACTAACACAGATTCTGCTGTGTCTTTGGGGGGGGCTGAAGAAGGTTGTTGCAGAATGTTCTCAGCTTTACACAGGAAGAAGTGGAGCAATAATGATGTGGTATTAATATGAGAAACAACTTTTTCTCCCTCCTGTTATCGCTACAGACAAAACAGCCTGCTATAAAGCAATGTAGTTTTAATTGCTCTGTAAATGATAATGTTGCACCAGAAACTTGTTTAATAAGTCACAGAATGCTTCCTTAGAATGAGGATTAACTGTTCTTCTAACAGTAAGGAGCTACACGGTTTTTTTCTACAGAAACCTTTTTCTTTTGGAGAGACAGTGTAATCAGTAGGACATAGTTGGTATGAAAGAATATTTCCCCAACAAAAGCAAATGCCTCCCTTCCTCTGTTTGTTTTTAGGGCATGGTTGTATTTGAAAAATATTTCAGCTTACAGCGTGGTATTGCCTGTAAATTGCAATAGTTGATTTCTGAATATCTGCAGGAGAAGACAAACCTGTAAAGCCTCTGTTTAGAAAACTCTCTTGACTCTTGTAAGCTAGAGAGTTTATTTAGTGTGCTCAAAGTACCTTGCAAAAATGGGCTGCCTTCTGAGATTCAGAAAACATGAAATTCCAGGGCTGATTGGAGATTTTTGGGTTTGCCAATAAAAGAGTTCTCACAGCCTTGGGAAAAAGAAAAAAAAAAAAAAGTACATGGGAGCATATGCACTCGCATGTCTCTTTCCCTGCCATCGTAAAGGCTTTGACAGAATTAAGTGAACCATAATGAAAGTATACCATGGAAGCATCTGGTCTGTGGTTTCAACTGAATGCCCTTCATTTCATTGTCTGTTTGCTTGTGTGTGGTGAATTTCATGGACTGGCTCAGGTTGTTCACGCTGCCTCGCAGGCAAAGGATGTTGCCCTCAGCACAGCACTCAGTGACCTTCACAACAGATTGACTTCCCTGGAGAAACACAAGTGTCATTCAAGCAAAGATGATACAATGAAAAGCACATTCTCATCGTTTTGTGAATTGAAAGAAATTGCCCCATTTCTAGTACAAATCAACATTTCAAATAATAATATGGCATGGAGGGACCCAGTCAAGAATAGATTATGTTCTTGGGTTATGTGCAACTTGTAGGCAAATGAAAGGAAGCTGGCTGGAAATCTTTGTATAATCCTTGTAAGAATGAGAGTGAAACTTGGTAGCTGTTCTCTCTCTAATTAGCACATTATCTCTTGCATTTGAATGTCAAGAGGACAAAAAACCCCAAAACTTAATGGGAAGGAGGAACAAAAAAAACCTAGAAAAAACTGAAAATAAGATCTGGAACTTCTCCAAAATCTCAAATGTGAATAACACTAAACTTTCAACCTTTTTCTGTGTGTGGTCAGTTCTCCCATTACACTGAATAAAAATGCTGTGAAAGCCTTGTTGTTCTAAATGTGTTTGTGTTTGGATCCTCTATAAAAAAAGAGGATCATGAGCAGAACAAACATGAACCTAAAGGAAATAAAAGTACTAATATGGCCCTATAAGAAATGGATGTGGTGGCAGCTGTCCCTCTGAGGATCTGTTTGGTCTCCTCTCTCTCTTCCTATCAATTAATAAGAGGAAAGGCGTATGTCTTGGCAAAGGAAACACTCTGCCCTTTCTATTTCATGAAAGTAATAGAGATAATGAAAAATTCTGAGGGCAGTAGAGAAGCAGTTGGAAAGCTGTCATTAATCCCTGGAAAAGGTATTTCTACCCTAGTGGGGCCACTTCTTAAGGTACCACAATTTACCGTAGAAGAGAAAGCCAATGTGGAATGCAAGAGTTGCAGATAAAGGAAGGTGAGTTTGTGTGTGCAAGTGGGTTCAGCCAAAGAGATTAGACAGAAGACATCTGTGATTGTGATAGGGAGGTATAAACTTTTAAAGAATTAAAGATAAAGAAACTATGAGCTTTTGTTGCTGTTGTTTTATGTAACTAAGCAAGCATGCATTATCTATTAAGTCCATCTGTGTAAAATTTATATTTGAGGAAGGGTTTTTATTCTTTACATTCTACTGCCCTTTATAAGACAAAACAATTTTCCTCCCTCAAAATAAAAAATTCTTTATTAAAAAGCTCTGCTGCATGTGTGTGAGTTAAAAGAACACAAGTCGCTTTCACCTCTAAAAAGAAATACTGAGGTTAGAGTGTGCGTTTCAGTCCATTTTAACTCAGCATTAGATGTGAGACACCATCCTCTCCCAAGCAGTTGAGGGACCATCAAGATAGCCAGCCAGAAGGTTGGGTATAGAGGACCTGAAATATCAGAAAGGAGATGGCACCGAAGGGAGATGATGATCCAAAAAAAGGGCTAAAGAAACATGTGATTGGTACTTCTGTTTAGGAAACTCCAGATTCACTTTTTTCCCCCTGATGCAGGCCAAGGGGGGAGGAAAAAACCAAACCAAACCAAACCTAAACCCAATTTGTTGTACTGAGTAGCTAGTTTGACACCTTGACAGCTACAGAACTTGCAGGTTGAAGAGCCTGCATGTTGAGCAACCCATGTTATCAGGATGCTTTACAAGCAGGATGTTTGTTGCATTGGCAATTTTAACAGTTGTGGTATTCAGGGAAGCTTAGACTTCACTGAATCAACATCTTCAGGTAGAAACTTAGCATTAGAGAGTCTGTGCCTGGCGATGAGCCAGGCAGATCCAATATGGGATACAAGTAGGTATCCATCCATATTTGAGTACAGTGCAGATGCTATTGCTCAGTAATTCTCCTAGTGGCTTCTTGTACACATCAAATATGAAAGAGAATGGAGCTTAATACAAATGATTGAAAGATCTATTCTATGTCTGTTTTGTGGCTTATTTCCTGCCAGAGAGCGGAAGCAAGAGGAAAGGTAGTTCTTGTTGAATTCAGGACAGAAGGTAAGACCCGTTGATTGCATGATTTGTGCTTGAGGTGGTTGGAATGTGATAATTTACAGGGAAATCTATGACAAGTGAAGTGTGTCCTTGATCACACATGCTATGTGTGCAGGGGCATGTATGTTCATGAGTACGGCTATGAAAATGTACCTACTTTTTTATGCCTAGTTTAGATTAAATTTCCGTGTGAGGAAGGCTGGGTTTCATGAATCCATCCAGATCCTTCCTTCACCGTTACAAAATCCATTTCCTTTTCATGTTGCCAGCAAGATATATCTTCCTCATCCATGTGGATTGTCCATTTTTGCGATCTGGGATGTGTGTCCTTTTCTTGATATGTGAAATCTTACTCTAAGTTTTGGACTAAATTCTTGAAAGATCCTTGAAGCTCAGGTGGTCAATTATCTTCCTCCTCCCCACAGATATTTTTTAATTATTATTATTTCCAGGTAGGAGAGAGACAAAACGCTAAGTTTCCAAACCATATTTACGCTAAGTTTCCAAACCATATTTCCTTTAGCTGGAGATATAGGGATTCTGCAAAGCAAGATGTTTATCTGAGAGAATTGCCCAAGTCTGCAGCCTCGAAGACTTGAATAAGCGCTCAAAATAGGTTTACATATACCAAGAAAGATTCATGAGTTTTCTCTTCCCAGAGTCTTACATTAAAAGAAGTGCACGCAAAAAATTCAAAATGTGTTTGATTTTGTTGAATAAGCATAAACATTAGGAGATGGGGTTTTTGTGTAGTCTGCTATATGTGGATAATAGTAGTGAATGACAGATGAAATATCTATCCTTGGTGTACTTTAAAACTATAGAAAAACAGTGCTATATAAACTTTAGTTGGCTGTAATCATAAAAGCTCATTAACAATAAAGACGTTGTGAAGTACAGCTTTACTTTTAGTGGAAGGAAATGCCCATTTTCATAGATATCATTCCTTTTTTCCCTTATTTGAAGTCCCAGTAAACTTCATCATTAAAGTTCTTTCTGAAACTATAATTCTGCAAGAAGAAGAGAAGCAAGAGTAGAAATATTCAGATCAGATTTATGTGATATAAAAACTTTTTTTTAGTTTGGAATGAAAGATATTTTTAACCTACAGATAATAAGAATGTTAGAAACAAGCTCCAAAAATGGAGACAGATCAATATTTTAGTTCCATCTGTAAAAAAAGTTTAGAAATAAATTGTTCACAGTTAAGTTTGTGCACTGAAAGCAGAGATTTTTTTTTCATTGTTATGGATGGAAAGATGCCTTTGGGGTAAAGGACCTTTACTGCAGCCTCTGTAGTGGAAGTGTTATCAAGCACCTCTATCATAAAGCTGGAAAGATACTTTCATAGTTAAAATGTCTGTTTTCGTTATTCTATTTTAGGCCTTAATATGTGATAATTAATTATATCTTCAGCACAGAAGTATTTTAATAGAAAGATACCTTTGTCTTAAACTCTAATTTCAATGCTTACAAACTATTAGGCTTTTTTCTTTTTCTTCTTGAGTTCTTGTGGCAGACTTTACCCTAAATACAGGAGGGGCAGATTAGACAGAGGTTCTGTGATTGAGGTTTTAGGCCTCTTATGGCTTTTCTCCTTTCTGCCCCACCCTGTCCCCCTTAATGCTCAGGAGACTCCAAAGATATTTTTCCTTGGGGCTCTCTGAGTGTCAGCCAAGGCACATGTGCCCTGGTAAGTGCTCTGTGCTGGACTCCTAAGGCTTGAACATCTTGTGAGAAGAAATTGTGAGCAGTAAGTGGATTTTACCATCATAGTCACTGATGTATATGTACTTAAGCAATCACCACTCCTTATAACTGAGGCTTTAAGAATGAAAGACTTTAACACAGAAACTGAATGCTCGGTTCAGAATGTGTGCTCTTCTGAACAGCTCACATCACAGCATGGATTACTTGGTTAAAAATTCTCAGGAGCACTGCATACTCAACCTATGGCAATAAAATTTGCTGCTGATTAATAGGCTCAACAGGTTTCCTAAAGACTAATCTGAATTAAGTGTATAAATCCAAGTCCTGTTGTTTATCTTATTTTAAAATATTTTATTGCAAATGATTATTATCTTTAATAATTTTTTTTTGTGTACAAATGTTCCCATTCAAGACTTAACATGTTAGCAACATTATACATTATGTATTTAAAACTATGTGTAGTCTCAGAAGTAATTATCACAGAATTATACAAAGGTTTGGGTTGGAAGAGACCTTTAAAGATCTAGTCCAAGGCACATCTTTCACTAGATTGGGTTGCTCAAACCCCAACACTTCCAGTGATGCGACATCCACAATTTCTCTGGGCAACTAATTCCACTGTCTCACCACCCTCATAATAAAAGAATTCTTCCTTACATCCAATCTAAATCTACCCTATTTCAGTTTAAAACTATTGCCCCTTGTCCTATTCCTACAGACTTTGGTAAAAAGTCTCTGACTATCTTATAAGCCCCCTTTATACAGAGGGCAAGGTGGAACAGTTAATTAGATGGTAGGACAATTTTTCTAAATTTAGGGGAAAAGAAAAAGTAGGAAACTCATGCTGCTAGCTTTCCAGAAGAGAGAAAATGTTTAGCAGATCTGATTCCTGAAAAATAAGGCCTGTCTGCTCTAACAGGATATTCCTGCCACTGCTTCTCAGAAAGGTGTTAGTGGAATTTTTTGACTGCAGAAGATGGTATGCTAGAAGATTTTTATGATTGGCAAAGGACTTTAGTTTTTAGTCAGGGGCGTGAATAGTCCATAAATTCATCTATTTAATTATATATAATGTTCATAACTGTCTATGCATATCTGAATATAGAGGAAAGAATATCAGGGAAACTGATGAAAATAATGCTGCTTCTAGCAAAGTCACCTGGAAGCTCTTTTGACTTAATCTTATTCTGTTTCTCTCTACTAATTTTGCCAAGGTACTGAACAAATGTCATACCATGGCATTACTGGCAGTTTGTATTTCTAGCAGTGTTCACATTTTCATCATTCCTTCGCCTTCATCTTTCTGAGGACTTCAAGGAATAAAAGAAAATCGATAATTGGTGCTGTCCCCATTAACATATTTGCAGAACAGACTGTGTAGTAGTCATCTTAATATGCTTCCCATACTGTGTTCTGTACATCAGTGCCTTGACTTTAAAGTGACTACTTCTGGTCTTTTAAACCTTTGGTAAGAGGGAGCATAATTACTGAAGAATGCATCTGTGATCTTTTCCCTCAGCGCTCTCTGCTCCATTTTTCAGGAGACAAGCTTAGGCTTCTTACGTTGGAAGATGACTATAATTCTATTATAGTAGCCCCTCAAATCGAGGCTTTGCTGTTTCTAATAGTTGTTTCAGATTATTCTTCCCCAAACACTTCACTTTTTAAAAAAAGTTTGTTCTGTCCAGCGTTTGTGTCTTCAGGTATTGTATTAGCTCAAACTCTTATTTGCTGTCTCTTGTACTGAGAATAGTCCAACAGTCTAATTTTCTGCTTATTGCACTGAGAGAGACAAGATCATAAATTTTGAAGTAAAAAGAGAAACTAAGGTGTTGTGACAACTGGCTGATATGTCCTTGGGCATGGGTATGGCAGCTAGTGTCCTGCACGCTGGAGAGGCAGGACCCAGACTGGGCAGAAAGGAAACAAGCTATGCTTAGGGCCATTCAGCCCCTCAGCTGGGCTATGTATTGGTGGGATACAATTTGTTTCGCTCAGAAAATTGTGCCTAGACATGTTGTTGTGTTGTTTCTTTTTTTTTCCTTCCCCCCTCCCCAAACCAGCAGGTACCATAAGAATCATGTAAGAATAAGTTCTTTATTTTTTATTTATTATATTTTATTTTTATTTGGGAGTGTAGTAAAGGATAGCACCATATAGATTACTATAACCTCACAACTCCTGCAAATTTAAGTGTGGAATGCCTCTGGCATTCTGCCAGGACTCTGAGAAGTTGGTCCAACGATGTTTTTGTCATATTTCCCGTATACCTCATACCTAATGCATTTTACAAATTCCTAAAATGAACATAAAGAGAATGGTACTCATTGCAGCTAAATGAATGATTTCCTCCATTGCTGTGTCAAGTTGGTAGGTTGCCATATCTGAATATGGATGGCGACAAATATGATGAAGCACCACTTCAGAACTGGGTAGCTTGGAAAACAAACCAAAGGAAATAAACTTCCAACCAGCCAAACTCTTCTCAAATTAGAAGTACTTTTAGCTGCTGAAATTGTCTCAATTCTTATCTTAGGTGGGGAGACTTTCAACTGCACTTTAATACCAGCTATAATGAATGGCTTCATCCTAGCACCAGTCATCTGTGGTACTTTGGTGATAACAGCAGTGTCTGTGTGATATACGATCTTTATCAGCTCTGTGCCTTTTCTAACATTAAGCTGTGTTCTCAAAAGTCGTTTTGTGTTGTAATGTCATCACTATCACGAGCAGATCTTTATTTGTGAATGAACTGAAATTGGACCAAACCTTATTTTTAGAATACCATATTTTTTCTACTTGCAGTTCACCTAGCTTTTTTATTGTATTCCGTAAATATTAAGCCCTGTTTGGTACAAATTTTCATATCCCAAGTTTCTTGCTTGCTGTTCTCCTTCAGGCAGCAGAATGTCATTCTGCAGTGGAGGGACCTGGACTTGCATGAGTTTCTCTGAGCTTCGCAGGTCACAATAGTTCCTAGGTAAAGCCAAAAATGTGTGCCTTTTCTACCAAGGCTTTCAGTAGACTGTAGCTCTAGGACTGATTCCCTCCATGACCTCTGTCTTGTAAAGAACCCTCTCTTGCTTGTTTCTCTTCTGTATAGGCTTGATGGATCACCATACTTTGTTAACTCTTGTTTCCGTAACTAGGACACTAGATTAACATAGTATGTAGCTGTTAATTCCAAAAATGTGTCATTAGTGACTGAGAAAAAACATTTTAATTTGGACACAGTACAGCTGAAACACTTAGCCAACCCTGTAACACCATTAGAGCAATTTTTCTGTTTCCCCCTAAAGCTGTTATTCTTCACCAATGACATTCTGAGAGAACCAGAAAATTCTGGCATAAATAATGTACTCTCAGTGACTATTCCCTTATTTATACATTTAATAAACAATATATTTAAAATCCTAAGCTTATACATTAAATATTGTATTTTCATTACAGTACTAAACAAGGAGATAAAATTACATTTTCATTACAGAATAAAACAAGGACATATAAAATTAAGATAATCTGGAATTACAGTGGGTGATGAAGTATTATTTAGCTTTGGGAGATCAGAATATTTTTTGTAAGTTAATTTGACCTTTTTTTGTAGAACAGGTGTTTTCAGAAGTAGCTCTCTGCAGGAAAAAGAGTGATTTCTTCTTAAAGCAACTGATACTTGGAAAAAAAAGACGGTAATTGATTTGACTGTCCCTTTACTTGGTGACTTGTTATATATTGGCTAGAAACTGTAAACTGTACATCCAACCTCAATTCTCCCTCTATAGGCCATTTTATTTTTTTAATTTGAGAATAGGCAGTAGTTGTAATACCATTTTCATGGAACGTTTTTCCTGGACTACAAGATCACTTTTAGTAGTTGTCTCATGAAGCTCCTTATCTTTGTGTGCGTAATTGATTAATTTTTTTCATATTTGCTCGGTTATTTTCCATATTGCACACAGGGAAGGAACTTTTTAGTTCCACACTGATGTTCCCAGCTAAAACCTGAAAACTCCTAACATGCTACTGTTTATGACATCACTTAGTGTCACTTCCAGTGTGACAGAAGAGTATGGTCTCTGAAGGACCTTCCCACACTTCATTAACCCCCACTAAAAAACATTCAAAATATTAATAAGAATTGATTTCTTCAATAAAAAGAATGATGAAGACTAAATGTGGACCATCAGATAAATGCCATGAACAACCAGCAGTATCAAGGATGAATCTGTGCAAAGTATCACCTTTGAACATTAATCTTAAGTAGGAAGGCTTTGAGTAGCCATGAATTTCAAGCCAGATGAAAGTCAACACTTACAATCTGACTCAGGCAAAAGTGTAGGTTAGCAGAGAGCAGAGATAGCACTTACATTTCCAGCTTCAAAATTCCTGGTTTTAAGTTCTTTCTGCTTTTTTCTAGATTTATTTATTAATGTGGAGGTGGTTTTTTGTTGGGTTTGGTTTGTTTATTTCTTTATTTTTAAACTATTAGCATTTTATAGCTCTTTGTATTAAAAATCCTGAGTTTGCTACAGTAAAAGGTGAGGTCTTGCACCTTGTTCTTGTGGGGACCCCCCAGGACACAGTGCTGGGCTCCTGACCTAGAATTTTCTCTTCTCTATTGTGTATAAGAGAAGAGTTAGTTGCAACATGAGCTGGACTTGTTCCTCCTGATTGAAAATGGAGGTTGGATAGCACTAGGTGACTTTAAGATGGCTGTTTTGTTTGTTATTTTTGTTGTTGCTATCCTTTAACCATTTGACTTGACGCGTTGCTCCATCAGTGGTACTGGATCTCAACCCCTAAAACCCTTCAACAGAGGTATTCTGTAAATCGTTATAAATTTTGTTCATGTGCTAAACTAGTACCTTCATTTTCACCCCCTATGTGGAGCATCTGAAAAATCCTATTCCTTCTCCTGTCATCAAGGTGTTACTTTCTCATGCAAGAGAGAAGGAGGGAGAAAGACCTAGGGGAACTGTCCGTACTGTTCTTGGTAAAGCCATTCACCTTTCAGGTTGGCCATCTTGCTGAAGACAACTGGCTATTAGCCACTGATCTTAATGTCTGCCCTTTGTGTTTGATAACCTGGACAGAGTCAACCACTTCTTCTTCTAACAGTACTGCAGCCCCGCATGAAATAGAAATCCTTACTGACCTGGGAGGGGGAGATCCCACAATTCAGGTTTGCTGACCCCTGCATTTTCCCCCAAAGTAGTGCTCTCTCCTGAAACAAAACAAAACAGCCCAAGTAAGTTTTCCCTCATGAGACTGTAAACCTTGTTTCTGAGACACAACTGTCCTCCTGTCCTGAATAGCTCCTTGCTTCAGCATTGCTTCCAAAGCCATGTATGCTGCAAAACGAAAAACAAGGAAACACCTAGTAAAGTGTTGGCACTCCATGATCAACTAATAATCGTTACTTATTCTTTTCAAAGTGGCAGCAGTCTGTCCACCAGAAGCCTGCATCAATGGCAAAGAAATCCTTCAATGTTTGAAAGCTTGATCCTGTTCATTTGTTAAACTTCCATCTGGGGTGCTTGTTCCTTTGCACTCCTTAGGTTTATAAGATTGTTTTAGAAAAACAGAACAACCTGGCTTAGTTCCTGTGTGGTGCTTGCGATGGTATTTGTCCTATGCCTGATTTATATACGTAGTGTGCCTGGGTGGATATGAATAATCATTATCTTACAAACAGGCCTGTCCAAGATTAGAAAATGCAGGCCTGTGAGACCCCAGTGCAAATCACTTCTAACATCCATCTGCCCTGAACCTTCAATAGCCATGGTCCAGGCGCAGTACATGGGCTAGCCTGGGGAAACTGGGCCCAGTGACAGGAGCTTTAACAATGCATAGTTTTGCCTGGGCTTTGAACAGCTTACTGCAAACTATGGGTGATGTTGATCTGGTACCAGCGTTAGCAAATTAATTGCTGAATTACAGCTGTTCCTACTCATGTGTCTATATGGTTAGTATTTAGAAGGTGACAACCTTAAAAAGACCTTGAAAAATTTCCACTTCATGCTTCTGCTCCTGAGGCAGATCAGCTATGCCTGAATCTTCTTTAAGGATGTTGTCAAAAACCCCTCCAGTGGTGGTTCTGCCAATGTCCCCAGGCAACCTCTTCAATGGTTTTCCTCTCCCTACTGCTGGAAAGTTGTCCCGAATTTGACAGTTATTCAGTTTGATCAAAACTATTACTGTTCAGTGACAATAGAAATTAGAAAATAATTTATTTTCTTCTTTTTTGCAGCAATCTTTAATCTACCTGAATCAGCCCTCTCTTCCTTACACTGGATAGCTCCAGCTCTTGTGGACTTTTCTTAGAGGGCAGGCTTTGCAGCTTACTGATCATTTTTTGCTTCTTATGTGAACTGTCTTCACCTTCTTGAAATATGATACCCAAACACAGAAAATGCCTTTTTAGCACTGAGCAAAAGGATGGTTTTCTGTTTTTCAGGCCGTATTTCTGTTTGCAAGTACAGCTGAATGCATTCTTTTTTTCAGGAACAGAACAAGTGTTGTCCAGTTCAGCTAGTGGCACACTCAGATCCCTTTCTAGATAGCTGATGCACAGACACGGTCATTCTCCATCCCATACACTGCTTTGTGTAATACTTGTTTTGGCTGAATGATATTCTCTGTTTCCAAATCACATTATCCACACTGGCCAGATCACCTTGAACTCTAATGCTTTTGCAGCTTCTTCATTCTTGATGCTATTTGCGAAGCTAAGTTCTGGAAGAGATATAAGGAAGATAACGTGATTCAAAGCATGCATCACAAAGAAGCAAGGTGCTCTCATTGCAAATCACTTCAAATATTTGCAGTAGAGCCTGATACTGATCTAGAAGCCCAAATATAGCAATCCAAAAGGTTAAGTTATTGTATTTTAGTACTGTGCTGAAATAGGACCCAAGAGAGCCCATTTCAACACTTTCCTGAAGCTCTTGATAAATTGTGGGAAGCAATGATGGTCCTATTCCAGCATGAGAATTTCCCCATGTATCCTCTGTGACAGTAATGGGCTCCCCACGTGTTATGTATAAAGTTGCTCTTTCTGGGAAGAGATGGTTTTATAAACATATGGAAACCATATTCATCCAGAGACTGATTTCTCTAGTTTCCTGGTTAAACTTCTTCCTGTGCTCAGCTGTGCTTCTCACTTCCACTTCTATGAGGAGAAGCAGTAAATTGAGGATTTACTTGAGAAGGGAAGGATGCAAAGAGAAAAGAATTCTTATGTCTGCTCTGATACTTGGAGGAAGACAAGTTTTTTCTTTGAAATGAAGAATGAAAAGCACACATATAGCAGAATATCGGAAGTGTATGGACTACTAACTTCTTGTTTTTAATGGAATTATACTTTTTAGTCACTAGAGAAAGAACTTGCACACAGATCTTCGTTATCTAAACCATGATTTTGGCTGCAATAAAACAATCCTGGCTTTGTAATCCAGGTGACAGGCCAAGAGCTGAGCTGTAGGCATTTACTGGCTTGCTTAAGAAGGTCTGTAAAATATGGCAGGGAACTGCTGTACTGAAGCATTTATTAAGTTTGTAACAGACTATAATTCTTTAGTTGAACAATGTTATATACCTCAGAAGGATGAAGATGGGCTATTTAAACCAGTAGAGCAGATACCTTCCATGAGTCCCACACCCAGTCACAGCCTTTTAGATGACCAAAGAATGATGTCTTGGCTGGAAGGTCTCTACAGTAAACTAGGAAAAAGGAGTGTTTCCAGAGAGTAATTAATGTAATCCGTCTTGGATGCTTCTACTTGATAGCTGAAGGTACTTGGGTTTTCCCTTTGGTTGCAAGTAGCCCTGTATATCTCACATAGGCAAGATCCTACTATCTTACTGGCTGACATCCTACTCAAAAATCCTCAGGAGAATGAGAGAGTACCTCTATGATATACAATGAGTTGCAATTTTTTTTTAAAAACTCTCTGGGATTTAAATCTCTCTTAGTATAGTTTATACAGCCTCTAAAACATATGGGGCCAGAACCTGACAGGTAAATACAGTCATTTGCTTATTTATTTCTTGAATGTTTAGGATGGCAAGGGAATGGCTAATTGAAAGAATATAGTAGCAGAATTCTGTACTATGTCTAAGCATTTTCATCTCTTTTCCTCTGCTCAATATTAAAATTATTGCTCATTGTAACTAGTTTCTGCCTCTTTATGTGGGCAACAGGTAGGCTAATGTAACATTAAATAAATCTCTAAAAATGGTGGTAGGCAAGAGACAAAAGTGCTGCCTTGGAGTAGGCAGGTACTATGACTCATTTTAACTGTCGCTGGTGGGAAGAAAAATAACAGGGTATTCCCTCTGCAGAGTTGTCTAAGTTGAAGAAATACATAGGAGTCTAGAAAGAAAGTTTTGAAACTTCTTCCCTCCTCCCTCTTTCCTTGCTTCACTGAAGCAGTCTGATGCAAGTGCCTTCTATTTCTTGGTATTCAAGTTCACCTTAGAGAATTAAAGGAAATAAAGCAAACCTTGGTTTTAATAAACCTCTCCTAATGTAGACTAATAGTTCTTTAAAATAGTCACTTGGAATGTTAATGAGCTTAATAACCCATTAAAAGAAAAAAGAAAATGCTGAGCTACCTCCTGAGAAAGCTGAATTCCATTACAGGTATACAAAAATATTCAACTTCTGAAGATTTTTTTTTTTTTAAATTAAGGTCTTGGCTGGACAGATGCAATGTTTTTAAGAAATAGGTATGTAGCTATGCTGATTAAATAAACAGCCAACCAAAACCTTTCTATTTCAAACAGCTGGGTCAGAATCTTAGGAATGAAAACCCACTGGTCTTGAGAATTTCAACATGGATGAGATCTTCCTTTAAACTATATTATTCCTTTGAGTGCATCAGTGCTATGAAGTCACTCATTGCTGCTAGACAGTATCACTGTGCAGAGTGCTTTACCTGTGATTGGAGATACAGCTGGAGCCCAAGATTAGGAGGGTTTGACTTAGCAGATGAGACTGAAGTCCAATATCCTCCCTCTGGTAGTGGCCGCTCTTCCTCTGTTCATGCCCACAAAGACTTGGGGGTCCTTACCCCAAAGTATAGACCCCCAAAGGGAGGGATGAACCCCTTACTTGGGGGTTCTTCAGCCTTGTGTCTTTGAGTCTCAAGAGGTCAGGTTTCTGTTTGGGATCCCATAAGGAGGTTACTGGGAGTTTTGCCATTAACTTAGCAAGACTTGTGTCTTAGCTTGACAGTTCTGCATTTGCAGATGGAAGCAGTGGCTTGCATCTGAGGTGTTTGATGGGCTGATAACTCACTGAGGCTCTTCTTGGCTTAGGAGTTTAACAGCTGCTGCAGATCAATTGCTGGACTATTTGTTTTAGTAAATTGCCCTTCTGCCTTTCATGTCATCCAATATCACAGAGAAATGCCACTTTATTATAAACTGACAGAAGACTGTGAAGCTAAGCATGGAAATGTGTGTATATGTGGTTTCTTTGGTTTTCCACAATAATTTTAAACATGTGTGGAGAGAGCACAAAGAGGTTGCAGGCAGAAAGTCTGTAGTGGAGAAAATGGACAGGATGTGGTCATGACTCCGGAGACAGCTTTGTTCTACTGGCTCAGTGCTCAGAGAAAACAAATTTTTATTGCTGTATTAACAGCATTAGCCATTTTCCAGAGCAAATTTTTATTCCTGACACACCTGGCCAATGGCCTAACCAATTTTTTTATACTTAGCCACAAAGAATGATGTGTTTATCCCCCCCAAAAAATCCCTTCTGTGTTGTTTTGTTTTGTTGTGAGGTTTTTTTATCTTATACTCTTCCTTGGATAAATAGTACATTTCTAAAAACAACAATAACAACAATAAAATATCTGTTGTTCTTTCATCAGAGAAAATGTTAGATCTTAGATTTCTGAACCTTCATTTCTGACCCTTTTTTTAGAGGTAAAATACAGAGGAGTGAAGTGAAGAAAAGCTCAAAACCTGAAACCCATGAATGCATTTTGCAAATTAAAAACATAAAGTATTGTGAAATTTATGAACCTTTTTAAAAAAACACATTATTTTATTTTAAACTTATCTCAGAGAATGGAGGAGTTTCACTCAGCTATGCTAGCAGACAGAACAAAGACTAACCTACTGCAGCTGCTGCAGTGCTGGCTAATGGCGTTCCCATTGCTGCTGCCTGTTTCTGCCTCCATGCCATGCTAATGCTGATCCACTCTTTGTGCCATTGGCACATTGTTGTGGCTTTGTGTTGTAGAAAAAAGTGTGAAGTTGTCACTGCTTCTGCTGCTGTTGGCTGATGGGATTTTTGGCCACTGTATTAACCGGCCCTAAGTATTCCAACATGAGGAAGCAATGGCCAGAAACAATTGCCCCCTGTCTGTCTAACTCTGCTCTTCAGTGGTGTTGTGATAGAAACTCCTTTGACCTACTATGATATTGTATTTTAGAATCATAGCATGGTCTTTTAATATTCTTTGTGGTTTCTTTGCTCTTGACTTTGTGAGCACTTGTCCTCCTACAGTGACAGAAGTGCTTTCTGGTAAGATGGGGGCTTCTTCCCATCCAAACCTGTGGTTTTGTCAAACAATGGAGGAGTGCAGCCACACAAGGATTGTGAAGGTGCTTGAAGAATAATGGGGTGTAAATTCTGATCTGTTAAATGCTTGGGACTGATGATACTATCTCACTGGGGACTCTCTCCTGAATCTGTATAAAATATTGTGAGCCCAATGGTTCATTTGAAAACTGGAGCTTGGTCATTTACCTGTGTCAAGCTGGACTCTTGTTTCAGAATAAACAATTTCTGGACTAGGGTGGATGGGGAAGGAGCAGCACATGGCTATCAATGGAGATGTGGTTGGTTTTTTGCTTTTTCACATGAGAACGTAAAGATAGTAGGTATCATGCTATAATTCTACCTTGTAATCAAGGAAAAACAAACAAGATACCCCTCAGTTTTGTTTTCAAAGGACTTATTACAACTTGAATGGTCTTTGAGTTACACAACGCAAAGAGGGTGAGCTGGGGACATGCATGAAAGGAAGAATCAGCTGCTATATGATACAGTTGGCTGTTTCCTAAAGTTTCTTAATGAATGAGAGAATGAGACTGGGCCTTAAAATAGAATTTGGGGGAGGGAGGAGAGAATAAAGTCCCCTAAAGCATAATTAACTAGAAAGACACTTTTCTACACTCATTTATATTAATCTTCAAAAGTGAGAATAAAAGTAGGAGAAAAAATATAAAGGAACTTGGGTGAAGTAATTTTCCCTACTTTCTTAACACTTACAAATTAAGTCTGGCTTAAAAAAATAGGGGGGAAAAAAAAGGTTGACTTCAAGTAAGGGCCTTCAGGGCAACAATGTAAAATTATATGGATATTTAACTGCTTTGTATCATGGTGCTATAATTAAGACAAAGTACCTTACAATTATTCCATCAACTGGGTTAATACATACAGTGACTGTGAATTCCAAATTAATATATATTAATTTTAACGAAGATTAAAAAAAAAACCACCCAAACCCACAAAAACCCTGAAATTGCATATAAGTATATTATGAGTAGGTTAGCAATATAAGTTTAAAGATGAAGAATCAGCTAAACACTATTGCACGCTATAAACAGTGTGACGATTTGTTTGCGTAGCTAATTCTGTGAAGGCAGTTAGCAATATTTGTCATCAAAGGGCTTTTACCAAAGCATTAAAATGTTTGCAAAAACCATGAGCTGTCTATGTGGTTTTGTACAGATTTCTGAAATGAGGACACTGAGCTGAGATAAGATAGAACTTGCCATGAAATAAGAGTTCTGTTGTAATTATCTATCTAGCTTTTTCTATATATGTAAAAATTAAGAATCTGAAGGCTCAGCATTAAGTTTCATGGTGAACCACACACTTCTGAGCATGTGTCCTCATCGTGTGATCCTGTGTTTCAGAGTGGTTACACCACTGGGTGTGAGCACACCGTTCAGCTCGGTGTTTCTCCCCCTGGGAATGTATCTGAATGTTTTGGTGATCCTGGAGCTCTTGTGCAGGCAGGGTCCCCTCCCCAGCATGTCGGTCCTGCTTGAGGAACTTTGGGGGCAAAACTTCAGCTAGGTTGTCACTGTGCATGTCTACTGCAAGCAGGGTGCAACACCAGTCAAACCAGCTCTGACAAAGCTAACTGGGGCCATTTAGGGTGTTACCATCTTATCAGTTCATCTGTCCCTGTCTGGACGCTGTACAGCAGATTCAACAGGAGGAATGTGCGTGCCTGTTTTGAAAGATTTAGTGCTAAGTATCTTCACTTAAATCCTCCTCCACTGGTATAGCCTTCTGCACTTAGGAGTTGGCTGGCATCACTGCCCCACCGCTTTTTGGTTGGGTGTTTTGGTTTTTGGTTTTGGTTTGGCTTTTTTTTCCCCACTAACTCATGCCTGTGAACTTGAGGGCTGCTAGAACTAGACAACCTGTGGTGTTAGCTAGCTGGTAAATGATGATTTCTGAGGATGCCAGAAGAACCTAAATGGTGGAATTATACCTATAAAGAAGTAGAGAGGTGTGAAATACTTTGAGAATTTGGGCCAAGCACTTTGCTTTGGCATGAGTTTCATTTTAAACTCATGCCTCCTAAGTTGTAAGTAAAGGATTGTGACCTCCTGCCCCCAGCTTGACATCATCTTAAACTTGCAAACTGTCTCTAGTGACCTGATGTATGACTAAATGAAGAAAATTAAAGTTCATGGTGCAACTGATGTATCTGCTCTCCTATACCCCAGTCCAGCCTGTTGCACTGCCAATTAAGAAAAATTAAAATAAAGTTCCTTGAAGTATTTCCATGCTAGGAGTTTGTCACCTCTGGAGATTCTGGTGACACTGCCTTGTACTGAAAATGACTGTGATGATACTCCAATGACCGATGGAAAGTAGAAAGGAAGAGAAGAATACAGCATTCTTCCCCTTGTCATGCCAGAAAGATAAGCTCTTGTTTCAACATGGAAGAGCAGAAAACTTCAGGGAAGTTTGCCACCACTATGTTCAGCCATAAATGACAATCACTATAAGTGTGCTCTCTGAACAAACTGAAGGGATTCATCCAACTCATCCCTATCATGACAAGACTCTGCTATAAAAAATCACAGCTAGAATTATAGTGAATATGGGCTAAATTTTTACTTTGAGGTAGCTTGTTGAGGTCAACACTGTCACTTTCATCTGTGAGGGATTTGATGCAGCTGGGGAAGTTAAACTCTGAGTGATAGAGATACAGGCGCAACATTTTGCTCTGGATAGTGACACAAAAATGGGAAATTGAGGTATTCTTTTAGTGAATCTTGATTTAGGGACCCTGGCCTAAAGAAAGAAAATGCTCAGAAAAGTGTGGCTCTGGATGTGGTCCATACCTATGTTCCTTTGAAATACTGGTTGCCTTAGTGGGGAAGAAGAGTTGCCTCTTCTCTCCCTGTTCAGTAGGTCGCTCTCACAGCTGTGAAACTGTTACATGCTGCCCTAGGAGTGCTATCTTGCTATGGAAATGAATTCAGAAATGTGACATTTTTCTGGCAGGGACAGGTGGTGCCTGTGAGAGCCTGACTGACTGTCATTGGTTTGCCTGATGGATTGACTCCCATCACTGATGAGCCAAAATTAATTGATTTTGCTCTTTCTCCTCCTCAGAATGACCTTCTCAGAAGGAAGACTGTGCCGATTCTTTACTTTTTTTCACCTACCCTTCAACTCATCCCTGATCCCTTTTGTTTATTTCCTTTTCTAAAAAAATAAGCTCCCTTAATCTCTGCTAATTACAGATTGAAGATAAGATAGGTAAGTCAATGGGCTGAATAGAAGAGTAAAGTGTACAAACAGCAGATCTTTGAGAGAAGAGTCAGAGGTCCTTGCAGCTTCCCATGGTTGGGAACTGATGTTTTGTCAGGACAATTGTCTTCTTGTCCCCCTAAAAAACCTTGTCATGAAGAGGAGAGAAGAAAGGGAGGCAAACAGAGGTAAAAACCTTTAGAGTGAGTTCAAGATCAGGTCACTTCAAAGGTTGGTGTGTGGTGCTAGGCAGCCACTAAAAACAAAAGTAAAGCCAAAGGCAGCTCAGTGTAGAAAAAGGATAGTGCCAAAAAGATAACTTGGAGTCTTTGACCATAAGAGGCTTTTGTATTCTAGGGTCACCTAGTCGGGATGGTGCAAGAGGGCTTTCCTACCAGCTATGGCAAAGCATTTTGAGTTTAAGGGCAGCTTAAGGTAAAACAATCAGTTAACTTGAACAGTTTTAGACTGGGGAGCTGAAAAAACCTGACTTTTACCTAAAGCAAAGTAAGGAGTGCATCTGAAGGCAGGGAACATCTGGTCTCCAGGTGCTGATGGGGCAGAAGCAGACATAATTGGAAGTGCAGCTCTTCCTCAGATTTTTCTGATAGTAATATGTTCACTTCTATGACAGAGTTCACATCTTATCTTAGGGTCAAACTGGTGCTTATAAGAAGAGAAGGTAAAAAACACAAACTGTGAATTAAAAAAGAAATCTGGCTTGTCTTTTTTCTGCCTCTTTAAAAACCACTCAAATTCAGGCAAGTTGTAGCTCAAGTTTTGCCATCTGCTAAATGAAAGTAGTGATAATTGCCAAATCAAGGCTTTAGGTCCTGTCTCTGATGGGGATCTGAGGGCTGACAATGTGCAACTATTATAGCTGTTGTAACTATTCTACAGATAATTCTTAACATAATTTTAAGCACCATATAAAATTTGTTGAGTGTTAACCCCTCCCCAGCCCAGCAAAGTCAGTATTTTATCATATGTCATGATTTTTTGAACCACTTCTCAAGGAAGAGGGGTAAATGGGGAGGCCTGATGTGGAGGATGTGGGTGGGGAGAACCTGCTACATGGGCAGGCTTGCAAGGGTCGCAGGGGAAGGACAGCATGAGGAGGAATGGAATGGAGGATGTAAAACAGAGGGAAAGGGAATCTCCTTTGTCCCAAATGATGGGTTCCAAGTCCTTGACTTTGGTTAAAAAGTTTGTGGATCCCCTGTCATGGTGTGTAGGGAAATATTCACATGTCTGAGTGTGAAGAGCGCTGAAGGAAGGTGTGTGGGCAGGGGAACTTAGGGGTGTTGGTACAAGGGAGGAGAGAGCAAACCCACCTCTTACCATCAAGGGCTGATGGAGGACACAGGAGAAGTTGAATGCCCCAGATATGAGCCCAGAGGAGACAGGCAGGGCAGCATGGAGCGCCCCTTCAGCACAGTGTCAGGGAAAAGGCTTGGAACTGGTCTGTGGGGGCATGGATGGATGTGAGGAGTTCTGAGGAGGTTGGAACATTGGAGGGGATGTGCTCCCCAAGACCCCTCTTCCTGTGCTGCTGGTTGTTCTGATCACTGCCAGATGCAGAGAGATTGTTCTAGTGGTACTGCCAGTTTAACATTGTATAGTGAGGAGGTGTAAGATGAACCATCTGCAGTTATGAGTGCTTTTCTTCACTGCACGCCCACCGACTGGTCATTTCTGTCAATACATGTTTACCTCCAGTCACTGCTTCTTGGTTTGAGTCCAGAGTTAAAGGCTGTAGCTCATTTACTTACCCCTACCAACTTGTTCTGATACAGGCATGGTGTAGGGCTGAGACAGCCTGCTGTAAGCAGCATCCTCATTCCAGCAGGTACTGGTAAGATTTCTTACGGTGGCAACAGCAGTTTCAGGATCCAAACCCTTTTCTTTTTTCTTTTCTCCCCTTTCCCCCTTTTTAAAATAAGGGGCCGAGCCCTTTCATTACAATCCCTGGTGATAGGATGCTTAATACAATACAGAAAGAGATTCTCAATGCAGTTAGCCACCTCTTTCATATCCATAGCATACTACAAGGGGAATCTAATGTACTACTCAGTAAAATGCATTGACTGTCTCAGTTTTACCTTCACTGGAAAATGGAAACACAATATTGAAAATGTTACATTCAATTCAACACAGTCTGAAATGATTGACAGTATCTGCTTCAGAGAGGCCTATGACTAAGCTAGCATGAACACTACCTTACCTTGTGCTCACAGAAACTGCACCATATCATGGGGAAAGTCATTTGAAGGAGCCCATACTGTGTAGTCACTTTGACTGCATTGTAGCTGCCTTCATAATGTACTTCCTGTAGGTAAGGGACACAACATTTTCAGTCTTGGGGCTTCATCAGATTTCTTGAGCAGCCTGTCTCATCTCAACCCAATATAAAAAGTCCTTCTGACAGCAAAGTTGGAAAACCTGGAGAAAGTATACTAGGTTTTGTGCATTAGAGACAGTGAAAGACTAGTAAGTTATTTATAATTTATGGTCCTTCCAAAAGGGAAAGAGAGAGGAACCTAACTTTTAATTAGAAACTTTCCAAGGAGAGAAATAGTTGTCTATTTGCTGAAAGGAAAAAAATAAAATCTAACATTTTAACATGAGCAATTCCTAACAAATTTTTATTCTATTCTGTGAGAAAAACCAAGTAACAAGCCGATTTGGCGTTTCAGTATAATGAAATCTGATGGTTGATGTGCTTGGGTCATCCGTAACTGATACTGTTTTCTCCACTCCATACAAAACCATGGTTAACAAGTAATTTTTTTTTTTTGGGGGGGTGTGTGTGGCAGTGTGAAAGTTGAAAGGAGGTTGCCTGCTTGACATCTTGCTTCTGATGGTAAGGAAAAGGGAGACTGAATGCCCTGCCTCAAGATAGCAGGGAGGGACATAGGAGTTGCTAGCACCCTGCTTGTGGGAGAGGAGAGAAGCCTGGGTGCTCTCCACCTCATCAGCTGGGAGAGTGGGGGTGGGGGAGTGGATGGGTGAGGAGCTACCTATGTATTTGGCAATGAAAGAGGTTATTTCAAATAAAGTGTTGTCATATAGATGAGGTTGTTTTGTCTTAATTAAAAAAAAAAAAAAAATCCTGGACCTATAGGGGTGCCTGCCTCCCTGGAAGTGGGAGTAGAAGAGGACAGAGCACTGCTGGTGGAGCCCTGCTGCAGAATACTTGATTTGAAAGGACAGTCTAGTGGGTCCAGTGGATTTTTGTGAGTGATTCTGGGCTTTAAAACAGAACAACTACCTTGTGGTTATCTTGAACGCACACTTCAGCTGAGAATGAATGACCAGAGCAAACTATAAAGCAATATGAGCAAGCTGGCTGACTAGTATTTGCTGAATTTCCTAAGCAAGTGGAGTAGAAATTGTTAGAGCTATATGAAAACTGACCTGGAAATACATTAAATCTAGTAGATGGAGATGAGTGGGGAAACGAGAGAGAAATGTAATACTTCACCCAGGCTGTTTAGGTAGAAAACATATTCCTAGAGGAAACAAAAGATTTAGGTCTCTAAAACTTCATAGCTGACACTGCTGTAAAAAACCCTACAGCTGCAAGTTAAGGAATTGAAGGACTCTAAGGACAGGCCTCGGAATGCTCTGGGTGAAAGGGAGGGAGAAAATGCTCCAGGTCTGATCCAGTGCATGCTAGAACTGCTGAAAGCTTTGGTGCTGACAGTCGTGTGCTTCGATCCAGTTTTGAAGCCCAGTTCTGCTGCCGTAGGACCTTCTCCTGCAGTTCACATGTGCGTCTGAGCATAATTTGGCCCTGCTCCCTGGGGTGCTGAGCGCTGGTTCAGAGGACTGTCAAGTGACACTCCCACATGTGCTACTGTGGGGGGGCAGCTAAAATGTCCCTGTTAGGGCACAGAGGGGAAGGAGACCCATTAGTAATGCCAGCAGTGCTCCTCATGGGCATGCCCGTACAAGGAAAGTATATGGTTATGCACATGCAGAATTTCCCTGGGGTAGAGAAAAATACTGTGGAAGCCTCTGTGTGGTTGCTGAAAGCAATGCTTTTCAGCACACTGTGAACACATAATACCTTCTCTGGATCTCTGCTAGAAAAATGTCTCTAGCCATCGCTACTTGGGTAATGCATCTCCTCCTCCTCTCTCTCCATCACGGAGCATTTTGGCTTTTTAGAGCAGAGATTGCACTTCGTGACAGATTGATGGAAAGCTGAGCTGTTTGTCAGAGGAACTAATTCTTGAGATTTCATTCTGCCCTGTGAGAGTCAGTAAACTTGAGAGTGTAGAAATCAGCTAGACTTTTGCTAGAGAAAGAATCCATAGCTTTAGCTCTGTATGTTGGGGGGTGTTTCCCTGGTGATCTTTACTGTGTTTAATGCATTGCCTTTATGAAACGCATGTATTGTCTCTTTGCAGAAGTGTCTGTGTGTGCTTGGTGCAAGATTCAAGAGAGTCTTTTTAGTCCTCTTCAGGTGATCTGGTAATTGGGATCCGTCTGAGGTGGTCAGGAATACGTTATTTGTCATTTGGACAAATTGTCCTCTGTGAAAAGTCACCTTGGTAGCTGGCAAGGTCACCAGAGTCAATAAATATCCCAGCTTTCTTGTCTTTTTCTCCCATGAAAAAGAAACACACTCTGAGTGACAGAAATGCTTTTTGCAACTTTAAGGACCTCATTTGGGTAGTTAAACTTCCTTTGTTTTTACTTCATGATGCTGAAGTAGGGAAGGCAAAAGAGGTTTATCCTGAGAATCTGCCCTGCAAAGTTTAAAATGAATCTGAACTGCTCACAGTTAGGGTTAAATGTGCATGGATATCTGTTCTTTTATATACATAGATATGTTCTATAGGGCTTCACAGTGGAATTTGAGGCAAAAACAAAAAAAATCTTTAAAAATACAGAAGTGGCCTATGACATTGGGTTGATCATTGGAAGCTGTAATACTGGGTGTTTTGTTTTGTTTTCCTAACAGCAGCTTTCTGATATTAAAAAAAAAAAAAAAAATCTAACCATGAAGATAACGCCAACTCTCAATTTGCACATGTAAATTGAGGCTTTCCCTACCCACCTCCTCAATTCCCCAAATATATGTACAGCATTTTCTCCTTACTCCCAGCTGTATTCGCCTGGAGGTACCAGTTGTGAAGAAGCTATGGAAATCCATTTCTAATTCTGCCAGGCAGGAGGTGGAGGATTAGCATAGTGACTTTCATTATGGGAAGCAGGGAGGCACCAAGGATCTGGATCCAGAATCAGACATTTCAGTGAACCTCTATCACAAACAGAAGGCCCCTGATATTTATTACTGTTTAGTGATAGATTGCTCCCTGTTTTTCTCTCAGTAGTTTTGGACTGTAATTCCATCTAACGCAACAAATTAAGAAAGCTGGAGTCAGGCGGATGCTTTTAAGTGAGACACTTGGAGCTGTGGGAAGGGCTGCAGGAGCTCATAGTTAGGCAGCGTGTTTCCCAGACTGGCCACAGCCATGGGTACCTGCTCTGGATGGGTGCTGAGCGCAGGCAGCTGTGACTGAGATAAATGGAATCTGTGAGTCCTTGGCACCTCTGCCAGCAAGATGATGTAGTCTGGCAGAGTGAGGGCTGGCTTTGGGGAGTTTGGGGACCTACAGCTCTAAACTTGTCTCTACTCCTGACTTCCCTCTGTGGTTGCAGGTAATTCCTGTGGTCTTTGTTCCCCTTTCTTCAGCTACAAAGCAAGGAAAGTATTATTAGCTTTTCTTACAGGATTATAAGATAAATTCATTATTATTTGTGAGACATCAGATACTGTAGTGATGAGTGCCCATGAGGAAATTAATAATTAGGTATTCAGAGCAGGGTATGGATGTTATGCAGTAAATAAGGTGAGACTACACATTGAATGATGAGGATAAAAAGAAATATTGAATAGCTAAATCAGTCCCAGAGCACCATCCAGCTTGTGCACTGATTGAAGGAAGGGTCATGTGGACATTTCCTATGCAATTGTGTTATTAAAGGTTGTATTGTGACATATGTACACCAGGGATCTAAATTAAGGTCACCTGTACAGCACTAAATGTGATGTTTTTCTTATGTTTGACAGTTTACCTTGTATTTAAACTTCATTTTAATGTCTCTTTTCAGTTTTTAAAATAGTCCTTCATTCATAATATATTTTGGGATGAAAAACATGATATGAGGGAGAAAAGATGTTGCCTTTTAACAGTACTGAAAATTGATTAGAATACATACTGAGGTGAAAATTACCTCATCACATGCCCTTCCAATAACAGGGACAAGGCTAATCTGACAAAGCACTGGTGTATTTAAACAGATGAGAGGTAAATTACCTGCTGGTAACTGTAACTTTGAATTTAGCACCAAAGGAGTTTTATCATTGTAATCTGAGTGTCAAAAGTTGACACTTACTAGGCAAAGGACTAGTCCTACTACACTAGAGGAAAATTACCTATGCCTGTATAACACAAAGAAAGAAAAAACAGGTTATATACTGTTTGCTGGCTATGGTAGTTAATTGTAGTGCTGCCAGCCTCCTGTACTTACCCCTGTAGATAGGGCCCATATGTACATTATCTACAAAGGGATAAACCCTCCTTGCTGCAAATAACACTCATTCCAAAAAGTAAGAAGCACTGTTGTTAAATTTATTTTTGGAATGGATGATATAACTAGAAAAATAGTAGCTGGATAGGTTATTGAATTAATTTACTTGATATCTGTTGAACAATATGTTTGCTGGAGAGTACTTGGCCAGCTATGGCAGCAAATAGTATTTGTTGAATAAATTTGACAAATATTGGTGGAATGTGTCTAATATTTGATGAATGTAGCTTGGCAGGCCCCTCACTCTCAGTTGCTTTTTAAAGCCTTTTAATTTTCTTGGCATGACTCCATTTTCTTTATTCTTTGTCTGGTAAGTACATTTATGGGTTTCCTGATCCTAATGTTGCTCCCTCACCTTTACCATAATTAGCTTCTGGACCTGTTTCCTCTTTCTCACCCATATGCGACCTTCTGTACTCTTTTCTCTCTCCCCTTCATGTTGCATTTGCTCTCCCCTTTTGTACATTTTATATTCTTCCTTTCTGCATTTTTCTGAAATTCTCCTTCCCTCTGTGGCTCTTAACTCTCATGCGGATGTCTTGGAAACATGCCACATATTTCATAGTTCTGAACCATTAGGAAATAATGATGTTGGCACTAGTCAAAATCTGTTTTGGTGAGAAATCACTCCTTTTACTACACGCTGCTGGGAAAAAAGAAGGACACTGAGGTCTTTATAATGGTGATGAGCTTCTTGGTGCTACATATTACACTCCCTATCCCCAAATCCCTATCTTGGTGAATACACACAGGGTATCTTCCTGTCTCTGCACCCAACCTGCTTCAAAACCATCTGCTACTGAGAGGGTAGCTGCGAGTAGTTGTCAGCTTGTGCTCTAACGTGATGGGGCCTGCTTCTGTTTTACCTCTTCCCCATTTTTACCTGTGTCTCTTTGTTCCAGCACTCTTGCTTCTGCTCAGCAAGCCACAGTGGCAGCCCTGGTTGAACCCAATTGCTTTCCTTGCTCTTGGTGTTCTGGAAATGCTGGCAGCAAGTGGTAAAACCCAGAGCGCTCTCTGCATGGTGGCTTGAGAAACCTCTACACACCAGCAGAAGTTCTGGAGCTTCCCTGCCAGAAATGCTGGAAAACACGAATGCTTTGTTTTCATGCCAGGGTGGTTTTCTTGCCAGTGATGGAGGTAGAAGGGTTTTTTTGTTGTTGTTGGTTTGTTTTTAATTGGCAAACTTAGACTCTGCAGAAATTGGGAGCAATTGTCCAGGAAAGATGTGTAATTGTCTAATTTGCTACATAGGTCTTCAAGCTGTGTTACTAATAGCTTGCCCTTTCCTTAAGTCTGTGTTTAAAAGATAGTTTCCAGCTCTTGGGTCTCACTCTGTCTTTTGCAGGTAATTAGCAATTTCTTTTATCTTCCACAGAGGAGAGGAAAGAGGGCAAGGCTGGGGCCATTGAGCTGAGTAAATTCTCTCTTGAGCCTAGGGCAGAGCTGAGGCCAGGCTGCTGTAACTCCCTCTGCTGGGGGTCAGTGTTTTGCTCACACCTTTGTTTTTCCCAGGGATGAGGCACTTCCATGGGTCAGGTGCATCTCTAGGATTTATCCTTAATGTTGGCAGCCCTTCAACCCCTTCAGCTGCTGCCAGTGTTGGGTGGGTATAAGAGAGTGCTTCACTGCTATCTTCTTCCTGGAAAACAGCAGCTGTTGTGATTTGGGAGAGTCCAAAACCTCTCAGTGCCTCGCCTTAAAAGCTTTGTGAGACAGCAAGTGTGGGGTTTGGTTTGTTTTGGGTTTTTTTTTTTTTGTGTGTGAATTGATAAAAGTTTATGGATAAGGAAGTTGAATTTGATTTTTTACTTCCTTAGCTGAGCCTGAGCTCAGCCCAGTGCTGTGCAGGCGACAGGCACCTAACCAGTCATATTAGTGATTGCCCTTTGCAGTTGGCAGGGTTTTTTTCAGTTAATTTTCTTTTACCACTTAGTTGCTGTAGTGATTCTCCCAAGCTGGTGCATCACTGTAACTTAAGAAAAAATGAATAAGAAGGAAGGGAACGCTTTCTGTTGTCTCAAGACACATTGATCATCTTGCTGCCCACTGACTGACTCAAGTTTTACCCACAACCACAAGAAAAGCTTATTATTTTGATTTTTTTGGACTAAAGTTGCTTGTGAGCTTTAGGCACTAATCTTATTTTTAATGCATTGTAGCAATATGGCAAAGGCTTTTTCCTTTTTTTTTTTTCTTTTTCTTCCCCCTTTTCTAGACTGATAATTTTCTACAGAAGAGGTGGGAAACTAGGGAAATATTTGGCTTGGTCTGGAGTGATGAAGTGTTGACTTTGCACAGTTAGTGATGATGTGATGTAGACAAGTCAGATATAATATTGTTAACACAAAGTAAAAAGGAAATACATTTTTTGTCAATTTAAAACTTGATATCTAGTTGAAGGGAGTGACTCATCTGATATTTAATTTTGCTCAGGGAAAAGTTACAGAGCTTGAAATCAGTAGAAATGTATTTAAGACAAACACTTTAAAAAATAATCTTTATGGCCTCTAAAACACAGGAGGCGGCCATGGCTTTATTTGTGGGTGAAACTACAAACTTTCTAGGAAGCTGAACCTGAAAAAAACACATACAGTGGACTCTCTGTGAAACCTGCAGTTATCTGTATATATTATTGTAAATGTGTCATCTGTGGGTATGATAAAGGCGCATAATGTTTTGCGGAAGTGCCTATTATGCACCTGTTATGAATTTTCTGTTTATAGTGCTAATTCCTCACATGGTGCTTAGGTCTTTAATGCTCATAGTGGATCTATGGATGAAATCAGTGTTCTGTGTTGAAACATTCCCAATAACAAATTCCTGGAACAATGTATGTATTTTTAAACATTAGCATTTTATTTCAGTTCTGAAATCAATCTGCTGATTAATCTTTGTTAATAATTAAGTGGTCCAGGGTTTTTCTTGGTCAGGTTTTATTTCTGAAACTTTCATTACTACATAGCATACAGCGCACAGACTGGGCTAATGCACAGAATCAGAAATCTGCTACAGATCTATGTGCTCTAACACCAATGTTTTAAGTGTTTGGCTGCTGCAGGGGAATCTACAACCTCACCAAGAGACATCAAGCTTTCCCTATGCAACACATAGGGAAATATAGATGTCTCTGGAATACGGACTGACAAAACCCAGCAACCTCCAGACTGGTTTGAGCATTAGCCTCAGGATCAAACAGTTATCACCAAGCTGCCTCAAACCTGCCAAAATGCATTGGCTGAGGCTATCCACTGGAGACAACGGGTTTTTTGTACAACTCTGGGAAGTGGAAGAAAAATTCAAGTTGCCATCTCTTACTTTCAAGGAACTACTTTACCATTTTTGAACTCATTGTCTAGAATTGGTCCTGAGAGTAAGTGCCTATCCCCTTTAAAAGAAAAATAAAAAACATAATAGCACAAAAGTCACTCAAGAAAAAACCCCAACAACAGACACACCACCCCACCCCCCGAGGCTAAAAGGAATGTGGGGTCCTTTGCTTTGTACTTGAAGATAAGATCACTCATCAGTCTGGGTGAGGAAGTTCAGAGCCATGCTGTGCCATGGGGTCTTGAACTCATGACCTGCTCTCTTAAGAGTGTCTGAATCCTTAGACTGTAAATTATTCTGGGTCATTGTAATTTGCTGACAATATCTTCAGATTCTGTGGTCTAGAGAAGAGCTCTTCTCTTTCAAAGTGCTCTTTCTTTCAGAGAGTCACCACCTTGTTCCATGGATATTGTTGCAGGTCACAAAGGTGAGATGCTTCCCAAGACTAGGGCCCCAAGGACAGTTTCTAGTCCCCTTGTGACACACAAAGCCTCTATAATGATCCCTCAAAAGCACTTTTTATCAGTGATTATAAAATTAGCTGCAGGTATTGGGTTTTAGGTAACTGATTATGGTCATTGTCCAGTCTGTTAAGTGGAAGTAGATGAAGCAGCATTGGGATTCACTACCTTAGTGGGTAAGTGCTTTTTCAATTGGAAGGGGGAAGCGGCAGATGCATCTCCAAAACCCTGATTTGAAGTGCTTCAGCTATTGTTTGAAATAGAAAGAAAAGAGGTGCCTGAGTGCTGTGCCTCTTCTTCCTCCTTCTTCTTCTATCCTTTTCGTTTCGAATGAAGGTGGCAGCTGGAGCTGTAAGTTGCAAAGACTGATATGACTCTGTTACCAAGACCGTGCATTCTAGACTGAGTCCCTCCATCCTCCATCTTCCTTTGCTGTTGATTGACTCCAGCATGGGGCAAGCATAAATCAGACGCTGAGTCACTCAGCCTTATCAACAGTGGGACCCTCCTTCACATGAACAAATGCAAGTCTTAGGTGTCTGGAAAACTTTGATATGGAAAAAGGATATACGTCTAAAGTTGGTGACAGCTAGGCAGGTGGTCTGAGGATGTCAGTTCTGGACTTGTAAATCCCCCTTTAGCCTAACTTCTAAATATAGAATCCTTTTATGGATTTGGGCTTAAGTGATTTCTAGCAGGAAGGACAGTTAAACACTGAAATGGATTTTATATAACAAGGTTGTGTAATTTCAATTGTCATGTTGATGT
Organism: Phalacrocorax carbo; assembly: GCF_963921805.1. NCBI lineage: Eukaryota > Metazoa > Chordata > Aves > Suliformes > Phalacrocoracidae > Phalacrocorax > Phalacrocorax carbo. The sequence continues at coordinate 52,416,177 of NC_087515.1, forward strand.
TTCTTAGCTTGTGTTAAACATCTGTCAGGACTGGTTTAAATACAGTAGACTCTGCCTTGGAACAGCAGTGGACTGGATGGTATCCTGAAGTCCCTTCCAGCCCTACTTTCTGTGATCTACACTTAGAATAAAGCATTAGCTGTTCTTCTGGCCTGGCCTGCAAGGTGATGGTAGTTGTTTTGTTTTCGTGGGTTTTAATACAAAATACAGGTTGAAAATCAAGAAAATCTACTGAGCATTGTTGTTCACTGTCTCTCAAATTTTGGAGTCGGAAAGTAAAAGTGCAAAAGTGTCATAAAGTTGAAGTGTCTGCTTCACTGTTTACTGCAGGCAAAATGTCCCTTCCTGATTTATATGCTACAAAGTTACGTTAAGGCATGTTCCATGCTCTGGAGCAAAGCTATTGAGACCAGTTATGTCCTCTGGACTAATGCTGGTACAAACGAGAGTGGAATTTGGCTCATTGACTTCTCTTGGACTGCATAAATATGAATTGAGACAAGATTTGTTCATATAAGTGTAGCTGATTCCAATATTTAAATGCACATGTAGCCGATTACAGAAATACTGTCTCAGTGCACTAGATAGAAGTTATTACTGTAGAATGAACAAAAACTACCCTAAGTGCATCCATTATAAAAAGACAACCTTCAGTAGGTTTTTTATTCTCTTCTTCCTGCAATGTACAGACTTAATGAAGTGTTACTGAGTTAATATCTGTTTTCTCACTCATCGTGCTTATCTACAATTATATGAAAGAAAAACCTGTATTTTAAAAACAACTTTGGTCCACAGCCTCTTTAAAGTAAGAGTGAAAGTACAAAAAATTTGGCTACCTGACCTAAGGGTACATGTGAAATCCAAACTGCTGCTGGTGGTCTGGTCAGGAGCACTGGTTATTGTCCTTAAACTGTAACACTACTGTTTTGTGTTTGTCAGACATCATAAAATGGAAAATATTTAGCCTGGTCAACACTTAGTTTGACAGAGAAAGGCACATTTGTGACTTAACATGTGATGCACTGAGTTAGCAATGTTCCAGCATGGGGTTTGTGTCCTTTAAGGTCTGCTACTGGTCTCTAATCTGGGAAAAACTTGTCTGTGACCATTTTAGTTGCTAGAAATTCATGCCAGTCTTAAAGTTTCTTTGTTGTCTTGAAAATGCTGCATTTAGAGAAGCAGTTAAAAATGGGTTCACACACAAATGCACACATGTTAAAATGGGATTTAGATGTAACTTTTGTACAGCAGAGAGCTAACCTAAGTGTTTGTGTTGATGGGAGATATGCTTCTGCTTGGCTCCCTGTCTTGTGTAGTACAAGATGCAGCCTATGAAGAACACTCTAAAATCTTCAGGATCCATTTCTTAGAGATGAATTCTTGAGATATGCTGAATATTACTGCCTTCCATTTTAACTGGCTATAAAAAGTAATGGAATTATTTAAAAGTGGAACCATTTTTCTCCTACCATGGAATTCAAATAACTAAATGTTCTTCCCATCTCTCTCCACCTAGAATCACTTTATAACTTTTCCCCCATGTGTTGCTGAGATATTCAGCCTTCTTGTATTGTTGCTTTTTTTAAACGGCCTAATGTTAAATTATTCTCTGCCTGAGAGCTTATTTGCTGAATTCCTTCCAAAGTTTGATTTAACAAATAGTGATTCCATGATGGCAAATCTATCATAGAGAGAGCGGAAATGGGAACATTATAAGCTGCAGTATTAGCTGAGCACTTCTAGCAGAGGCGAAAGCAAGCTGTATTTAGAGTTTGAAGCTTTTTTGGTGCAGTAGCAATGAAATTCCTTGGGGTAGTGCACTCCTCCTTTTCCACAGCACCGCATTATTTTGTGAATGGACACGGTCATGCTCTAACTAGATGGCTTTCACTTATGGCATATCATGCTTGAACAGACACAAGCCAACTGATGAAACTGCAAAATTTTGCATACCAACCTTAGAGGCCTGAGATTGCCTCCTAAACAGTATTTCTGTGATGTACAAGTTCGTTTTCTAGTAAGTCCTTCTCTCCCACCCACCAGCACCTTCTTAGCTGTTAATCTGTCCCAATACTGATTGCAAAAGCTGGTGTATTCCTCTCAGGACACTTACTGTTCTACCTTGTACTTGCTGGATAACAGTTATAACTAAAGGTGAGCACCATGCCTTCCTTCTAAAGCAAATTGTATCCACTTCCCAAGACTGGTATCTCTCTTCCCCAGTTACGAAGAAATGCTGTAGTATTCTTCGATACAAAAGTTAAGAAGTGTCTCAGAAGTTGGAGACACAGGAGAATAGATTTATATATTTATATTTATATTTATATTTATATTTATATTTATATTTATATTTATATTTATATTTATATTTATATTTATATTTATATTTATATTTATATTTATATTTATATTTATATATAGATAAGTCATCCAGAGAGTCTCCGAGCCAATGCAAAATAGTCCTCTATTCATTTTCTCATACTTTGTTTCAGATCCACAATGCCACGAGAACCAAGCTCATATTGAGAATTTGCTGATTAATTTCTTGTGATCTAGAGAGAAGACAATATTCTTCAGGTTGTACACAGAGCCAATATAAATTCAGGAAGAAACCTTCAGGTTGATAGAAGGCTGTACTTGTCTTTTCTAAATACTGTTATTTTCTGAATTGTGGAAGGCTCAAAAATAATTTCCCAAATTACTCTGGTAGCCTTTCCTAAGGTAGCTGTTTCTTCCTGGTTGTGGAAAGCATTCAAATTGCCTCCACTGGGAGTTGGACTTGATGATCCTTATGGGTTCCTTCCAACCTGAGATATTATATGGTTCTATCATCTCATTTTAGCAGCCCCCAAAAGATGGGACTTCTGCTGTTACTGTTGGGAGACTATAACAGGTTAATGCATCTTACACTGAAGAAGTTTTTCATGATGTTCAGTGTAAATTATTTCACAGATGAAATATACCTTGCTGTCAGGGAGCAGCCTAAATTTTCACTTTCTTAATTTCATCCCATTACTCCTCATTATATCCCTTGTACCAATCTAAATAATTCATCACCCTTCTTGATGTTTATACCCTTCAAATATTTATAGGCAGTTATCACGTCTCCTTTTAGTCAGAGCTTAGCTGAGCTGTTCATATTTAGACCTTTTAATCTTTCTTCATAAGCAAATCCTTCTACATAAGATTGAGGGCCTGATCCTCAAAGGTGTGTAGGTGCCTGTCATTGACTTCAGTGGAATTGTGGCCTAGATATTACTACCATTAGGCAGCAGGGTTTTCTCTCCTTTCTGAATTACTACTAATTTCTCAGTGTTAGATACTGAGGAGCACAGAATTCAATGCAATATTCCAGCAGCATCTTGACCAGTCTTCTCTGCTTTGCTGTGTTGTGTATCACCTCAGTATGCGCATCCCCCAGATTGTGTTGCTTTTCTTGCTAGCATACAGCATTGAAAATTTGTTGCTAAGGTAGTGTTCACTGTTACTCTTACAAAGGTCCAGAAGACAAAGTATTCTACATTTCTTACTAATGAATATTAAGCATTAGTTTCTTGTTTCCTAAGATGTACCATCTGTTTTTAGACTTCGATCCCCTTGTAGCGTTGCTCTCTCTTCACTAGAATTTACAAGATCTCTCAGTTCATTATTTTGTCTGTGGGTGAGTACAATATATCTTGTGTGTGTGTGTGTATATATATATGTATATCTCTAAAAAAATTAGTTACTGTCCATGATCTGAACATAGACGAAAATTAGGAGGTTTTACTGAACATTAGTCTCTATCGCTAGACTATATGGTTTTCCAACTTCATATGGTAACATTTGTCACTACTCTTTGTTTACAAATTTTTTCAACCAGTTTATTGTCCATGTAACTCTGCTCATATCCAAGCCAATTTGAATTGTTTGCAAAGCAGAATCCATGTATCAAATGCTATACTAAAATCCAGCTAGCGTAAATTTAATGCAGTACTTATTTCGTTGTTCTCATTGACCTATTAGGTCCTTCAGGTATGAGTTTTTGTTTGAATTTTCCATTTTTAGCTTGTGCAGGGTCAATTATGTCTGGTGGTTATGGTTTCTCGACTACCACCACTGGAAAAACTCTCCTGTTCTAGTCAGAAATGGAAATGGTCACCCCATGTTTGGGTTCAGGCTAGACTGAAATTTTGTAAAATAAAGCATGAAGTTCTACAATCTCAAAAAGGTTGGATGCACATGTCCAGGTCTGGAACAAGTCAGAGCTAGACAGATCACCATACCAGTGGTAATGACTATGTTTTTTGTGGATTTGTTAAGAAATATTTTTTTTCTTAAAGAAACAGAACAACATATTTTGTTCCTGTCAAAAAAAAAAAAAAACAAACAAAAAAAACCAGGAAAAAACTTTGCTTTAATAAAATTATTTTTAGGTTTTATTCTTTTAGTCCTTTTTATCTACATTAAGGAAATAGTTAAATATTTTGAAATTAAAATCAAGTACTATGTAAATGTGTAAAAGCAACTCTCTTTCTGAGTGGATAGCTAAAACTAATAACCAGATTTTAATGAAATAGAGAGAGATTTCTTGGCTACATCAGAGATTTTTGTGAGTGAGTAGCTTTTGCACCATTTTACTTCCATTTTGCATCTGGCAAACATGAAATCAAACCCTGGAACTTGACACTGCTATTTTAGATGTGATACTCCTGATGAAGAGTGATGCTACGTCACAGTCTGTATATCACCCACAAGCCTGCCAAGCCAAATTGTCTCTCCTCTGCTTGTTTTTCTTTCAATGTTTGGGTGGTGGATTGGGATTTTTGCCCGAAAGAGCTAGATGCTTGTCAAGTCTGTAAGAAAACAATACAGACTTCAAAATATTACATGGTAGTAGCACCAAATTTGAATAATTTTCCTAAGGCTGACTTAGCACATCTATGCTATTTTCCTGTATGACCTTGTTTTGTTGCATGGAGCACATTTCCCTGTTACATTTTAGTATTCACTACAATCCATTTTTGGTCTTTCATGTCTCACTATTTCATATTTGCTTGTTCAAAAATTTCATGATACATATTATATAATCTACACCAAAAGTATTTTACTGAAGACCCCTTTAGATCTAGAGAGCTGCTGTGCACTATTCTGAGTCTTTTGTGCCATTGCCTTCCAGAGGTATAGTTTCAGCTTCAGACTTGCAAACTGCTTTTTTTAAAAAAAAAAAAAAAAATTTTCCGGCATCCCATGAATTCATACTTTCTTCCCTTATTTCATCTACTGCTCAATAAGCTGTGTGCCTAAGTGACATAACTATGCATATATACATATCCTACTAAAGACACCCATACTCTCCCTTTTCGTTCGTGACCGGTGCCGTGTGAGGGACTATTTTAAGTTACAGTATCAAAGAAAGCTTTTGACAGTATAAAACCCAGTCTTCTCTGGCAGTGTTGGCCCATATCGCTCTCTTGGGAAATCCTTTTAAGTGTTGGTAAGCCAGTTCTGTGTGACCTTTAGCTAAGCAAAGTGAACAATACAGAAAGCAAAACTCGGATGCTTCAATGAAGGAGTGAGAACTTAGCTGGGATGCATGCTGACTTGAACCAAGCAGGATCATCCACACCTGGGGAATAAGGAGTTTTGTTAAAAGCAGTAAGCAGAATGAACAGGAAAGAAATAGCACCACCTAAAAACGGTGTACTACTACTTAAAATCCACTTTTTTTTCTATTGTAATTTTACAGCTCTGCAAATGTATGATGCTGGAGAAGCAGCCTGTAATGAGTTAAAAAATACCAACTGAGAAAATGTGCTCAGGAGTTAAATGAAAGAGAAAGGTATCACACTCTCATAACTTCAAAGATCACGAAGATAAATTTATTGCAAAGTGCAGTCTATTTCAATGCTGTATTTTTAAACTCTGAAAAACTACAATAGCTTTGCAATATGTCACTAATCAAACAGTCTTTTCTATGTAGGAACAGAATGTTTTGGGTTTTGATTTGATTGGGTTATTTTCTTGTACTTATTTGAGTTCAAAGCTTCCAAATTTAATAAAATAAGAATGACAGGAACTTGATATACTTTTTTCTCTCTTATTAGAATAATACTGTTAGTGTCTTTAGTTCTAGTAAATGAATGATGACACCAATTTTTGGTCTTGTGACAGCTTAAGAATAATATTATAATAATTCATACTAGTCAGCTTAACCTTTTATTGACTTGACCTTTAACTTCTGAGAAAGAAAATTAAAGCACCTACATAACTTTGTGCTGTGATGTTGAAACACTGACATGGTTTGGATTACAATTTGGATATTATTAAAGTACAATAATCTGTCCAGTCATGAATCTGTATCAGTAACACAGGCAGATAGACAGAGTTGGGCTGGGCTTTGCTCAATAACCAGTGAGAACATTGCTGTTGGGGGAGGGGAGTTATTGTTTTGTGAGTTTCGTATTATTTTTGTTTGGGTTCGTGTTATGTTTTGCCTTTTTTTTTTTTTTCTTTAAGAAAATGGTCCTCCAGAAAAGATGTGAACACAGGAATGAGGAAACCTTCCAGTCCAACAAAAAATGTTGGCTGCTTAACGTTGGCTGAATTTCAGTTCCCCTTTCCACTATGCCCAAACATTCTTTTTCTTGGTCTTCTGTGGAAAAGGATAGTCTTGTGTGGGTTTTGTTGCAGCAAATCCTACTAAAAAGCCAATTTAATTAAAATATGCTCTATATGCAGAAAACTAAAATCTGCAAACGGTGGAATACTTTGTTACAAAAAGGTACCTTGGGTCCCTCTCATCCAACAGTACCTGACCTCTCTGTAGGTCTTGTGGGAACACCAAAGTCTCTCTTCTATCTCCCTTCATCTTTTTGTTATGAGAGGAGCAGATAGATATGAAGGGGAGGCAAAGTGGGGCAAGTAGCACATCCATCTACATGGGAAAACAGAGAGGGTTACGCAGGCAGGTTCATGTGCCTTTGTGGGAAGGGCCACAGTTCCTTGTGATCACCTGAAGGTGACTTTTAGCAAAGGAATGCCTACAAAACTGAAGTATGAAATTGCTCCAAATGAACCTTGGATAGCACTGGGGCAAAAAATTTTTAGTCAAGACTGTTTTCATTGAAATATGAAGACTCTCTTCAACAATATTCAGAGCAGTCAGAAAAATAGTGCTAATCTTGTTGACCTCTAAACCTGATCTGTGTTAACAATGACAGGCTATTCCTGCTATCAGCCTTTCATCTTAAACAGTAGAGGTTTGTGTGGCTGATGTGAAGGTTACAACCCTACTGATGATGAGTCTGATGTCATGGGATAAATTCTCTTTTTCTTAGTGTGCCCTCTTACAAACAATGGCAACCACACACACAACACCAAGCAAATAAACAAATATACCCATGTGAAAAGATAGTGAAGTTGAAAAAAACCCTCCAAATGTGCAAAAGCTAGGAAATGTCAGAATAAATTCGTTAGTACAACTTTGGTGTGTTCCACTACACACATGCTTAATATTACAGCCTACTTATGTGATCACATACTACCCTTTTCTCAGGATTTCTGACTTCTGTGCAAGATAGACCTACCTAAAAGAGAAGTAAGGAAGGTGTAACAAGTGAGATTATTCCCTATAAGTTCCTCGCCGTGATGTCTGTATTCTTTTAAATGTGCATAGTGACTCAGATAAGCTGCTGCAAGGGGAGTAATTATAATTTGCTGGGTCGTAGCCTTGAATATCAACCTATAGAGAGGGATTTTCTTCCTCTTCTTGCCATAGAAATCCTGTGCGATGTTAGGGGAGAGATTTCAAATCATTTTTGCCACAACCAGCAAGGAATTTCCTGCCACTGTTTCCTGCATGCCATGTACAGTGTCTAAGATGGGAGCTCTTTCAGCTGTAACTGAATTTCTTGGAGCTGTGCTATGAATTTAAGTGATGGTGTGCAGCACTGGACACACCAGCTAAAAAAGCCCATGCCCAAAAGTGAAGTCTAAAGTCAGAGAACTTTTGATTATAATAAATTTGTGCCCGTGTTGCTTATCTGCAGAATGCAGCAAATGCTTCTGCCTTGCTTGCAGGCTATGAATGTTACAGAATCACAGAACGGTAGGGGTTGGAAGGGACCTCTGGAGATCATCTTGTCCAACCCCCCTGCTTGAGCAGGGGCACCTACTGCAGGGGGCACAGGAACGCATCCAGGCGGGTTTTGAATGTCTCCAGTGAAGGAGACTCACACCCTCCCTGGGCAGCCTGTGCCACTGCTCTGGCACCCTCACAGGAAAGGAGTTTCTTCTCATGTTACGTGGAACTTCCTGTGTTCCAACCTGTGCCCATTGCCCCTTGTCCTGCCATTGGGCACTATTGAAAAGAGCCTAGTCCCATTGTCCTGACACCCACCCTTTAGATATTTATAAGTATTGATAAGATCCCCCCTCAGTCTTCTCTTGTCCAGGCTGAACAAACTCAAGTCTTTCAGTGTTTCCTCATAAGGGAGATGCTCCAGCCCCCTGATCATCTTGGTAGCTCTCCGCTGGACTTGCTCAAGCAGTTCCATGTCCTTCTTAAACTGGGGGGCCCAAAACTGGACACAGTAATCCAAATATGGTCTCACTAGGGCGGAGTAGAGGGGGAGGATAACCTCTGTCAAGCTGCTGGCCACAATCATTTTAATGTAGCCCAGGATACTATTGGCCTTCTTGGCCACAAGGGCACTGCTTTTCAGGCACTGTCATGGGGACTACCATAGAAAAGCCACGGAAAAGTTAATCATTCTGTTTCAGGAACAGAGTTTGAGTCATAAGTCACAGACTACACACTGTGAGGATACACCACAGTAATGAATGACTGCTCAGCCAGTCTCCATATTGACCAAAATGTGGATTCTGCAGAACTATTAAAGGCTACTGTCACTGAGAACTGTGGCAGAAAAGTTAAGCAATAGGAAGCTGGGTGAAGTTACCTATAACCATATTTTTGCCACATATTTCATAACATTTTGGTGTTTTTCCTTGCAACCCTTGTCGTTACAATTTTTTACAAATGATGGAGGAAGCTATGCTGCATTGTCTGAAGACCTGACTTCCCCAGGGCTTCTTGTAAACTGTAACAGAGACCAGAACAGCTTGAAGTTTTCAATTTCTAGACATACAAATTGGATGCTGTGACAGAGTTAGAAAAATGAAACGTTATGGATTAGTAGAGCCTGGTCCCAGGTACTTGAGAGGAGTCATTGAGGGCCTGCCACTGTGCTACTTCAGCTAATGCTGGAAAAGATTTTAATGGAAAAGTTCATTTTGGTATTCAGAGATGTTTTGCAGGCTTATTGTGAATAATGGATGGAAACCTAAGATTATGTTTTCACACTTTTTTCCTTGCTTAACTGCATAACCGCAATTCCACCACTAAAAAGAACTTTTGGAGCTGCATGTGTAGCAGGGTTTAAGACCTTGAATGACCTGCTCACACAAGTACTTTTCAGCACGGCTTTGTGCACCTCTGAGCACCCTACAATTTTTCTTAGAGAAAAATTAACATCATTCACCACAGTCAGAAGTATTCAGGACTTAATTAGTTCTCTGCCATGGTGAGAAATTTCAGCCAGAAACAATTGGAATTCATTTCCTATGAAATGCGGTTGCTTCCATACCTGTGTTTTCTGCTCAAGGATCTTCTGACTGCGACAGCTTATCAGCAGGAGTATCCACCAACCCAGGCTAATTAAACACTGTATGGAATATTTCAGCTATGCTCAGCCTGTGTAGTGCCCTTACTCTTGCACGGCAGCCCTTTACTCTGCAAGTGATGCTAATGAATTTGGTCAGCATCCTCAGACTCTGTAAGCTGTTCCTGCTTTGGATCAACAGAAGTACATAGGATTGCTCTATCCTTCTAAAGGCCTGAATGTTCACCGATTATTCCCATTATTTATATCCCATGTTTTGTTAACCTTGAGCATTAATTAAACGGGGCGGGGGGAGGGAAGGTGAGTAGTGCATCTCTACAGCAAATCATGTTATTTGACTGTTCTAAGCTTGGCAAACATGTTTTATTAATGACATATTGCTAGAGGAAGGGAGAAAGGGCCAGAGGCATAACAACACGCTAATGAAATAGTATCTTTTGACACGGGTTTATATTCACTGGAGATTCAGTGCCATGGAAAGGTAGGCTTTTGGGAGGTTGGTAATTTAGACAAAAGAAATTGATTCAGAATTGTGTTTCTCAAATTATTTAAATTTCTATTAATTGACATTGGAAGAAGGGAAGTGCTGCCAAGTGAGAGTTTATCCTGATCAAATGTAGGGACTGCCTATAAGAAGGGTCTCTGATTCTGATATCCTGAAGAAAATGAAATTTTTGGAATTTTCTGCTATGCCATAACAATGAACTATGTGAGCTTGGCAAAACAAAGTTTCATGGCCAGAGACAGGAATTGAAAGATAGGGAAGCCCTTGTTTTACTAGTATATCCTTGAGGAGAGCTGAGAGACTGATCAAAGCAAATATCCCACCTCAGAAGACACTAAGGACAGGGTGATAAAGTGTGTAGTCACGGAGAACAACCAGTTGGGATGTTGATAAAAACTAAAACAAAGTGCCCTTTAGGTGAACTGTCCTCATTATAATACTAAAAATCCAGGACCAGGACCTTCCCCCCTCAAATAAGCCCCTTACTCTCTGAGCATGTGTGGTAAATTAAAAGTGAGCTGTACCTTTAAGTTGAAGCAAGAAAGAAATTAACCAATTATTAGCTGAGGCATATGAATATTAGTTGTGACTGACACATTTGACTGTATAAATGCCTTGTAATTTCTTAGTGCAGTGTGCTAGCTTTGTGGGATACCACCTAGCATCAATCTTTGTGCAAAAATGAATTAAGTAAAATACCTTCATTCTGTGTGTAGTTTGGTATTTTGCACACCAGGTGAAAGAACCCACTTTTTGGGATAATTCTATTGTTACTATTAGGATAGGCAGGAGCAGGAGCAATAAGATCTTTGGTATCCTGGAACCAATACTGCTGTACCAGGGAAGTTATGACAGAGAATTTTCCTGAACTGTTCTTGGATTTTGGTGTCAGGAGCAAAGCAATCTAAAGAGGCTGAGATTTTTTTGTCAAGGCAGCTCACTTTTAACACAGAGTTTGTGCAAAGATCTTCATTGGTATACGTCTGTGGGCTGGCACAATCTTGGTCTTGGCTCTTCAGTGGGATTCTGAGGAGGGTGCAAGTGCCAAGTGATTCCGCAAGGAATGGGGAAGGAATGTCAGTATTTAGGACTATCCCAACTTTCAGAACCTTTTGTATGGGAATTAGGTACCAAAAACAAGGGCTTGATATCTACTCTGTTGCTTAGTGTGGCTTATCTTCCTTGGTAATGAAACCCACAGCTAACCCTTTTGAGTACTCTTGTCTCATGACACATACTCAGTGTTGCTTCTTTGATCTATGCCATTTTAGGTTTTGATCTCTTCTCCTTCTTCCTCCCCCTTCCCCTCTGCCCATCAACAGGGAAAAGCTACTTTGCTGAACTTAGAGGCAGTCTGAGCTTTTGAGCCACTATCTGTTGTTGGGTATCCAGTTTCCTAGGAGGAGAATTCCTATTTAAAACACTCCTTTTGTTCCTTTTGTTGCCTTAGCCATGACAAAGCAATCATCGGTAGTGGTGTGAATCTCTTTGGAACTTTCCTGTGAATGTATTGGGAAGTACATATTAAATACATTACATCAACATGCGTAATATAAATTTAATCTCCAAGCTGCTAACTCCCAGTTCTACCTCTCTTAGTGTGGGAAAACTTGTAAGGTAATTAGTGATAGCACAGAAGTCTCAGCCCTGAAGGACATTGTTCATTTTATTACTTGTGCTATGTTGAATAAGGGAGGATGCTGCTAGATGATAAAATACCTGGAAGAAGAAGAAAAACTTGGCCACAGAAGAAAACTTCAGTATTGCTCAGACATCCTACTACAAGGCCATCCTGCAGTTATGTTACGTGTCTCTGGTCAACACATAGCTGAATGGATTTGAGAAACAACTACAAGACAAACTCTAATGTCTGTATAGATAAATAGATATGTAAGAACTCTAACTGCCTTCATGGGGCTCAGTGGAGTTCTTGGGGACTCATGCTATGGCTACCTGCTGGCCCCAAGCCTAAGTGCTACCTTAGATTGAAAAATTATATCAGCTGTTTCTCAGTAATCTAGGTAATAAAATACCTGTTGAACCTTTTCCTGAAAATGCTCTCCTGAAAACACTTGGTGTAGTCACACAGTTATCCATCACTTGTATTCCTTTCTTAAAACATATAAGCAAGCATTCAAAAAATAACTTTTGGGTTTTTTTTTCATGTGTGTTGGACTTTCAAATCTACCATGCTTATTTTTCCACTGGGATGCCATTTTGACTTTTTCTTTCCTTATATCTTCATGTTATGGCTTTTGGTCACCTTTCATTTTGTAAGGTTTGTTCTCCCAGATACTCCCTGGGCAGTAAGGTCTTGGAGAATAACCATTGTTTCAGATATGAGTGCAAGAGGGTTAAATACAAGGGCACTTATTACTGAGTTTCTCCTCTGTACCACCACAAAATTATTTGGTGCGATTTCTCTGTTTTTAGAAAGACTATTCACAATGTGTGCCTGCCTTCTCAAACCAAGACATAAGAATGGCTACTGCATTTTAACACTTGCTCTTGGCTACAACAGTGTTTTTCCAATAGCCACTAAAAGATTTCATATTTTGATGGGATCCAAAATCACTTTGGAATAGGTGACAGAGCAGCAGCCTAGGTAAGAATTTTCTTGTTTAGGTTTGACATATAAGTAGTGCAGGAAGAGTCAGAACTGGGCACCACCTGTGTAACCTCACATTTCATCTGAAAGCGACAACTCTTAACAGTGGAGAGGGAATCTCAGTTCTCAGTCACTCCTGGGAAAGAAGGCTCCAAAATAGTGGCCAGTGCAAGGAGTTGTCTGAAATAATTTCGTTATTTGATCATCAATATGTGCATGGTAGCACTTTTAAGCTATGAGCACTGGGGGCTTGAAATGAACAAGTAACTCAAATAGAACAAAGTTTTGGTTGTATTGCCAGCTTTTATCCTGTATATCTTTTTGTTTGGTTAATCTCTGTGTCTAGTGGTATTATCCCTCCTCCCTCTCCTCCCCAAGATCCATGTGGTTGCCCTGTTGTATACCTTTGCATTCTGCTGGGGCTTTAGCATCATGGAAGCTGGCTGCTGAAAGATATTTCTTAGAATACAGCAGAGTAATAAAATATAATTTGTGAATGGGGGAGGGGAAAGTGGGATCCACAGCACAGAGAGATGTTCTAAAATGCAGAAATTAGAAATAAATTATTCAAAAGCAGTAGTATTTTTAGTACTGTGACCTCTTCTCCTGCTGGAGCTTCCTAGAGAAGCCTAGAAATAACAAAAGGTGTGGGATACAAAATAACAAAGGCCAGAAAAAATTTTCACTAGTGAGATGAAAAACTAGGCTTGGAGATTAACTTGCTCTTTGATACCTCTTTCTTCTTACAGAAATAATCAATAGCACAGGCTCAGTGGCCCTTACCCTTACTGAAACAGAGTGAGTTAGAGCACATCACAGAACCACAGTAACTTTCCAAGTGCACCCATGTCGATACAAATTAACCACTAATTACTACAAAACACCGATTTTCTATATCAAAAGGGGTGTGGGAGTTCAGTTTACTTATGCCCCTTGTGTACGTAGTAATGATGTCTCAATTACTTACATGTGTACATGTGTTTGAGATGCATGGGCACCCATTAATATGCTTATGTACTCATGTTTATGTGCAAACAGCATGCGTTTATTGCAGTACTTGTTAGTGATTCATTTATTAGCTGGCCATTATAACTGTTCCTGTGTCAGTATTCAACTAATACTCCAGAAGGGGCCTATGGGGTGTTGTTCCCTCTTGGTTATGGATGTAAAGCCAAGAGCTTGATATGTGAAATGCAGTGGGACTCTTCTAGTGCTACAAGAAATGCTGCTCTTGATATTTGACATATTTGCAGTAGGAAGGCTCCAAAGCCCGCTTTTGTGGGTAGTTTCAAGTGGAATGATTTTGCTCTCTCAGGGCAGGATCTTCAGGTTGCCTTTGAATGAATCAGTACAGACAGTCACATAGTACATCCTCATCCTATCCACCCAGTGTAATAGCTAGTTACAAGGAGAAAGGTGGTCATGTGTTTGATGGGCAAAAAAAATGACGATGGGACTGCCTTGGTTCACTTTCCCAGACTTTCAACCCTGCTTGCAGCACAAGCCTGAAATTAATGACAGCCACGTTTGTCCAGCCTGCAACCCCCCGAAGCTGATCTACATGTTTGGAGTGTTTTCCCAGGCCCTGTATTACACCATGTTCCTGCATGTAGTTGAACACCCTCATGTTTAAAGGCTCTAGATGAAGAGCTTTTGAAAGAGGATTTCTTAATGCAAAATTGTATAAAAGACTGAGCAGCCCAGATGAAGATGGTGAGACTCTGCAGATATTGGGTATGACCCAACATACTGTCCTGGGTCAGGAGCTAAGGAAGCTGGCATGACTTGAGAGATCAGTGCAGGGACCATTTCAGTAGTATGGGGCACTGCTTACATTTTTCTCTGAGAACTAAAGATGCATCTTGACTCTCTTATTGCATATTGGAAGAGAAAAAGCTAGTATGGTATTGAGAAATGTACATAATAATCTATCTTTTTCAGCAATAAAAGCAAAAGATTTGGTGAGATGTGGAAGAAGGTCAGTGTCTGTGCTACGCGTAAGACAAACCTCTGTTAAAATTACTAGGTTTCTATTGGTATAAAATATGCTTGGGCTTGGTTGCAAAATCTGGTACAAAGTCTAGATTGCTGAACACCAACCACTTTGGAAAGGGAAAAAAAAAGACACCCCACCTTATTAAATGGAAACTAACGGGCACATATGCAGAGGTTTTCATTTTCCTTAACTGCCATAAGGTCTATGAAACTCTTTTAGTCCCATTTTGTAGGACATATGGGAGCAAAATACCAACTGTAATGTGTTCCTCAAGTACAGTGACTATGTGAGAGAAATTAGAGGTCTCTACGTTTTTATGGAATGTTTGTACTTAGTAGTAAAATTAAGTTTGAGCTAAGGCCCTAGTAAGTGGATTGAAATGTGTCTCCCCCCTCCGACCCCTGGTCAAATCCCTAACAAATTATTCTTCTCTACCACATTACCATTCATATTTCAGCATCTCTAAAATGCAGTTTCAGGTGATGCCTTTATTTGCTTTGATGCTGCCTAAAATTAGGAAATCGAAAGTCTCCATATGCAGGTCCCTTAACATTTTTTGAAGAGTTTTTAATTAAAAATATATTCAAATTATTCATTTCAGATGAGTGGCTGTACAGTGACAGAGAGCTGGGGGCTTCTGCACTTGGCTGTATTCCATTAAGACTGTATGATTTGTAATTAGAAATGAGCTAATGCCAAAGCTGATCTTTTCCAAAGTCTGAGTGTGTTCAGAGAGGAAGACTGTGTCTTAATTAAGAATGGACTGGCCAGTAGCAAAGTTCAGGTCTTCTATGAAGTGTAGCAGCATACAACTCATCAAAACACACAAAATAGACTTAAGTTCCCCCAGCCTGACCACAGCAATTTATGTGACCTTAACTAGGTTTTGAAGTGAGTCCTAAAGATATACGTAGAGTTTAAAAATTTAAAGATTTTTGCTGACTTTTGACGTTAGATTTACAACTTCAATTGTACTCATTTGTATTTAATGTAATTATAAATGAGGTGATGTCAAAACTTTTTTCCTAGGACTTAACGATGTTGAACATTTTCACTAGGATTTAAGAAAGTCTCTGGAATTCCTCATTATCAGTTTTAAAATGTGAATCACCTGATATTTTTCCAGCAATGAATTTAATGGACACTGAGCAGAAAACAGGGCATGAGTTGTCTGTCATAAGACTGCGAGTTAGAACTTTTGTGATTTTGAGTGCCTGTGCATAGTGGAAGTAGAAGACACCCAAATCATTCTTCTATATCGAGGATTACAGTGAAAGTAGAAGCTAGCAATGCTGATGAACTTCTTACAGTCTCCTGACTACATACTTATTCCTGTTTCTCTTCAGATGAATGCCGTTATAATAAATCCTTTTGTTTACAACATCTCTTCTAGTCCAGGAAGTATTCAAATTATTAGGCGTATAGTAGAGAGGGACATATTCATCTGTCACTGAAGTGCAGTCACCCCTGAGGTGCAACCTGGCAGCGGTTCTTATATTAAAGTACTGCGGATAGTCTGATCACTTTTTTCAAAAATGAAAAAAAAAAAAAAATCCAAGATGAAGCCTCACTGTAAATCAAGAACTACTTTTTCCCTTTCTCTCTTTTCCTATGACTTTTTATATTGGAACTAAACTAGTTCTCTGTCCTTTGTCAGTGCTTATTTTTGAAAGGAGACTTTGAGTTAATGGTGAACATGTCATTCTGAACTTCAGCAAAGGATCTCAGTCTGCCATTAAATTTGTGCTACCAGGAGAGAGAAAGGGGGACCAAAGATGCCAGACCGTCCAGAGCTTAATATGTTCCTCATGCATGGAGGTGACATGACAGTATTCTTGTCATTTGGCAAAGAATTGGAAAGCATATGTTTGGAGTCAAAATCCACCACCATATAGATTTCTCACTATGCTGTGGGATTTAGGCCACAGAGGCTATTGTTTTATTAAGGTGTCTTAGAAATAAACACTCCTTTGTAAACAGCCCTTGCCTTTGGAAAAAACTTTTCTCTACTCTTCTTTTTTTCTTCCTTTTTCTTTTTTTTTTGTGCATCGATGACAGAGCAGGCATTAAATCTGGGCAGAGATAATGTCAGGTGATAAATTCTTTTACTCCTAACCTCATAAATCAATTGGCAGAACTGTACGCTGCTTGGTGTAACAGTGTGCCATTTTTAATTTGTTACTACTGCAGTGCAAACTAATTTTAGCACCTTAATGCTTGTTCTGTGCTGCGGTTTGCAAAGCAACTCCAGATTAAAAGCAATACAATAAGTAGCTATATTTATTGGCCTTATACCAACAACTGACAACAAGAAAATCACAACTGATGCCAGTATTAGTGTTGCTATATCTAAGTACTAGTGAAAAACCCAGTTGCATTTTTAGTAAGATTTGTATCAATTCATAGAATGCTATTAATATGTAGTTTGATTGTCAAATGGCCCTTGCTGATATGTAGGGAAGAGAGGCAGAGAAATCTCATGTTTTAGTAGACTCCAGTTTGCCCAGGGCAAAGAAATCTGATTTTTCAACTGACATAGTCATAGATCAAGTTTCTAGATGTCTCTATGATCCCATCCTGTTGAGGAATTTGAGGAAGAAATCCTCAGTGATCTGTTTGTAGAGTTCTTCCCTCATTTTTTCCATTAATATTTGGAAAGGACCAATGATAGTGTCCAAAAGAGAGGAAATATTTTTTCTGTATTTAAGAGGATCAAAAGATGCCTCTTTGAACCTGGCACCTTACCTCTGCCTCCTGAAAATGTCTTATAATATCTTTGCATCTATTCTCCCAAGTCCTGGACCTGTTGTCCTGGTGGTTGCATGGTCAATAGGGTTAGAGGTAAAAGTGGATTGTGGGGATATCCTGAAGTTCAGTGTAGGAGGGCAGCCAAAGAAGCAGTGATTAACAGGAGAACCAGGCATCCATTGCAAGAAGGACTAGACCTTTAATAAGATGAAAAGCCAAAAGCAAAGAAAACCAGAAAGAGGAGACATTAATATTTCACCCCTGCAGTATTTATTCCTTCGATTCTTAAGAAATGATCTGCTGTAATTCAAATGAACTGTTTGTAAAAATGTTATGGGAAACTGTATCTACTGCAAAAAAACCAGAGTGGGAGGGAGGGAGAAAAGAGGTCTGGGCAACAGAGGAATGATAAGCTTTGAAAAGCAATGAAGACTCAACAGGATGGAACTACAAAAGAGTGCAGTTCAGAAGTCTGCAGGTCCTTAAGAAGTGGGTGTTCTTGTGGAGAAGCTGGCAAGATCATATAAATACATAGACAAGTAATTCTCTTCAGATGAGCAGGGAAGGCACACAGAGTGATGGTCTTGAACTGAGCTGAAGAGAGTCAGTTTTCAGGAGGGCACTTTGAGACAAATCCCCAAAAGACCCATCACGGTAAGACAAGAATATTCAATAAGCTTCTTGTGTCAAAAAAAAAAAAACAAACCACCTACATGGACAAACTTGTGTAAGCAGTTATAATATTAGCTCACACATATATGTACAGGTTATGAATACCTTCTTATGGATTAATAATAAAATGAATTAGCCATGAAGCACAACCTATTAAGTTAAAATTCTGAATGATGTCCCGCTTCTGGCTTTGGGGACATCTTTGTGTTTACAAAAAGATCAGGGTTGTGATATCACCTGTGTGTGCACACAGCTTATTGTGACTTTTGTTGTACAAGAGTGAAAAAATAGTGCCTTCATCAAGGCTCTGAGTGTTTAGCATTTGTAGGTGCTATATGATGAGCTCTAGATGTAGAGTGATTGGGTTAAACAGAGCATGTAGCTCCCTGCTGGGGCTGCAGGTGCAAATCATGGGCTTTTAGCAAAGAGGCCAGAGCCTTTCCTTTAGTGACTACAGGATGAGTCCACACAGCCCTTTAGGATTCTTGAGTCCTGCTAGTGTCTGTACTTTATTGTATACCTCTATGTAATATCTTTTTATATTTATATATAATATTTTTATTACATATTTATGTCTATATTGTGTATAGGTATTTTAGTATGTAATTGGTATCTCTATATAATCCCTATGTAGAGTATCTCTCTATATAATTTATATGTAAACTACCTATCCCTTTTGTAAACTACCTACCTTTTTCTCTATACCATATGTGTATATATAGATACATGCATATATAGTATCTGGATATGGTCCTAGGCAACCTGCTTTAGGGGACCCTGCCTGAGTAGGGATGTTGGACCAGATGACCTCAGAGGTCTCTTTTGAATTCAGCCTGTGATTCTGTGACTAAGGGAAACCTTTGTTTTACACTCAGTAATAAAGCAATGCCCTAAATGAAGGAGATGAATGTCAGCTAAAATGAAAAACTGCAGTATTTTTGGATAGGCTTTTTAGAAAGAGGTAATTTTCTGATTCCTTTGGCCCACCTCACAATTCAATTTTCCAGTTTTGGACATCCCATTTCCCTTTGCCGTCTGGCATATCTTTTTACATCAGCAGTCCTCTTCTAACTTCTCAGATGTGGGCTGAAGAAAAGTAGAGAACTGAACAATTTGCTGTATCATCGAGGTCAGTGGATCCCTTTTCTCTCCACACCTGTTTTTGTAGGCTTCATAAGAAGTGTTTTGCTGTACTATGGCTTGCTTGTGAGAACAGGCAAACTGCAGCTAAAACATTGGTCAGCAGCAATTCAGGGAAAGTAGTATCAAGACAAGGTCATCTTGGGGCTAGTTCAATAATTGCTCCATCATCTTTCACCATTTATCCTTGTTCCCCAAGAACAATGAAGAATGGACATCCAACAGCTTGTGTATTCTTCTGTAGATTTGGCAGAAACAGTTCCTCTGTACTGTGACTGCTTTAATACTAAAGGAAATATCTCTATTTTGCCTCATTTCCTTCCTTTTAGAGTAGGCTAAACTTCTGTTGTTGACTTAAATGTAAAGAGCGTCTGGCTTTTAGAATAGAGGTTTGAGTTTGAAAAGCCATGGTCTGGCTCCTCTAGGTGAGCTCACAAGGTTCTTTAGTTATAGATTTTAATCAAAACGGTTCTCCAGGAAAGAAATGATAAACAAATGGAGACAGAGTATAACAGTACTGTTGTTAGGTTAAGTTATGTTTGGGTTTGTTCAAAGTATTTTGTAGGGGAAATATCAGGATGCTGAACAAATGACTGAACTAGTGGGTGCTTTAATGCCATGAAGCCATTATAAACTCCAAAACTGTACTAGTGAGGCTTAGGTACATTTTCTACAGTGTGATACACTACAGTGTGGTACAGGTGAAGCCATAAGAGGCATTCCTATAATTATGGCCCAAACTAGAGGCATGTCCTATAAACCTCCTTGTTCTTTACCTCAATGGGTGTTTAATCAGTTGTATCGGTGAAAGAAATTATCTACTCTTAGCCTCTCAGGCAAGAGAGGCAGGAGCTCCTTGTAGTGCAAGTGCTAATATTTTACTCCAATATTAACTTGTTTTTGCAAGAAATAGGCCTGGTTTTAGAGTATCATGTTGCATCCCAACCTGAGAGGAGGAGCGAGAGCAACAAGGTTCTAAGGATCCCCATGGTCTAAATTAAGGTGAAACAAGACCAAACGATCAATTAAACATTTTATTTCAATGCAGAAGTAACTTGAAAAGGCAACTTGAACTTGAAAACGTCTAAAAGCATTGACAGTGGGGGTTCTTATTAAGAATATTTGTAAAAGAAGAAGAGAGGGCAAAGAAAGGAGGAGGGAGAGAGAGAGGAAAAAAGAGAGAGAGAGATATGTTGATATCACCACCCTTGTATCCAGCGCCAATAATGACAGACAGGATGATTCTCCAGCGGTAGTTTCGCACCAGTCTCTTTGTTGTAGTGCCTTTTATAGTCTAAGCCCCACCTTCAGTTATGCCTCCTGTGAGCTTATATGATTCTTATTCCAGAAGTTTTGTGATCTTCTGCACAGGCACCATTGTGAGGGGTGGTCATGAGTGGTCTTTTGTGCAGTCATAAACCCCTTCCTTAAATAAACTTCATATGACCTCTACAAGTTGCTATGTGAGGCATAGTAGAACCTGGGACTGGGCTTCCTCTGATGCGCCCTCCCATGCCCTGTGTCCATCAATTCCCACCTGCAGTTTACTATATCCCACCTTACAACGTTTGAGACATTAACTCTTTCAGTCCCTCACATATCAATATGTGTTCTGTTTTGTCAGATTAATTGTGCTCTTTCTGTTAGTTTTAGTCTTCAACTTGAACTGAAATTTTGAAAGGTGTAACACAGGAGAGCAAACAAGGATGAGCAATTAAGGGTCATTAACAAATGACTTTTTCTTTGTGATACTACTTGTACCCTTAGAGTTGTCGCTAAAATTAAGGAAACACTTTTGTTTTCCACCTTGGTTTTCAGATAGGTGGCAAAGTGATTGGTTTACTTGGGAATTTTGCTCTTGGGAACGTTTTCCACATGACAAAAGAGAGTTGTATGGGACAGGGGAGAGGAAATTTGGGAAGGATAAGATCTCCTCCAGCTCACTTGCTCTGCAGCTGGAGCAAGAAAGCAGGACTGAAGAAAACAATGAACATGCTGAAGTTAAAAATAGGGAAGTGGGATGCCTGACAGTGCCAGCATGCCCCGTGCAGAAGGGAGGAAACTGCTCATGTACTGCATTTTGTGCTTGGCATCATAAGTGCTTTAGCTCTGGAACAAATTTAGGGGATGCTTCCTAGAAGTGATATCAATAGTAGTGTATGTGTCCTGAGACTGTGGATAGAGTGTATTCTACACCAGAGATTCTAAACACATATGGATCTGCTGTATTAGCCTCAATACAGTTGTCCGTACAGTTCCCAAATGAGAGATCACAGCCTATACCAGGACAAAATCACCATCTGATTCTTACCTAGGAATGTCTTTAACAGCAGCAATTTACCATCAGCGACAAGTAGGAACAAATTTGCACATAATCTTCTGAAATAGGCTCTTGCAGATGACACAGCTTCATATACAAGAGCCACTGCAATTTGTAAGAACATCCTCAAAATGTTCTGTAAAGTACCTCAGAATATCAGCATACATTGTAAGGTCTATTGCACACTTTCACAATGATCTTATAAAAGTATTTATCTAATCTTCTTACTCTGTTACACACACAATTTTAACTGTTAGCAGATGAGTACCTAGGGTTTTATCTCATAATTTCTTATATCTGGCTTAAAAAACCCCAAACAGCAATAAAAACGAAACCCTACCTTAGTTGTTGAGTGGCCATAGCTATGTACAACATCCTTGTATTGCTCCAACGTTCCTAATTATCAGCCTGTTTTCTACAGGTAAGTCCCTGAAAGAGGTCAGTGTGGGCTCTGATTCCACTGCTTTTGTTACAATGATAAAATCTGGATTCAGTTTTTGTTCAAATAACATGGGTGTAGAGTTATGTGAGAAAAATGTGCTCTTTCTCTTTTCAGATATCCTGCTGGGTAGATAATAATTTTCTAAAATGGAGTCAGTTGTTTACATTACTGCATACCTTGTTACTTAGTCCATATCAGCTTGAACACCACTTTTTGTTGGAGGATATTGACTCATTGAAGCAAAAACTTTGGAGGCAAATTTTTAAAAGAACAACAAAACCTCCAACTTGTAAAACCTTCTCTGGGCCTGAAAATCCTTTCAGTACTTTGGTTTTATTTTGATGTAGTTTAAGTCAATATCCAGAGTTTTTCTGCTTTGAGGGGTTAAAAAAAAAAAAAACCCAAACCAAACCCTTTTTGTTTTCCAGCCAAAGCTACTATTGTGTTTACAGAGGGAGAAGCAGAGTTCCTCTGTATGTTATAGAATGATAGTTGGGAATCCATTCTATTTCTCGCTTACTCTAAACTCCTTGATGAGAAGAAGTGTAGTCCTTTGGGCTAAGTCGCCTTACTGCTGATGCCTCATCTCTGGAGCAGCTGCACATGATTTCAAGTGAAGTTGCAACATAGGGGCTACGAATCTCTGCAGGTCAGATGGTGGTTTGTAACTTCACTGTTACCATGGGGAAATTGGACTTGATCCTTGTGTTGTTTCAGGTTCTGAATCTGTAAAGTCCAGCCAATACACACCCTTACAATATCCTAGTATGCTAAACATATTGAGGATGCTTTGGTGGTACAGTTATCAGGCAAAAAAAGCACACCAGCATCAGGTAAGAATTAAATCCTATGGAAACACCTTGCTTTCAAGGCTAGGGTAAATGGCTACAGATACAGTGAAAGAAAGGTAGCAAATGTAATATGAGAGACACCAACACTGCATTTGGTATTCTTTTATTTTCATCTAGGGTAACACTAGAAACAATATGGCTAGTCAATGCAAGATTGAAATCAAAGGGAAATAAATAAATAAGCACTGATTGGGCTGACAGTGAGTTCATTTTAAAATAGAAAAAGGGAATTTTAAATTAGTTAGAAGAGGGCTCAAGATAGGAAGTAGGATAAAATGTTTGTGTTTCATCTGAGGTCCCAGATCCTGCCAAATCACAGAAAGAATGAACCAGGAAGGAAGTTTAGGGAATGTTCCTTTAAAGCAAGAGTAGAAAAGTTTACTAACGGCAGAAATAGAAGCTGCAGCTGTGAACATATTCTAAAGAGTGTTAGATAAGCACTTGAGGGGAAAAACACTACAGGGTACAAATGCTAGACTTAATTGGCTATATGCCTTCCTTCCATCCTGAAATGTCACTATGCAACCAATGTCAGCTTCTCCACTCATGTTCTCTCCAGGGGATAATAAATCCAGCTTTTGTACATGTCAAAATTTTGTTCCTTACCATTACTGTTCAGAATAGATCTGCACATGCAGTTTTGTTTTTCTTTCCCTTTTATTTTTGTTTGGAAGGCTGAAGTTACCCCAAGCCCCTGTGCAACCCTTCAGTTCTTTCATGTTAATGTTGTTTTGCTGTGACTTTTTTTAGACAGATCATACATGTAAAATAAGGACATGTTTTCAGGTAACACAAACATGTCTCCTGAACTCTATCGCTTGTCTTCTCCTCAAAAGAACACAGTCAAGGGCATGCAGCTATCTCAGGTCCACAGCACACACTTTATTTGCAATGGCTAACATTGAGGTGTCACAAGAAAAAAACAAAAATGATTGTAGCATGACTCCTAAGCTCTGTGAGAAGAAGCCATCAACATACTTATAATGAATATTTTTATTTTAAAACTTTATTGGTAGCCATAAAGGTTAATGATGTTGGAGTTAAGTCCGTGTCTTAATGTGATTTTTTTGAGGCACTGGAAATCAGATGCATATGTATTGACTTTATGAACGATGGTAAATTAGAACATTAGTTTATGAAAGAGCACAATCTCACCCACATAATGACAAGTTTCCAGGGAGAATCCTCTTAGGTATGTGTGAGAGCCCTTGGAGAGAAACTTTATTTCTCAGGAAGAATATGGCCAGCTAGGTAAGAAGTTTGGATTGTTTTCCCAGTGGACTGTCACTGCTTTTGTCACCACGGAATCGCTTTCGCAAGGCCACTATATGTGCAGCAACTGCTTAGAGGAACAGAAACTCATGACACCTTCTGGTGTCTGTGAAATCATGCTTCACATGAGCAAGGTTCATTTTAAAGGAATAATTCTTTTCAGTACTACTGCTTCCTTCCTTCTCTCATAGTCTTGCTGGCTCTTTCACCTTCCTGCAAGCAGGAAAAAATGTAGGGGTTGAGGGGTAGGAATGGAAGATGGAAACAGGAAGAATGGATCCCAGTGTAACTTTCTGGTGGTCAGAGAGGGGTGGGGGAAGGGAAAGTGATTATTTTAAGGTAGTCATTGAGGTCCAAGTTTTCTGCTGGCATATATGGCTGAAAAAGAGTGCAGTCAGTCACACCCGGACTTCTGACATCTACACACAGCAGCTGGTCCTTAAATCTGGTCTGGAACAGTGTTACTGTTCTGATCAGTGGATCTTTTGCAGGGTTCATTGTGTTGACTTAATATTTTTCTCATATTAATACTTAAAATATTTGTATTATTAGTTTATAGAGCATCATACTCTCATAAAAACATTGCCAGCAATGCTTCTTAAGTATTTTAGCAATCGGACTTCAGACCTCATCTTTAATCTGCTATTGCTGTGGTGGCATCTCTAGGCAGACTGTTCTTCTTGCACAAAGCCCACGGTATTTGTGAAGGCTCCTCAGTACCTGGACCTTCTCAGATCCAGTTGTCAGACTGGGGATGTGGTGGGTAACAGCTGTATTAGAGGTAATAACATCTTTACAAGATCTTGTTTGCTTAATGTCCCAAATACTAATAATCTACATTTGAAAAACCCTCATGCACCCTCTATCTATACGTTGAATACCATTGTAATGATTAGATGCTGCTTTTCATCTTCAAAGACCTGGGTGCATACTGAACTTTTTAAATACTGGTTATGGGTGGGCCATAGCGGACATGGCTTGGTTGGCATTATGCTGGACATGTAGTGGTGAGGCTTCTGGGAGTGGAGTGATGCCCCCTGGGGGTTCCCACACCCACCTAACACCAGGGCTGTAGAGGCGAGAGTGGGCACAGTGATTAAAGTCTCTTCTCTGAATCACCACGGAGGACTTGGGAGTGCAGAGCTTCCTTTGTCCTAATCATTAGACCTTCCTCCTGGAGAGCCAAGCCACCCCTTCCCATCCCAGATGCAACAGCCCAGGCTTTGCAGCAGCTGAGCTCAGGTCGGAGACCAAACCCTTCGAGCACTGGGACTGCTCCTCCTGAGCCCCCCCAGGTCTGCCTCTCTCCCTGCCTTCCTGAAGCTTGCTGTGATGAACCTTGCCATGGGAATTCAAGGGTACCCAGGCATCCCAGATGGAGTGAGGGAGGGAGATACATGAGATACAGCCCTTCACTGCTCCTTCCTCAGGCCTAGGCTTGTTACTTGCCATTAACCTTTGGAGACTAATGTATAACCAACAAATTTTCCAAATCTAAGGATGATTGCTGCCCTTACTCTTATGGAATAAAGGTTCCCTTTGAGGCTTTCAGAAATACTGGGTAATTCAAGTCAGACTGAGTACTTACTGTACTATAATAATTCAGAGGCTAAGGATGCATGGCTGTGGTAGTCACAGCAGTATAACTCTGCTGCGATTGCTGTGGCGATGACAAAAGGAGAATCTGGCTTCAAGGTTGTATTTTTAATTCTCCTGGACCTTTGTCTGCACAGCAGTTATTTAAACATAATTCTCATTACTTATTTGTGTCCTTAATCTATTATTACATTAATTATACAATTTTTATGGTTTAAAAAAAATGTCATCGTTTAGCACATCTTAGTACATACTATTTCATTTATGTGCATATTTCTGTATTCACAGCATTCTGTCGCTCTAACTGATCAAAAACAATAAAAAATTTATAAAATAAAAATACTCCCTTGGCCTTAACTTACACTACTTTTAATTCAATTTTAATTATTAATATTATAGTTGCTCTTTTCTAGAGCATGTGGAGGCCAGGCTCTTGGCCTTGGTTTTCTGTCTTGGATCTAAATGCTTAGCATTTCCAGCTACTCCTTTGCCCTTATTGCACTATTTTTCCTCATGCTTGACTAGGAAATATCTTGCTGGCATTTCTTACAGATGTTGCTGTGTTGTTACCATCTGTGATTAAGACATGGTGTCAAGAGCTTGAAAAATAGAATTCAGGAATGAGCCAAACAAAATCACAATGCCTGAGGGAGGTATTTTCTGTTATAAATTATCAAGGTGTCTCCTTATTTTTAAGCTGCAACTTTATAGGGTGTGCAGGACAGAGATGAGCCAAAGTTTGGGATTTTTTATTGTTCTTAATCAGTTATTGCCTTACCTATTCACTTGGCTTATGAGCAGGGCACACGTTTTAGGATGTGGTCATCATCTGTTGCACCTTATTGCTGAGTGGTCAAGGATCACATGTTAGTAATGCTTCTCTGAAGGCAAATGCCACCCAGTGAGAACTGAGAGGTTTTTTCAGTGTCTTAGAAGTATTTTGATTTTTATTTGCCTCCCTGGCATTTTGAAATGAGCAGCCTTGAACATGAAAGGAGGGGAAAGGAAGAGAAAAAATGTATGAGACAGTGCAACAGATAACTGTGAAAGGTATAATACACAGGTTCATATTTTCTGTAGTAGCACAGGTTCTATTTTTAACTCTACCATCCCTGTATTCATTGCGTATCCAAAAGATACTGAGTTTCATCCAATGCTTGTCTTTGTCAGGATCGTTAATCTATGCCTTTAACACATCCCTTCTTCTGTCCCTGGTTGGGGGAGATGTGTAGGTACACACACATATGTACACTCCACAGGTTTGCAGAACTTCCGGTTAGTCCCTTTGTGAAATTATGGACAGATACAGGAAGTTGTCTGGGGGAGAGAAACAGAATAGAAAGGAGGGAACATAGAAGGATACAAAAAATAATATGGCAAGGCTTTTTATTTTTTAAGGTCTAAAATTGTCACTATATCACCTAGTGTAAGCTTTGAAGTGCAGGCCAAAGAATTATATTCAGTTTCTTTTGTATTGAGGCTAACAGCTCATGCTTGAGGGAGGTGGATATGGACCAGAAAGGCTGTCCCTCATGTATCTTACAGATTTTATTGTCTCTTTCCTGGGGGAAATGGGGTGAGGACAGCTCCTTCAGGTCTTTCTCTGGAGTACTAAGTGCTCTCCAGAAAGCTTGGATCTGCATAAATGGATCCTATTAACTTAATGGGGTCTTCTGCTTTTCTATCTTTCTTGCCAGTAATTTTTCAGTGTGGAAAATGTCCTCCTTCTTTGATTAGAAGTTGGTTATTACAAAAAGAACTATAAAAATTGAGCTTTTACTAAAAACATTGGGGCAGGGCGGGGGATGGAATGACCCCCTTCTTGGTCACTGTTTGTAGTGGTACTTTTAATGAAAAAAAAAACGGTATCCTGCAGCAAATATTCTGTCAGCAGCTGAGTTTTACTGTGCCCCTTTGGCAAGATATGAGAATTCTTTCATAGTACGGACACACACATACATACAGAGAAGAAAGAACACAGTAAAAAGTACTAATGTACCATGAATGAGGAAAAATAATTAGTATTAGAGATTCTGCATGTGTTTTCTACAGCACATTCTTGCTGAATTTTCTAGCATTGACGGTTTTCCTTAGAAGCTCAATAGCCTGAGCAATAATCTAGCCTTCGAAATTTTTCACTGCCTGTATATTATAACCCATTTTTTCCCTTGGGAAGGGGACAGGATAGTGCAGTGAAACACATCTTCTGGATAATTTTAAGTGGTATCCTGTGTCAGTTTTAAGAACTGCAAGTTAATAGCAGTAAGTAATAAACACAATAAAAGCAAGCAATGATGGTTTTTGGTCCTCTAATCTCTCCTTGTTTACTGATGGGCACCATACTGAGTCCAGAGAAAGATGGGATACTAAATTCTTAGATATTATTTCTTCTGTTTTTGTGCTATAATCTATTTGTATGAATAGTCTATCCCTATTTGGGTTATTGTTTAACTAAAGAAAGCAGGTGAAGCAGAAGAATCATCCTCCATCTACTATACATGAAATTTCTCTGTTGCAATGTCCTATAGAAAGCTGAAGTGTCACTAGTACTCTAGAAAATTCACTTGCTTTTTGCCATTAGTATAATAAAGCTGTATTTCACAATTTTACTGCTTTCTTTTGCCGTGTCATTTCTACACCAATCTCAGAGCAAAAAATCCTATCTGACTGCTGCCCATCGCCTTCTCTTTAGAGGCATTAGGATACTGAGCTGAGCCCTCTTGGGGTTTTGTACTTCTCTGAGGACACTGATTACCTGAAATAGCAATTGTGCTAAAGGGAGAGTGATAGGAAAAGATCTGATTCTGCCCCCCCCCCCCAAATGTTTGATGAATGAAAGCAAATACAACCTCTTAGTTGTTACACCACTGATTATTTTCTCCCTTGTCTGGAAGGGAGCATTTCTGTTGATTTCAGGTGATCTGGGTGTGAGTTGATGGCTCCTGGCACCTTGAGGATGCACTGGAACTGGTGCCTGACATCAGCACTTCGGATGACAATGTGTCGTGAATGTCCTTATTTGTGCTTAAATATTCAGCTCCTTTTATTAACAGTGTGACAAATGTTGATTATCTGTGTGTGGTAAATGGTGTAATATGCAATTACTAGCACAAAAAACTGATTGTTATGAAGTTCTTAATTTTTATAGGCTTAAGATGGAGACACAGATGCAGTTAAAAAAAAAAAAAAGGAGAGAGAAATAAAAGCTTTCTACAATGTCAACAGCCACTAAAAGCATTATATATATCACAGCCATCTTGCCCAAGGCAGAGTAGGAGGCATTGACCCATTACCAATGAGATCATGCATACAGCATTCAAGCATTCATGATGGGAAATGTCTTTGCTTCCCTCACCCTGCTTTATTTCCTGTTTTCTCCTTAAAAATGACACAAAACTAAAAAAACCAACCAAACCAAACCAAACCAACAACAAAAACCAACCAACCAACCAAACAAAAAACCCATAAGCCCATAAACCCTCCTGATTCTATAACTTTTGATTTTCATTTTCCTTTGTGACTCAATCCTCTGTGGGAAGTATCTCATTTTATTTACTTTATTACCACCCCTTTTCGTTAATCCAGGGCTCAGTGGTGCAAGCATCCCAAAGGCTGAGTGAGTTGGAATTGCTTTTCTGAGGACAGATCAGGAGAGGTTTCTTGCAGTAGGCAGACCATCACCTGGAGGTTGCAGGCAGTTTGTTCCCTTCCTGCAAGCCAGGCTGCACTGATGGCTGCTACTCAGTGATAAGCCTGACTCTTCCCATCCTTGTTCAGCATTATGTGTACTGCCAGGGCCATTAGCATTTATCTAATGAAAGTATTCTTAGTTCTCCACTCTGTGGCTCAATCCTGCTGCCATTAAAATATTTGCTGGAGACAGGACTGGATCCAGCACTTGATTCTGCAGCGTTGAGCATCCTCATTTACCTCATTGTAACTCAACTCCTCTCGGAGCAGACCCCAGAAAAGTCGTCCACTGGAGAGCATTCACAGCTTTGAAAGAGTTATTTGATCTTTCTTTTTACTAGGCCACAAACTTTAAAATTATATAACTGTGTGCTCTCAAACATTGCACTGTTTAGCCTTTCATTTAGGCAATGACGAGTTCAAAATAACTTATACCATTTATAGCAGTTAATTTCTTTCTAAAATCCTCCATCCTTTTTCACACTGTGCATTAAGTCCTGCTCCTGGAACAACAGCCCTACTTCATTTGAATAGGTCAGTTCATCATATAAAGTGCAAGGTGTTGAGCAAAGGTGATCTGAAACTGGTTGTGTGGGTAATGGCTATCAGTATCTGGTCCTGATTTTCTATGATCCAAATCATTAAATAGGTAAAAAGTTTACCCTGAAAAAAGCACACATGTACAGTATAATCATGTTAACCAAGTTGTTTAAAATATAGCTTTCCTGTGTCCTGGCCTTTTAGGATTTCAGCTTCAGCCCAGCCTGCAGATAGATGGCTGTCAGTACCCGTGTGGGCCACCCGCTGGGACTGCTCAGGCAGCTGTGTGCAGAACTGGGGCTGCTGCACCCCTTTCTGGTGTTTTACCTGGGGGACTGATCACCAGGAGGCAGCAAGCTGAGGCCGGTGGGTGTGGCTGCTGCCCCTGCTCTCCCTCGTCAGCCATCCCACCTTCTGTTTCTCCCCCTACTCAGACCCCAAAGAGAGGGGTGTCCGGACAAGGTCGGTCCCTGCCTAGGAATCCCTGCCAGTTGACAATACATGAGCACAGGCTGCCGCTGATTTTGGTTTCTGTCAAAAGGGCTGGGATGTAACCCCCTGGATGCTGCTTGGGGATGGAGATAGACACTTCCCCCTGCCGTGGTTTAGCCCCAGCCAGCAACTAAGCACCACACAGCTGCTTGCTCACTCCCCCCACCCCAGTGGGATGGGGGAGAGAATTAGAAGGGCAAAAGCAAGAAAACTCATGGGCTGAGATAAGAACAGTTTAATAATTTAGAAAAAATACTAATAGTAGTAGTAGTAGTAGTAGTAATAATGAAAAGTAAAAAAAGAGAGGGGCAAAACCCAGGGGAAAAAAACTAAAACTAAACAAGTGATGCAACCGCCCACCACACAGTGACCCACACCACCAGTTCCAGAGCTGTGGTTGATGCTACCCCCAGCCAACTCCCGCCAGTTAATACACTGAGCATGACGTCACACGGTACGGAATATCCCTTTGGCCAATTTGGATCAGCTGTCTTGGCTGTGCTCCCTCTCATCATCTTCTGTATCCGGCAGAGCTTGGGAAGCTGGAAAAGTCCTTGACTAGTGTAGGCACTACTTAGCAACAACTAAAATATCAGTGTGTTATCAACATTATTCTCACACTCAATCCAACACACAGCACTGCACCAGCTACTAGAAAGAAAATTAACCCTATCCTAGCTGAAACCAGGACACACCACTCTACTTGATCACCTTCTGCATGGGCCTACGCACCCCTGGATTTGAGTTTTAATTTCAGGCCCATTCAATAAAGCAGCGATTTTCCTTGGGAAGGATGTATCTGCTAATAACCTGAAAAATCCAATCAAAGTCAGAAGTGGTCTGCAAAGGGATATAAGTAAATCCCCCAAACACCACAAATTGGCCAGCCTTTGCTGTAGCTATTTCTTGTTGGTTTTATAAGAACCTCTTGAAAATTCAATCATCTCATCCATTTTTTGATAATATGGTTACTTTTTGTATATAAAATTGGGTATCTCTTTGGAATTCCGGGGCATACATTTTTAATTTTCCAATTCATTTGGACTACAATTTTTAAAAATTCTTACCGTCAGCATTTTGTGTGATCATATTAATGATGCTGGCTGCATCCACTGGCAGTTTTACAAAATACTTACTCTTTGTGCAGTTAAAATATTTTCCCATAGAAACCAGCCCACGTGTGTTTGGAGCACAGCAGCATGTACAGTGGCACTTGTAAAGCAGGTTGTATTCTTGATTGATCTGTGAGACACCTAAGGTGGTTGTTCGCCTGTGTTGAGTCAGGGGCGCTTGGGCAATGGCATGTCCATCACCCTCTGACCACCGATAGCCAACAAAAGTAGCACTGCTGCTCTGTCCTTCCCCATGCAGCAGGTTTCACTTGCTGTCTCTTGAGCTTTGGTTTGCTGGCACTGTGTCATTGTTTTGGGTGGGATAATTTTTTCCATAGTAGCTAGTATGGGGCAATTGTTTGCATTTGTTCTGTGTCATGATTTTAGCTGGGATAGAGTTAATTTTCTTCACTCTACCTGGTATAGTGCTGTGCTTTGAAATTAGCACGGGAAAAAAAAACAACCTGTTGAGATAACACACAGATGTTTGGGCTGTTGCTGGGTAGTGCTTGTACTAGTCAAAGACATTTCCAGCTTCCCATGCTCTGCCGGGTGCACAAGAAGCTGGGAGGGGAGGGGGCACAGCTAAGAGAGTGGATTCAAACTGACCAAAGGGATATTCCATATCATGTAACATCATGCCCAGTATGTTAACTGGGAGGAGCTGGCCAGGGGAGGAGGCAGCAATCGTGGCTCGGGGACGGGCAGCATTGGTTGGCGGGTGGTGAGCGGTTGTATCGTTTGTGTTTCTGTGGTTTTTTTTCCTTTTTTTTTCCCTTTCCCTTCCTTTTCCATTTTATTATATTAACATTATTGTCATTATTATCATAATCATTGTTACTATTATTATCATTTTATTGTAATCATTAAACTGTGCTTATCTCAACCCACAAGTTCTTTTGCTCGTCCGATTCTCTTCCCCATCCCACAGGGGTGGGGGGGAGTGAGTGAGCGGCTGCGTGGTGTTCAGTTGCCAGCTGAGGCTGAACCACAGCATGCTGGAAACAGTGTTGATAATACAGGGATGTATTCACTATTACTGAGCAGCGCTTACACAGAGTCAAGGCCTTTTCTGCTCCTCACCCCACCCCACCAGCGAGTAGGCTGGGGGTGCACAACATGTTAGGAGGGGACACAGATGGGACAGCTGACCCCAACTGACCCCAGGGGTGTCTGACACCATATGATGTCATGATCAGCATATAAAGCTGGGGGAAGAAGAAGGGAAGGGGGATGTTCAGGCTGATGGCATTTTTCTTCCAAAGTAACCACTACGCATGATGGAGCCCTGCTTCCCTGGAGATGGCTGATCACCTGCCTGCCTATGGGAAGCAGTGAATGAATTCCTTGTTTTGCTTTGCTTCTGTGCGTGGCTTTTTTGTTACCTATTGAATTGTCTTTACCTCAACTCAGACTTTTTCTCACTTTTACTCTTCTGATTCTCTCCCTTATCCCACCAGTGAGGAGTGAGCAAGTGGCTGAGTGGAGCTTAGTTGCCGGCTGGGGTTAAATCATGACACACTGACAGAGCAGTGCTCCTGAGCTGCTGTCCAACTGCAAGCACCTGACAAGTCTGAATCATTGCGTAGGTGTACAGGATGTTTCTTGTACCTGGGTCTGAGCAGTGGGCTGTTTCATACATTTCTTGGGCTGACTGACAGAGTCTGCAGTATGTCTCCTCCTCCTTGTACCTATATCCCATTGCATGGGCTGGGAGGTTGGACTGCCAGGGTTTGCCTCAGGGTCCTGGCTGAGCTGTAAAACAGATTGTGCTGTAAGAAAATAAGAAATAGTCCTAATGAAATGAATTGAAGTTTCACCAGAGCACTCGTTAAGTGGGTCATGAATCAAACACAACAGGGGCTTCTGGCTATCCTTTTGCTGTGTTTAGAGGCTGCTTTTTAATTCCTCAGGTAAGCTGCATAACAGAGGCTGGACAGGTGGGGAGGGTGTGGGGACAGAAACAACCTTATCTGAATTCTTTATTTAACACCTAAAGCTTGAAATCTCACTTATCAAAGAGAGATAACTGTGGCAAGATCTTTTTTAGGGTCTACAATCATAGGAAACAAGTTCTCAAAGCCATGCACACTGAGAAAACCTTCATTTCAGAGTGGACTGGACTGAACATAAAGCAGTCAAGCAGAGCTTTGGAACTTGCTGTTGTAGGAATGAAAACGTTCCCTGGCGATGTAGTGTTGTAGCCACATAAGAACAAACCCGGCATCCTCTCATTGCCAGTCTGTTATCCATTTGGCTAACGCTTTCATTACAGGTCTAACTTTATGTCTCCAACAGACAAGCGAAACTGTTTAGTAACTTGAGACCAGAATGGAGCTTAAATATATGATCAAAAATGTAGAGAATTGATGTGATTTTTCTTTTTAATGACTCAAAGCAGTGTTTCTACTTTATGTTTCTATAACTTCCTCGTTTACACTCAGAAAAGAGTTATTGGTTGTTGGAGGGGTACATAAAAACAGTGACAAATTATAGCCAGATATGCTAAATGCATAACCAGCTCATGGCAATATAAACCCTGTTCTTTTGATTTTGTTTCAAAAGTTTTGGTCTACATAAAAAAATTCCAAAGGGAAGCTACAAATGCTCACAAGACAGGGATAATTAACCCTGCAATCATCTGATCCTTAGTTAAGCATGTTACCCATCAGACTTCCTGCAGAGTCACAGAAGACCACCATAACTGAAGACTGAAAGTTGAGCTTTATTTCCACCTTTGTTTCCGCTTTTACAGGAAACATTCTTTTAAACATGAAGCTTCTTAGTCCCTCTGCTTAAACCCACAAAAGTCTCTTAATTTTTTAAAAAGCACGTGCTTCACCAAAGAAAAGTGCTCAGAATTATATATTGTTTGAGGGAGGAAGTATTAAGTGCTTAATTTTATAATCTAAAAGTGAGCTCAGCCTGTCTCACAGAAAGCTGTGTTTGAAGTAGGTGTGGTTTTAAAACAAAAAAACCAAAAAGATCATGCTATAAAAATAGAAGTAGTTGGGGGGAAAAAGCTGCTTCTTGAAATTTAGTCACATAATACCAACTAGCAAAAAATATCTTGTGGATGAAACTTAATATATAAATTAAGCTTGTGTCTCACACTTTTTTCTCTATTATCTGATACCAAAACCTTTTTCTCTGACTCAGTTTAGAAAGGGGTTCTGAATTGTTATCTGTCTCACTCACCTTCTTTTGTTCTGCAGGAAGAAGAGAGTTTAAAAAAAATCCTGGGCAAA
Organism: Phalacrocorax carbo; assembly: GCF_963921805.1. Lineage (NCBI taxonomy): Eukaryota > Metazoa > Chordata > Aves > Suliformes > Phalacrocoracidae > Phalacrocorax > Phalacrocorax carbo. The sequence goes on from NC_087515.1 coordinate 52,451,074, forward strand.
TAGCAAAGTTAATACTTTCAAAGATCTCTCACAAGTTTAACAAATATAGTACCTGCTCTGCTACAGAATACAGTGGATGCAAGAAGTTTCAGAAGCCAGCACTTAATTAGGTAACCAGCAGAAAATGAGAGATAAAAGCCAGTGTCACTGAATGGAGATTGTGCATTTCTGTGGCTAGGGAAAAAGTCTATGGGGTGGCTATTTAAAGTTAATTCTTCACTGTTACCTGCAGATGAAGCAAACGTGGAGTCGTTTCTACCTTATCTTAAACCAAGGACTCTGTGTTGTATGGGTAAAACACTGTACCAGAGACAGGTATTTGACCATTACTGAGCTGCCATACATGATTTCTTTCTTGGTTAGGTCTGATCTTGCTGGTCTGTCCTTTCTTTCATCTCTGTAAGAAACTATTGATGTCTTGCTTCTCAATCCCTACTTCCCTAAATCTTTGTTTTTTTCTTCTATTTTTCCAGAGTTACAGATATTAAGTGAGAAATAATGAGAACAAAACAGCTATAGAAATGTGTCTGAAGTGCCATTTTCCAATGCGGTGTAGGTATCTGATGTGAGTGTCCTTCCCCTCTTCCTAGCCCAGGCAGTGCTGTGGTAAGACTCATTATTTATCTTCATATACTGTCATTGTTGCCGTTTTTCTTTTGACTTATTTTTATCCCTAAAAGGCAAGTGGCTGTAGTTCATTGCATGCAGTTTCTGGATTCTGTTGATCTTTGCACTGATCTCTGCATTATCCTTTGTTTTTCTCATTTGCAAGTTGTTGTTTCCATGATGTGGCTTCATGTTTACTTCAATATGGTTGGGTCTGAGGGAGGGAGGGAGGAAGGGAGGAAGGAAGGAAGGAAGACTTTTCTGACTCATCTGAGTTATTTCTGACTTCTAACAACCTTCTAGATGTGATTTTCGGGGGGGTGACATTACTGCTTTAATGTGTACTGCTTGGGGTTTTTTGTCTGTGAGAAACAGATGTATTTGCTTGAATTTCTTTCCAATTATTTACTATGCCTCTCCGTTATGGTCAGCTGTATATCATATCGCTTAAAAAATAAACAAACAAACAAATTCCATGATGTTGCAAGTGTTGGAATTGTTGCTATATAATTGTAACTCTTAGCGGGGTGAAGAACAAGATCTGGAAGGTCCTTTTTTTTCTTTTCCCCTACTCTTGCTAAATCCATGCAGCTTTGAAGACACTAGTGCTGAAGACACTGTACTTTTTAGATTTGAGAGGGGGAGCGAAGACCTCCTGTCCATTCCTTAAAGAGTAGTCAAATTACAGAAAATGGGACAATGAATAAAAGCAGTGGGAGAAGGATTTGGCCTGCTCTAAAGCACTGAGGCAGATTGTCCAGTGATCTGTGCAGTGTTCCTTGGAAAACATTTAACATGTAGTTTAATCTTGTTATAGGATAGTTTATGTGTATCTTTATGCGCAAAAATTGAAAAAAAAAAAAAAGGGGGTTAGTAGATCTCACAAAACAGGAGCTTTGACTGTAGTAACAAAAATACTAGAATAAAAAGGTTTCTGATTTTATTGTGTAATTTGGTGTATTACAGTTACAGTTAACTTGAATCAATGTAACTCACTGAAGTCATTAGGTCTACACCAATTTGCTCGGTGAGATTCACTGCCAACTGCCTGCCATGCAAAAACTCCAGCACCATTATTCAAGCACAGACGGTGCTGTGTGGGACTGGAGGAGAAATTGCTTACTTTTTTTCTAATCCCTGCATCAATTCACAGATTTATCTGACAGGTAGGAGAGGGGAAAGCCATCTTAAAGTCTTGTTCTGTGGGAAAAAGCTGCCATCCTAAGGCCTCTGCAGTTCAGCCGCGATCACATGGTTCCCATCGGATGCTGCAAGGCTCAATGACCTTGCCAATTTGGCATGGCTGTCCTCATCTGTGAACCTGGTGGTCTGGCTGCTCATTGCGTCCATCTTTCAGAAAGGAAACAGAGTTTGAAGCTGCTGGCTTGTGACGAATTAGCATGGGCTAATGTTGTACTTTGGATTACAGTCACCATTGTGGGTTAGAATTTCCTGGGATGACGACAGCTAAATGTCAATGCTTTTCTTACTTTCTTTCCTAATGCTAGTATAAATAGTACAATGGCAAAAAAAGAGAAGTATTGGCTCCTCCCACACCTATGATTCCTGCAGCTTTACAGGGCAGACAAAGGATGCCCAGGGCACTTCCAGCAGAGAGTGAGCAAGGTCCTCACAGAAAGGATTTTGAGTTGTTATGAGAGCCTGTTGTGTCCTTTAAGAAGCACTATAAATATTTTATAAAGTATAGCATAGCAGGTTTTTTGGCAGCCAGCTGGGTGGGTTGGAAGATTCTTGCTAGTATTCACTGAAATGGCAGCTAGGAAAAAGACTTTGTTCAGAGGTTTCAGACTTGGAGCATCCTCTGACTCTGCCTTGGAATGTATCCAGCCCAAGATTCAGTGACTAATAGAAAAGTCTATTAAAATAAACAGAAAGCACCTCTAAGCTATTACTATAATGCCGTAAATCAGTAAACAGGCTGAGGTTTCAGTTTTAGCATCTGGTTCATTCAGTATATGGCTAATACTACATACACAGGAAGAATGCACATGCTTCCTCAAGGTACTAGTTGTCCTGTGTTGCAAGGCCAAACCAAAAATCTAGTCTCTAGAATGGTCCTAGCAGCTGAAAGGAACATTTTTATGCTGGAAAACCAGATTTCTAGTATGCAAGATGAAGGAGAACTGGATGTTGAAAAGTGGATGTATTCTATGGTTGCATGAAGGTGTACGGCAGGGAAGTGAACCTGAAATTATCTTGCTGTTCTGTAAAAAGAATGTATTTTTTGATTAGCTATCCTTTTAGAGACACGACCTTATGCCTGTCTACTTTTTCCTTAACACGCATCTCCTCTAAAACAGAACATCAGAACATCTTTATGCTTTTTTGCATTAACTTGTGCATAGTATAATTATGCATTTATGTACATTCAAGCCTGTAGCTTCATTAGAATAATACCTGGCTTTAAAAGCATGATGAAATCCGCACTGTACAGTTACCAGTAGAAAGACAAAATGATGATAAGCCTGCTGAAGCAGTGTACTTAAGCTTATGGAACAAAAATGATGTGCCAGTTAAAAATGGGCATTTTTCTCCTAAAGTTCTGATCTCCTAGCTGAATTCAAAGTATCAATCTAATCTGGAGAGATGTATCATGTTATTTATATCCTTTTGATAAACCACCAAAATAACCTTTGAAAATCAGATGGCGTGTGCCTTTAACAGCCTTCTGAGACTTTCCCTAAAAATAGTTTAGAAAGCAACAGAGTCAAATTGTTGGGGAATTGCACTCAAATGCATTAGAGAGTCTATTCCTGCGGCACTTAAGCCAGCCAAAGTAATAAATATAAAATGGTAATTTTTCTCCATGAGCTGTGCTTGCTGCTCCCACATGATTTCATTCCCACCCTGGAGTAATATAACACTGCCTGCTCAAACAACCTCCTGGATTCATGGAATAAGGCAGCATGTGGTTGCTACTTTGTTAAGCGTGCTCAGAAAAGTCGACAATTACAATTAATTCCCTTTTGCCTGAGAGCATCCCATCATGATTTCCATACCACAAGTGTTGCTGGATTTTTTTAAATTGTAAGGAAATTTAGACCAAGTAATGGATTAGAAGAATATATTGGTGTATTAAACAAGAAGTGAAAACTTTGGCAAAATAGGATGTAGCTGCATTTTGGTCTTTAGCTATATATTTCTGAACTGGTTTCTAAATAAATAGGGGTAATAAGCAGAGCAAATACTGTAGGTAGACATTCAGCAGTGGTTTAGTTCATTTTACTTTTTTTTTGTCTGATGAATCAATCAACAATTTCTTCCCAATAATTGTCAACCATGGGGATTTATGTTAATTTGGGGATCTTCTCTGTACTATCCAAATTCTGTGGGCTTCACGCTACTTGTAGGAGGTTAGTCTGCCCCATTCATGTTTTCCTTGCTGAGGAGATTTTGGCTTTGACCTGAAGGTGGCCAGAGGCACACTGGGGCCATAGTCCTCCTGTGTTGACTAAATCATCTGTGTGGGCAGCTGGTACATTGTCAGAGCTGGTATTTTGGTTTTAGTGCCAGCTTTTATGTTAAGACGTAATTCCCATACTCTTGAGACATGCTTGCAGCAGTCATCTCCCTGGTTAATTACCAGCTTATTTCAGGGTATTTGGTGATATTTTCCAGTGCAAATGTTAGCAGTGTGCCTATGTTAGCAGGTTAATTTTTCTTTCAGGGGTAATCATCATCCAATCCTTTGAAGTCAGAGATGACTGCAAGCAATTATCTTTTTGTTAAGGTGCTTAACAGACATCTTGGCATCTCAGCCATCATGGCATATTCTTTTCTGTTCTTTTTTCCTCATTCAACCAGATTGCATCCTTTATGAAGCTCCTTCTGCTGAAATATATTGTAGGCGCCCCACAGCCAGCACTTCATGGGAAACGCAATCCAGTTGGGAAGACAGTATAAGCATAGGAAGTAGAGTACATATATTATTCCACGGGGGTAGTTTAAGCATACATAGTGCTGGGTTGAAAATGAAACATTGTGACCCTAGATGAAAACAAAGGGGTAATACAGGAAAGTGCTTGGGGACAATAACTCTGGGTTTTGATTACCTATAATGTTGAACTGAATATCTTAGTCTGGTGTCTTTTCAATAAGTGGATTTTTTTTCTTTGTTTGCATGCTCTGTGTATGCTTTTTCTGAAAACATACTTTATAGGGATTCTGGCTTCTTCTGTTTCTCAAATCTAGTAAAAAATCCAAAACACTGTGAGGCTGTCGAGTATAACCAGGTATTCTTCCTTGCTTATTGTCTCTATTGAGATTAAGGGCATGTCTGCCTTGCACAATGGAGCATCCTCCAAAAACTTGTCAATCAGCTAGCTGAACCCATGAAGCAGTATATGTTTTTGGATTGCTCGGCAGAAAAATTAACTGAGTAGCTGAAGAATAAGATACTTGATCTACCCCATCTCCCCAGGAAGATCTATTCCTTGTCTCCCTGCTTAGAATGGAGAACAGTTTCAAGATTCACACAGCTGTGTTTAATTTTATTGCCGAAATTAGAGTCCTGGTTCATGTTTGGTGGTAGATTTAACCATAACTCACAGTATGCTTACTGTTGACAGCTGCCTACACCATGTCTTCAAGAAGCTACCAGGAACAGGCAAGGCTAAACAGTGGGCATGTTATCTCATGTAACCCTCCGTTTCTTCGCTCAGTGCATTAACACAGGTTGTGATTGGTGATGGTTCATATTATTCAACAGGCCAAATATTTCAGCAGGTCATGAGTTGGATATGTGTCTTATTTAGTCATCTCTGTTCAAGGATGTTAACCCAGAATTTCGGTAGGCAAAGACTTATGGAGTATAAGCAATTAATCCAACCCATTTATTAAATATCAGTCATTACCATTTCTTCTGCTGCCTGACCCAAAGACATTTCACCTCCTTCCAAAGACAGCTGAGATGATTAGATAAATTCAAATGTTAGGTATCGTGGTGGGTTTTTTGTTGTTTTGGTTTGACTTTTTTTCAGCCACTTTGATTCTGTTGCACATTACAAGGACTGAATCTTGTTGATGGCATTACATTATTAAGTGCATCATCAGGATAAGCTAGAACACTGCTGAGGGTAAACCACTTTTGGTTCCTAAGCTAGTTCATTTAACAGTGGCTCAGGTATCTCTGCATCCTCAATATACTTCTGCCCTCAGTCCATATGTGGTGCATGGGTTATTTCAGCTAGAGTAGCTAGGAGAAGTCAATTTTAAAAGTAACCCGCTGCATTGTGATTCTTCATGGAATATCTCATAACTGAACCACTTGCTACTGTTTGTGCTGCTTTCTGGAAAGAAGGGTTTCCACAGTGCTCATGGAGGACGCCCACTGTTGCTTAGAAGAACAGCAAATTGAGACTTGGGGACTTGGCATCCCTTGGAGAGTTCCTGTCAAGTCCTCAGGCATAATCTCCATTGCTGAAATATATTTGTTTCTTCACTGCAGCGAGCGGCTGCATGGTGTTCAGTTGCCAGCTGAGGCTGAACCACAACAACCCTGCTGAAATCTTTCTCTCAGACTGCCCAGAGGAGGGGCTGCACCAAACAGTTGCAGTATTATTTTCTTTTTTTCACAAAGGTGTCATCTCAAAGGGCCTCTTCATCACCTTGGGGGAACACTTTGGGACACCCGGCTTGCAGGACCCTTGTTAAATACCTCCTCTTCTTCCTTAGGATAATGTTCCAGATTGTTTTCTGTTTCTGTCACATCTTATTTTCCTACCCTAATCAGTATAGTCAAAGTGCCTGCAGATTTTATACGCCACTTGGTTTTTTTGTTTGTTTGTGGGGGGTTTTTTTGTGGGTTTTTTTTTTGTGTGTGTGTGGTTTCTTTGTGGTTTTTTTCAAGAAATGTTTTTGGCTGAGCATCAAGTCCTGTTTTTTCCCTTTTGCCTATCAAATAATTGTGCCTGACTATTGCTGAGGTGATATTAGGCCATTCTGAGGAGTTCTGCCTTGTCACTTGGAGCTTCTTTTTTCTTTACTGGCTGGGCAAATAGGGAATAGCCTAAAAAGTCTCTCCTCAGTTTGTTTTGGTTGTGATTTTCCATGGTGCTCTGAACTACTGTTTTCTGTGTATTTCTACATCTGTATGATTTTGATGAATGCTACATGGCTAGTAATAACCTGTCTGTTGTGGGTTTTTCTTAATGTATATAGAAAAACAAGCCAGTTGTTTGCAAGTTTTGTTATGATTTTTCTTCATGAAACTATAGGAAAGTTGACTAGAATGAGAAACAAATGCCTGTTAAACTCTAAAGGATCATTGTAATCCAAGAAATGCGGTGGCCTTGATTCACTTAATTTTTAATTAAGTTCGTTGTCCTCAAACTCCTGTGGAATTTGCCTTGAGTGACTAAGCTTTTTGTATGGCATGCGTTTTGCTGACTTTCTCAGTTTTCTGCAGTTGTCTAATGCCAAACCTATGCCCCTAAGGTACTCCCTAGAATACAGATTAAACTATAACATAGCCTCCCCCAAATAAGGAGGTGCTTGTGATTGGACTGAAAAGTGGATGTGGGTGTGTTTTCATCAGTTCCTACATAGACATGAATGAAACTGAGTCTTTGGTCATTCCCCAGGTGTGTGCCTGCTTGCATATTTCTGAGAACAGCGGCTTTGACAGGGCTGCCTCCATACCACCTGCCAAACCCCAGGGAGAGTCACTGCAGCCTTCCTACAAGGGAGGTGAGAACTTTGCATCTGCTTGATCACCTGTGCACAGGGGTGAGCATAAGGGCATGTGCCAATCCAGTTGTCTATTAACAAAAACAACTCTTTGTCTTGCATTAAAAAACTATTTTACCTTTGAAGGCTGCTTGGAAAGCCCCTAGGCAACTTTTCAGAAAAGGAAAGGGACATCAAAGAAAGGCTTTCAAAGGTGTCTGTACTTGGGATCCATAAGTCCTTAATTTTCAAGGAGGAGTCAGACTGGCAATCTCTTTGTGTCTTCTGAAGAATTTTGTAAAGTTGAATGGAAAATTTTCTTCTTTTGCTGTTGTTGTTTTGGGTTTTTTTTTAAGTTCTCAGGAAAATACATATTATTTGGAGATATATGTATTTCTAAGTGATCCTTTCTAAAGCTGCCACAATTGACCTGACAACTGAACAAAAGCTCTTTCAAAATATGATGCTATTTCTCAGCCAAGCAAACAATAATGCTCCAGCAACTAACATACTCTAATGTTTCTTTTGACCACTGCAGGACCTAGCTGTGCTCAGTGCTTCTACTGGCCTGCTTTTTTCTGTCATTGGAGTGCTAAGGGAGATGTAGATTATGTCAGAATTTTTATGTGGAGGGGAAATGTCTCCAGTTCTATGGGCTCTAGAGTCCCAGTAAACCTTATGTTGTGCTTAAGGCTCCATGTCATTTAATTCATTAAGGTAAAGACACAGCTTCTTTAGTACCTTGTCATTTTTGAGACCCATGTGTGCTTCCTGTGGCAGGTGACAGTATTTTAGTAAAAATGCTGTGTTGCTAGAAGGGCATTCCCTGTGGGAAATAGCTGAAGTGCAAAGACGTTGCCATGGCTGATCTGATACTTGGAGCTTGGTTCTGGTTCACTGACTTTTTTAAAGAGGCTTGGAAGTTCAAATGATCAAGAGCAAAACAGGTAACATCAAATAATTAAAAAACAAAGAAACACACAAAACCCCCCAAAACTCTGTGCATCAACATTTTTTATTGGCTGCTTTACTATCTTTGATTTTAAACTCCGCTGTTTGCTCCCAGAGACTGCTGATACCATCTGTAGAGATGGAGGAGATGCCAGCAGTCTTGCTCTCAGCATGCCTTCTATGCATCCTAACAAGTCCATAAAGAGTGTAATAAAATTTTGAGGGTATTCACTGAGTTTTATCTGATGAGAAGTTAAAAAGAAAGCACTTCTGTCAAACCCTTGTCTTCACCATTTTTGCCAGATCTTTCATCAAAGAACTGATTTACAGTGGTACCATAAACATTGTACATTCCATGTTAAAAGTACGTTGCTCATGCAGAATACAGTTTTCAGATATTCCCAAACTCATTAATATCAATGGATAATAACATGCACTACGGCATTTCTACTCAGAGAGGGCAAAGCCAAAGTTACCTTACTGTACCATTCTGTGGCTGTGTTTTCCAGCTCAGCTAGGTATAAGCTTAGTGCCAATTCCTCTCTCCAGTTAATGTAATTGGTTTGCTTCACAGTAATTCACTGCAATTGCTTTGCTTCATTATAAACTTTGAGCTCTGCAAATAGTCAGTGTCCATAGGGAAACAAAGCAGTAGGAACACCTGCAAACCTACTCTCTGCTGCTGAGTTTGTCTTCTGTCATCTTTCTACTTTTATCTAGAGGTTAATTCCAACATTGGTTAAGAGTTACAGGTTTTATCTTGGACCTTTGCACCTGGATGTCAATGGGTTGTGAATCTGCCTGTCCAGCAATATGCATCATGCCAGGTTGCACTTTGAACTAGACTTTCAAAGATGCGTGAAGAAGCCACTTAATAAAGACATTTCCTTGATGCATAGAACCTGCCAATATTCCTCTATATTAACTAAGAAAAGCCTGAAATGCATCTTCTGTAAATTCCAATATATTCATTCAGCTTAAAACTTCTATTTTTTTTCCCTAACCTCTCCAACCTGTGCCCCCTGGCCTTGTTTTTAAGCACGATTTTTTGTGGTGGTGGTGTTCAAATAAGAGAAACCCTGCAGCATCTAGTTCTTCATGATCGCCTTTGTTCAGACACTGTCCCCTGCCCGTTAGCTTTTTAATATGGTCCCCGGGTTTCTGTATGTGCTGTGAGGGTGCTACTACAAATAGCAGTTCCTGGGAGAATGATCTTCTGCAATGTGAACCAAGTGCATAGACACAAAGCTTCAAGGCTCAAAACTGGGAGAGTGTGAATAGGTACATTCCTCCTTCCTCCCCTCGTTATGGAGCTTTCTGCCATAATACTCTCCTCAAGAAAAGTAGCTTTGTGTAGGCTCCCATCAATGTTACATCATGGGAAAAATGCATTGAACAGCAAGCACTAAAATAAGCAGTGTTTGAGGAAAGAACTGTGCCTCTACACAGTTCTTACACTGTCTCAATCACTTTCACCTGTTGAAAGTACCACTTGTTAGTAGCTTACTCATTTAATTTTTAACAGGAATTTTGTAATCATAATGAAAGGAAAAATTGCAGAGGCAGCAAATATTAAGATGACTTTTTCTATGTTGTTTGGAATGCACTGTTGATCTGCCATTATACAGTGGGACAGAAGAAGCCTCTTTGTACAGGTTATTGCAAGGTTGTGATTCGCTAATTATTCTTTCCCCTGTCCATAGAGGCTCTGAAATTTGCCTCTGAGTTGTCAGCTGATACTGAGGCACATGCTCTGTAAAACCTCTGCAAAGCAGCTCATACCATTCACACTGTTCTAAGTACAGGCTGCTTTTTTTACAGAGGGCAACTATTTTAGATAGGCCATAAAATTGTCATGAGTTATAAATCTCTGGAATTAATACAGCACAGCATTTAATCTGCAGAGAGCCAGCAATATCTGAAACAGCTATAGCCATACTCTATAAGCGACTGCATACAAAATTATTTGTGGGACGAGCAGTCACTTTTAGCATGGTTCAGGTAACAATTTACTTTATAAAGACCACCCAATTTCACCTGAGTTCTTATACAGAATCAATACCCTCATTGGAATTTAAATTAGAATGTAACCAGATGTGGTCCTGCAGGAATGTAAATTCATCAACTCCAACCGAGCCAGATACACCTAGACTACATCTTTTAGAGTCAAATATGACTGTCTCAGTCTCTGTCAATTCCAATAATGTTGTTTTAGTGACTCAGTTGTCGTTTCCTCTGTCATCATGCTGTATGGCGTGAACAGACAGAAGGGGAAGAAATTGCTGCACTCCATTAAAATTTACTGTTCATCCCTTCTTTAGTCTAAACCAGGTGTTTTACAGTGCAAAAAAAAATGATGCCTCATGCACAGTACTTCAAAGCACCTTTTTATTCAGACCAAGTTGTGAAACAGCTGTAATGCTGAGTGGGTTTTAATCATGAATTCACAAAAATCCCAGGCAAATAAACTGACAGCATTGATTGTGTACAAAAATGTAATACAGATTATGAAATGTCTCGGCTCTAGAAAAGCTCTTTCAGCCAGGTTACTGCTGCACCCTTAGTTTTCAATGGTGTTTCCCCACTTCCAGCACTGTTGTCAAGATCATAGCTCTACCTTTTTTCTCTGGACTGGTCTCAAGTTTCTCTTTAAATACATTATCATCATATAGTGAATGAGCTGACATCATAAAACAACCCTGATGTTCCTTTTGCTGATAACTCCTGTAGAAAGTCTGGCAGTTCAAACTTCCCTGGTACTTGAGAAAACAGATATTTTTTAAAAGCCCAAAGAGAGTATTATGGACCAATCCCTAGTATTTAATAGAGTGAAAATGCAGAAGAAAGCAACACAGAAAACATACTGTAAATGCAGTGGTGACATTTAGTGAATTTTTCAAAAAGCTAGGGAGGAAGCAGTGGTGGAGGAGAAGGCAGCCTGGTGATGACTCCTTAGACCACCCCATGCTCCTGGGTATTTGTGTTGCATGCCTCCTCCCTGATGCACCATGTGCTGGCTGCTGCCAGAGGCTGGGGCTTGATGGGCCAGTGGCTTGATCTAGTGTGGCAAATCCTCTGTCACTGTGCTGTAGCTGACATGAAAGTACAGAACATCCCTGCCAAGTACTGGTTTCCACTGGGCTGAGTACCAGCTTCCTGACACGTACCTGCCATCTCCTGTAAAGTGCCACAAGATGCCATTTTCAGACAATTTCTTCTCTACCCCTCTCCCTCATTGTAAATAACTGAAAAAGAAACAGTGTTAAACTATTAAGGCAAGATTTTGAGATGGGAAGAGAAAGGTTGGTTTTGCATTTCATACAGATTCTGTAAAAATCCTTCTGCAAATCCCTCAATTTTCAGAAACAAGGAATACCATCAGAGACTGGGACTGATTTTTAACAAGAAAAAATAATCCCATCCCTGCTGTTATTCTTCCTGTAGTTGAAAATATTTCTGTGAGGAAAATGTACAGCCTAAGTATGAATTCGATGCTAAAATGAGAAAAATAAGCTTATCCTATCTCTTCATTAGGACACACTTTTAATTTTAATGTCTTTTCATGTATGCGAGAACCAGCTGCAGATGTTGCTGCCATTATGTAAATGAATAAAGTAAAACCCTAACCAAAAAACTTTGAAACCAGAAAGCAGGGGATCATTCCCAACAGTTCAGATGTTTCCACCAAGCAATTTTTTTTCTAAAGAAATAAATTGTAGACCCCAGAATAAATGCACATTGGCCAGTACATATTGCTGTCAAGTCAGAACTGTCATGGTCCGTGGGGAATTTGTAAAGTCTCTTGACAGAAGTCAGTCATCCTCTGTGAGACTAAAGCATCTTTGCTGCTTGTAGAAAAACTTGCGTTGTTTTCAAAACTAAATTTTTGGTAGTCTTTAATACTAAAACTATGACTCTAAGAAAAGTCAAAGCGTATTCTAGCCAGCAAGGAAGGAATTAATGCCATGAACACCGCAATGTGAAAATAATAGTATAATGTTGTGATGTGGAAAGCTTTATTTTAATTCTCTATTTAAGAGGCCTAAGTTGAGCCAGAATGGGATGAGCAGCACTAGACAACTTCCACTTTCTCTTAATGATGCCTTCTGCAATAAGTAGCTACGTATTTTAACTTAAGTTGCCTCCTGTACGAAGGGAAAACAAAGATGACGTTCCATATTATGTTGGCCTATTCTTTTGGTAAATGGACCCTCTCTCTTTATTTGCTTTTCTTCACAGTTTCAGGTGTAAATAACAGATAGAGGAGTTGTAATTACAACAAAAAGTTCCATTAGAATGACTATTTCTTTTAAGTAGGTTGTATTTCATTTCTCATTTGCCCCAGCAACATAACCAACACGATGTAACATCATACTCCTCAGACTGTGTAGTAAATTGATATGAAAAAGCTCCCTTACATTTACTGTTCCATCACGTGCAACTGAGCTCTGATCCAGCTTTCCACACTTACATAAAGAGTGCTGTTGACTTCAGTTATGTATCAGATATTATCCCTCTGCCTGGCTGGCCTTGTTACCTTTAGAGTGACTACACAGGTGTAAAACTGGAAGAGAATTTAGTATGTGTTTTTTAAAAGTGGCAAAGATCAAGAGAAATTAGAATGAGGATTTTCAGCAATATCTCCTACTGCATTGTTTTTTATATGAGGTTTGTTCTTGGCCTTGGTGTTTTGTAGCTTTACATTCTTGCTTATGCTGGTATTTCAACCAAAGGCAGTTGTACATCTTGTTTAAAAACTAGTATCTTGAAGACAGGAAATTGATATTTATTTTTCCATTAGGATAATGGAAAAAGGTTTGGTTTTGGGTTTTTTTGTTTGATTGTTTTTAAAAAAGCAAGATATCCCACTTAGATTTGCAATATTCCCTGTGCTTATATAGACACTAAAAGTCTGAAGTGAGAAAAGAAAATTAAAAACATTAATTTTTTGAATCTGTGGCTAAAAAGGAATAAAAGTAATCCATAATGCTTTTTGCACAAATAAGGTCATCTTTACCCTCCAGTTTGGCATTCTTTGCTACCTGGCTATTTTCTCCCTGTATTCAACTTTGCTCTTTCTTTCATTTGTTATTACTCCTGGTTCAAAACTATTTCTTTAAAATATAAAAATAATACCAGTAAGGATGAAAAGCCTGTTATAACAACTCCATTTGTCCTGGAGGTGATTACAGCCAGCAACAAGGAAAGAAAAGGGAAAGGAGATGAAAAGGTATAGAGTTTGTTGCCACAATGTAAGGAATGATTGTGAAAGAGACTTAAATTAAAATGTTCCTCTAAATAAGATTCTACATTAATATGTTTCCTAGAATCCCCATATCCTTATATCTTTTTCTCATCCTCTTTGTCAACATTTGAAACAATGATAAACTCCCTTTGACAGAAAATAGGAGTCTCAGGTACACTTTCAAACTACATCATGATAGTAAATGGATACCACTGCTTACAGACCAAGGAAACTTATCCAAGCCACTACACTAGTTCTTCTCCCTCCACTCAGAGATTAATAATCTACATGAATCACACCTATCTAGAAAATGTGATTTAAGCTTCCTATAGAATTACAGAAAGGTCTTATGACCTTTCTCCCTGAGTTTCCTCTTCATTTTTTTCCCCTGATATCCAGACTTTCTACCTTCTCTTTTTGTGACTGCCTTCATGGTGTTTCCTGACCTTCCTCTTCCTGCACAACTCTGGAAGTATTTCACACTTGTAGAACTCGCCCCCCTTTTTATGCTTGCAAATAGCTGTCTTTGAATTTTAACTTTGATGTACTTTGTATGAGTCAAAATCAAGAATTCCCTTTAGCTTTTTCTCCCTCTTCATTGCTTCTTTGCCCCATCCAGAATATTGCATTGTGTAGTGAATTGATTGGTGTTCTATGGTCCCACCAGACAGGGGAATAGCAGCATTTCTGGTCAGAAATAGGTCCCTTGAGGGAGTTCTACACGTATATCTTTTCAGATATTGGATGGGGAAGCTCTAGAGAGTGGTACTGTATGTGTACTGTATATCATGTGTATGTGTGTATTCAGAAAAAGTCACTTTTTTAATCCCCTTCTGAAATATTCTTCCTGGCTTTGCTTTTAATTAGCACCAGAAATGCAATTACTGAACTAATAAATCTCAAAGTATATTTAGTTTTCCTGTTAGCAGCATTCACCTTCATTAAGACATATGAAAGGAATAACCTTGAAAACTGCTGCTTTATACAGACAAATGTATCACAGGGATTTTTCTTGTACTTCATATGGTATCTAAATTATTAACTTCCTTGATGAGGTTCACAGAAATTCTTTCAATAAGTTGCTATGATATTAACCTTTTGTGTAATACAAAAATTACATTTAATGATATAATTATGTTTAAATGAAACCATTTTTAATTTATTTGGCTCTAATTTGATGTTGCTATACTTCAACTTTAGAATGTAGAAATGGTGAAATGTGTTTGTGACCATAGCTGTGACTCTACAAACAAAACAGATAAACCCACCTTTTAAGACCCGAATATGTCTTTCTCTTGCAGACCAGAGTTCTTTGCCCTCCTTACCCTTTTGCTTTGTCTTTCATAATGATATATATAAACATTTCCTTTCAGAAAATTGGGTATGCTAACAGTCATCTGAGTGCATAGGAATTTCATATCCAACTACCTCCTACCTTAGGTGTCTCTATGCATGTGCTCATAGGATAATTTACTTATATCTACATGAAGGAATGACAATTAGCGCAGTGCTCCACCCGTGACAACATCCCTGTGCTCTTGGCTTTGTGCTAGCTTGAAAAACAGCTGCAGAAACTCCTGGGAAGAAAGACTACAGAGGACTGAAAGCCCTGACCCCCAGATCACTGATGGGTGGGAGTCTACTCTGGAGCTGAAATAGTTGCATGCCTGTGCTGTTTACTGGGCTTATGCTGCTGGCCACCACTGGAAAAAGGCTAGTGGCCTAAATGAACCTTTGATATGACCCAGTGTGCTCATTCTGTTCAACATGTTTTCTAGTACACAAGCCAACTCCTTCAAATACCAGCTTGGGTATTTCTGTATGGCACTTTTCCAGGTAAATAGGCATTAAGTGAAGTGTTCAGCTTGCTAAATCAGGGTGCCCGAGGTTACACCATGAGAGATGTAATAATGAGAAGAGACATCTCACTGTTTGGAGGTCCACCTTGCCCTTCACTTAGATGCAAGTAAAAGGCAATCTTTTTAAAGAACTTGATCTTAAAACAAAGAATGTGTGGTCTTTCTCCCATGCTGCTTGGCATCTGACACAATTCTGCTTGAGGTGCAAGTTTAGAAAGTAAAACAAATATTTGAGGATTTCTGTCATCATTTTTTATGAGTTTGGGTGTATTTTTGTTTCCTTTGTTTTCTTAGGCAATTGCCATTATATCTATATTCTTTAGAGATGTGTGTGAACCAGCATATTAAAAGCTGTGTAACATTTAGTATCTCTGCTGTGTGAGAGACTGAAAGCAAGGAAGGATGGATGATTTCCAGGTTGCCTGGGGCATCCAAACTCCTTAGAGGCCAGTATGCTGTCCTAGTTCTTCATGTGCAATTTCTATTGACTTCTACCTCAGAAACCAAGGGAATATATAGCCCAGGAACTGAAACAGGAGGGTCAGAATGATTTTTTGTAAAATAGTATAATAGCAAGTATATCAATTTGTACTGAAATGGTTTGATTGTAATTACTCGTATCAAGTGGATTACTGTTTCTTAGTAAATGTTATTAAGGCAACAATTGCTTCTTAGGTCTCTCAACTACACAATTCATTTAACAGGATATCTTTGGACAAAAGTAATATTTAGATGTCAAAGCATGTGTACATATTGTTTGTGGAACTTGCAGTAAGGATTTTTATTCTGGAATCCTTTTGTCCATTGTTCAAAGTTTTGATAAGATTTTACTAGTAGGCCTGGAATTTGCCTGGCTATTTCTTCCACCAAATATTTTAGAAATCCTAAAAAAAAAAAAATTAAAAAAGAATGAGAGGAAGGTTCAATACGTGTTTGGTTTTAGAATGTAAGCTTTAAAGAAAATGTATTGTTCTGTTATGGGGTAATGGGAAACAGTCTTGCAATCATTTGAGAAGCTGAACTACATCCCCACTCAGTGTCAGAAGTATTATCTTGCCTGAGACTCAGATGTTGTTCTTATGAAAACCTACCCACATCTGACAATCCAAAAGAAAGGCAAATCATTACTTCCTGTGTTTGGTGGAAGACTCTGAAAGGCAGGCACAAAAACTCCAGACCCACTGGACCTCTGCCTTGACCATAGTTTTTTCCATGCATCTGCTGCTTCTGCCTGACAGAAGGATCTAGGACCCTGGAAGTGGGCCTGAGGAGAGTGGTTCTCCAGTGATCTTCCCAGTGCCCAGACTTCCAGTGAGTAAGCAAGCTATTTCTGATAAAAGAGAAGAAATGCAGGATTTCTTTGGCCAGAAATATTCTGTCCAAAACAGAGCAAGGCCAGATATGCAGGTTGAGATCAACATTCATGAGGGCAGTAGCAGAGGGTGGTAGTCTTGGGACCATCACTTTCAATTTAAAGTAGAAATGTGCTAAGGTTCTTTATGAATTAATACAGAAAGAATATTTAGCTTGATTACTTCTAGGCACAGGAAGTCAAGTTATGTTCAGGATGAGTGAAAAGAGGAATTATTTTTGTAGTTGAAGTTTTGTTTGATTCCCAATCTCTGTGGCAGGATAAGGAATAAAAATGAGTTATATCAGCATGTTGTTTGGAAACTGACCACACTGCAAGCCATGATACAGTTTGTGGTTGGGATATGATCAGGAAGGGATGCTAGAGGGAAGAAGAATTCACAGACTGGAACTCAGCATTAATTCCTTGCTATTTTCCCCAAGTTAAACCTTCTGTGTGGGTGTTACATTACAGACTATTCTCAAAGTGACCTACAGTTTAGGAACATCTTAAGCGAATGATTGCTTCCCCCAGATATGCCTTTGTGTTGATGCTTCTAGCCCCTTCTTTAAAACATGTAAAAAGAAACAACAAAAAAATTCCTTCTGCCTCCTAAGAAACAGGTACTACATATGCAGAATTAGAATGCCGCAGGTATAGCCATCCTGCTAGTATACACAGTTGTTTATGCATACTTGGAAAAAAAAATGGGCCTGGAAGGTAAGTTAAAATTGCTTATGGAATAAACATCAAACCACTTGCACTGAAGTCTAACAGTGTTAAGTGTATATAACATTAAGTACCAGGATAAAGGGCTGATTATTCTCCACAGGTAGGGATAATAGCATAAGACACAGGAGTTAATAAATGCATAAGGAAAATTCAAAGGACTGCTCTGCACTGAAGAAGTCAATGCAATGTTTATTGTCCTAGTTTAACTATTAACATCTTGCTTTTGTTCATGAGAATAAACTCAAAGCAATTGCAAGAATATTTCTACATGTCCCTTAGTTGGAAATTAGTCGGAAAAGTAGGTACCTTCTGAGGAGCAATGAGTTAAGATACAAAGGTCTGAACAAAAAACTGTCTGAAAAGTTAAATAGAAGAGAAATTGTCTGGAGTCATTTGTCCATTAATCTCTGGCTGTCGTGAGAACCCAGATAAATAATGTGTTTAGTTTTAGCCATTTCCTTAGGTTTGTTACCTAGTTCTCCCCCTTGTTTCAGGGCATGTGGTAAAGTGCCACGAAGGTCATGGAAACCATGATTATGTGCAATGAAGTGGAAAACCAGAGATCTTTTTGGGACCCTTCAGATTTTCCTGATTGTTGGCAGGGCACCAGCCTATTTTGCCTGGGCTATAACAGATTATAGAGAAGAAACCGATAGGACCGTCATAGGAAACTGAAGATGCTGCAACAAGTTCCACAACCCAGAAGAGGTTAAGTGAAAAATATTATTACACCTTGTATTATGCTAGTGTTACTATTAGATGTACAGAAAATGAACCGGTACTATATAAAAAGATTAAGTTACTTCATGCATAAAAGAAGATTAAACTGCTTTATAAGGTTTTATGATACAAAGTTATTGCAATCATCTGAGTTGGGAAAAGGATGCTTTTGGTATAATATATAATTTTGCAGAGTTGCCAGCATGGTGTAAGGTTAATTTATTGTTCCAGTAACATAAAACAGCTGACAGCAGCCAGATGTATAATTCCATGCCTATTAATGGAAAATTAATATCTTCACTGCACAGTTGTTGATACTTAAAAGATAACAGAGATCTCGATTTGTCTGCTAAGAAAAGAACAATAGGGATTCTGCCATTTGAGTCTTGGAGTTGATTATGCACTATGATTTCCAATCCAGTTGTTCAGTGCTGCTATTGATTGCAAAACAGAGGTTGTTTTGTGTAGGAGTAAATCTCTTTGACTGAAAAAGAAAAAAAAAAAGACTGTTGCTTGGGACGTTTATTGCCTGCTAGCTTAAAGAAGAAATTGCCACTATGCACACTATATAACCAATCAAAAACCCATATTAATGGATTATTGGAGTATTAAAAATGTGTCACGTTTTCAGACTTCATGATGACTCTGACTAGCTGGATTTTCTGCTTTATGAACACTTTCTGTTTCTCAGAAAGTACTGTGTAGTAGACTACTAAAAGCTGCATTCCTGGAGAAATCTTGAGGTGGGTGGATCAAGTACTGAGGTATCCGAAATGCTATTTTGTAAAATAGCATTTTGCAGTTCTTCTGAACAAAATAGTTTCATTAGGTCATTCAAATGAAGCAACACAACTAATGGAGGTATCACCCTTTACAGCATGTAGAAAGGGTCATTATGTTCTTCCTCACAAAGTGAGGAGGGGTCTAGTCTACTTTTGCCTGGTAGATTGTTGTCCAGGCTATTTTTAAGTACCCCCCAGTGAAGGAAATTCTTCAACGTCCCCAGAGGAGTTGCTGCTGTATATTTCAATATCCAGTCCAAAGTTCCCTGACTGTACAGTAACCTAGACATGTCCTCTTCAGTCTTCATTAAATGTGGAGATCCTTTTCTTAAGGAGGACCTCTTTCTAACTCTGATGTCCCCTTTTTTTCACAAATTATTCATTATTGGATGATTGTTATTAATTCCTTTGTGCCTTCTCTTTTTCTAAATAAAGCAAGCCCAATTATTTTACTTTTCTGGGCACATTTTTCAAATCTCTTGTTGGTCTTTCTTAGGCTCAATATTTGGAAACTGTGCTTCTCAGACTGGTTATGCTAAACTCAGCTGAACCTAGTGAGCATTGAGAGGAGCTGAAAAAAAGTGTATTTCCTGGGTCTTCTCTATGACAGCCTGGTTTTCAATGGATGTGCCTTCTTTACAAGGCTGTGATACAGTGACGATTGATGCACATTTTATAGTGTTCCCAAGCCTTCTAGCTTTCTGCTTTCTTACCACCTGGCCAGTTGGTTCATATTTTTATGTGCGCCTTGTTTTTTTTCTTTCTAAATGTAGTACTTTGTGCTCATATTGATTTGAATTTCATCTTGTTGATTCCGCAGCCTTTCCCCAATGTGTCAAAATCATTCTGAACTCTCCTCCTGCCCTACAAGTACTCCAGAGTAATTGTACCCCCTCCAAGCTGCTGACATCCATGAATTTTACAACTCTATTATCTATTCTATCATCACTCAGAGAAGCATAATTTTAATGTCCATAATTTCAGTATAGTTAGATCTCCGTTCTAGCAGACAGGAGAGGGAGGAGAAGAAAAAAGAATGATAGCAGTTGAGAATGCTTTCCAAAGTCAGCATCAGACACAATGTAAGCACACAAGTTCATGGAGTTTTTTAGAGCTCAGCAGAACTTTCTGATCTATGTGGCTCAACAAAAGTGGTCTGAAAACCATCTGAAAAAGGCTCAGTCTTCTGAAGGCTTTTCTTTTTCTAAGGGATTTTTTTAAATTACTGTCTGCATGTGTCCGAAATACATGTGGTGTTAAAAAGTATTGTGGCCCTTCTGCTTCCAGTCACGACTTGAGCATTCCTAGAGGCACAAAGAAGAATGGGGGAGAAAGAAATTTTTTTTGTGTAAAATAAGGTGTCTCTGAACTTGTACTCTAAACTAAAACTTTTTTTAAAAAAAGAGAAGAAAGCTCAATTAAGCTTTCTGCAAATCACATAAAGAAATACTATGCTTAAACAATTAAAATGATTTCCACTAAGTGACAGTCCTTATCTAAAGACATCGCCTCAGAAATTAAGATTATAGTAGTCACTACCCAATTAATGGATGAGGAAGTCAAGAAACAAAGAAAACATGTACGATGCATGATGTATTGCCATGTAGGTAAACTGTATCTGCAGTTTTCAGCAGCATTAATTATCCTGAATAAAGTGTGGCAGTAAAATAGCTTACACTGCTTTGGATATCTGAAGTCACTTTAGTTTAACATTAACTTGGATATTTTTAGCCAAAGCTGCCTTTTTTTTTCCTTTTGGTGTATCCAGATGATGAAGGCCAGAAGTTTTTAAAGTACTTCCTTATTTAAGGTTCTTTCACAGAGATGCCTTAAATCTGTGAGCTGAAGACTCTGAGTACCTGCTAAGTCCCCTGACTGCTGTAGTTATTGTAAACCTCCAAAACTCCTGATAAAGATGACTGAGGCTGTGAAAAATTGCCAATGGATGTGGAAGTAGAGTTGCTATGTAAAACTGGAGCTTAAGATAGCTGCCTGGGGTCTCAGAGCAGGCAGGTTTCAGGAAGACGCATAGGTGTCTTATGCATAGTCACTGAGCCCTGAAATACTATGGGTTTTGTATCTTCTAAATGATTGTCTTGCACTTCAGGGGAGACTCCAAATTCTGGGCAATGTTTGTCCAAGCACAGCAAGATAATTAGTAGAGAGTACTGTCTGAAAAACTACCAGTGCCTTGGCAGAATGGAAGTATCACTTCCGTAATGGTGCTTTTAAGTAATCATTTGCTGTTATAAGTATCTGGCAGAAATATATTAATTCTATAGTTCCATTAAGTTCCATATGTGTAATTTATTGTTCTCCAATAATTTACAGCCAATTATTTTTCCCCATTGTTTCAATCTGAGAAATGTTTCAAAAATGTTTAAAGAAAGTTTGCATACATGCCCCCAGATTGCATACAGGGGGTAATAGCGGGGTTTCAAAATGCCAGCTGATGGGGATCAAGACTGATATATTATTATAGTCTAATTAGGGCAAAAGATGAACATAGACCTTATTTTTTGGAGCTGAACAATGTCAACAATTCTTTCTTTAAAACTTCAGAAAAAAACAAGTCTGTACGAGATAACAACATATAAACAGGTGTTGGGATTTCCTCCTGATTTGTCATCCAGCTTAAAATTCCCTCATTCCTTTAAATGGCAGGATAATTTGAAACCAGTTGTTTTGGAGACAGATAATTTTATTCCAACATTGGGTGGTGTGGAGTCATGAAGAGCCCGTACTTCTATTGTTCCAGCCTTGCTGTATCAGGATTTTGTCAGTGGGTGGAAAATATGCAGACCTCTTTGGGAATAGGTTGTGCCGATTCTATTCAGAGCCCTCAGAAAGAAATAAGGCAGTGGTCTCTTATAAGAAAGTGGGTCATGCAAGGAAGGGTATCTGACTGTTTGTACTGTTGCAAATGCCTCTTCAGTGAGTGTAAAGGCAGAAAGAACTCAATTCCCAAACAGCGAGGATCTGCCACGTGCAGGAAAGTCATTGGGTTTGTCTGCCTGTGTTGTGAGATGACAAATTGTCCCTGCTGTTGATCTGATCATGTGCTGCCTGTGAGGTACAAGCCACAGACATCTATAATCTGACCTTGTCTAAGAGCCTGTTTTGTAGCTTCTGGAATTCTATTTCAATCTGAATCACAGTGTTTTACATTGCATTAGATTTTTAATCTTGAAGAATTTTTTTCATACTCCGGAGTCTTTAATCTCCCAGCCTTGGCTAATGCTCTTCCAATGGTAATCATTACCTGTGGCTGTATTTATCTTCCTTCTGTATTCTAATCCGTTCATGCTTTATTTTCCCTTTCTTTCAGTGACCTTTTTTCTTTGCTGAATTTATTGCATGCTTTCCCCTGGCAGCCTCTGTAAATATGTGCATTACTATTAGTTTCATCTCAATGTGTATGGGATTTATGCCTATACGGCTTGCCCTCCACTTAATTTAATCACAGGTTAATTAGATCCTCCACTTAATTTGATCAAAACGTTTCTTGAGCCAAATCACTTACATTAAGACAACTAGCGGTACTTTCTACCCTTTAGTTTGATCAATATCAATCATTTTAAGCAGGTACTTTGGGGTAATTCAATCACTGGCTATGGATATTTTCCATTTAATTAATAATAAAGGACAACATCCTTAATGAAAGGAGAAAATAAACACAGAAAATATCTGCACACATGTGAAAGTAACTAAATAAATTTTGGGTTTTTTTGGGGAACAGTTTAACTTCCATTTTCACTTCTATCCTGAAGCAGTGTTTTTAGTGGCAATATGATTAATTCTCCTGTGTACATTATGACGGGCAGGCTTGTACTGGTGGCAATGCTCATGAATATGCACAGAAATAACAGTAAGTATTTTAGTATGTTATTACTACATCTGAAAGCTGGGTTGATTAGACATAAATTTTGCCTTACTTTTGGCTAGTTGAAACTGTATTCAAATGAAGTTTTGTACTTCAATATCCCAATTTTGAGGTACATCATCATCACATCCTTAGTTTTTCAATATTAATTTTTCATATTTATTGTTTCCAGTATAGCAGAGGTCCATTGGGAGTCCTGATATATTGTATTTGGGTGCTGACTAATAAAACATGAATTCTAAATGCCAGGGAGCAAGATGTCAATATATTAATTTATAAACATGTTATATGTGTATGGGTATAGGAAAGTTAGTGCTGAATGAAGCTACAGATAGCATATTTCTTTTCTGAAGCATGGTGTTTGCTGTGTTTAAAAGAAAATTCTATGTTTAATTTAATTTCTCTTCAGTGGTCATTTAACGGCCTTAAAATAAACATGGAAACTGAAGGAAGACTAAATGCTCAGCCTTGCCTTTTTCCAGAGCTCTGACTGACAGGTGGCAACCTTCATGTGTCACATTGTAGATGACTTATTTTAGCAAGCATTTGTTCACATTACTACTGCCTCTGTTTTCTTCAGGAATACTATTTGCATTAATTCGTATGAGTTTATGCTGCCCAATCTGTCTCAGAAAAATGTGCTCAGATAAGTATTATGGGATAGTTGTGAAATATTTCTAGTTGAGCTAGACTTTCAGAGGCCATTGTTAGCAGGATTAGCATGATCGTGGAACCACAAATTCTAGTTCTGCAGAAGAACAGCACATTGTTTGCATTGTCCTCATCAGCCAGTGGACCCTAATCCCTGGGTTTACTCCAGCAGTTCCGTAAAGACTGCAACACCTAAACCAACACTGCTACCTACTATACCAGTGAAAGTAACACAGGATTTGCAGAAACTGCATATATAATGATCTTCAGCCTCTTGTAAGACAAAATAACTGTTTGAGGTAGAAGGATGGAAAAGAATTCATTTCACTTAACTTTATCTATCTAAAACTTAGGTGTCTAGTCTAGCCACCTAGTCTCATCTAAAGGATGTGTGCTCTTAAGTCCACTTGGTTTTAATTTATTTACGCAGGATTCTTTCGCTCTGTTGACATTAAAGGGAGCTTGTATTTCCAGCTTTAACAAGCTGTTAAACTGTGAGATATCTGAGATCAGGTGAGAGGAATTCCATCCTTCATACCAGTTGTTAATACAGGCCATAATGGTCACTGATATTAAGAAAAATAAAGAAAAGCTAATGCTATTTTAAACTCACAGATGTAACAGTTTCAAGGGGACTGTGGTGAGAAGAGGTATTTCTGGTAACACTCTGTGAAATAATAAAGTATACAAGTGACTTAGTTTAGCATATCATCCAGATTTTGCTCTTCTTTTCATCATAGTTTTCACAGGCTAAGCACCTTCCCCACCCCACCCCCCCACGAAGCATGTAAATACTTATGGCATGGTTTTGTATGGATGGTTTTGTCTGAAATCATCTGAAGCATGTCTCAGATGCTGAAGGTCTCTTTAATGGTGATGCTACTGCTTATGGATTGTTCTTTCTTACATATATATCAAAAACATAAGTCTCATAAGTTTTGTATTAGAGATCAGGAAATCAAGGCAAAGAGAAATAAGGAGTTGTAATTCTTGAGGTCAAGTTTTCATAAATAGTTTTAGACACCTAGGAATATACTGGATTAAATTGAAGTTGCCATCTGTACTTACTTACCTAAAAGTTTACAAACTAATTCTTTAGTCTGCAACAAATGTAGCTCACCTGTTAGTCTCACCTGGCACTCTGGTGAGCTCAGGTGTTTCTCAATATGAGGTCCAAAGGTCTATAGGTGAAAATAAATAATTTCCAAGTTCAGAGACTATTCTTAGAGTGCCAACTGTAGGTTTCCAAACTGGATTATGTACACTGGATTTTTTCTTTTCATTTTGGGGCAAGCTTATTCCAGGTCTGACAATTCTTGCAGAAGATTTTTGTTAGCAAAAGTGTTGACCTGCGTAGAGGACTACATCCATCTTCCTTACTTTGAGGGAGTCTCTGAAATAGTATTGTGGTTGCTCCCCCTCCCTTTACAGTAAGTGGAGATATATGATCATGACCAAAGGCTGATTCTTTCCATCTAACTGTGAATTGTAGAGATGCCCAGGTCTCTCTCTCTGGCTCTAGGGTATAACTGCATACTCGATGCAGAAGTCTCACCAAGATGCCCAGAAGTACATGAGACTCAGGCTAGAGTATAGTTGTACATGTGCAATTTTATGTATGCCTTGGCTTCTCCATTGTGATGATATTTTTTGCATGTAAAAATTTAACCTTATTTGCCACAACAAATGAACTAAATAACCTCTTCATAAAGACAGTACTTTTTCCAGAGCAAGTGCACCTCATTTTTAAATATCTGTTGACCTCATAGGAGAGTACTTAAAAAGAGAGAAGGGGAAAAAACCAGCAAAAATAATTGTTTTGTGCTTTTGTTTGGGATGGTGAAGGTGAGGTAGTTTGTAATGAGTACTTTTACATGTTGAAGTGCCATTGATGTGACAGCTTGTTAGACAGCAAATGTAAGAAATAGACCACTGAGAGAGAAACAAAAGATTCAAATTATGAGGGATTTTGTCAGTGTCCTATGATGCTGACCCTTCTGTGTTGCTGTTGGTCCATGACTAAGCAATGGTCCTGGATTTCAAAAGATTTTGCCATCACTTCCATTTTATTTAAAATGAAAACTTGCTTTTTCTGCTGGGAGTATGTTTTTACATATATATGGAGAAAATATGTGTCATTCATATGTTAACAGCTCTGACACAAGCGGTTTGTGATTTTCTGGTTTCCATAGAAACATTAAAAACATTTGTAAATCTTTCATTTTTAGGTAAACATGTTCCATTTTATGACAAACCAGATGCTCAAACTGTTACCCCTTTTTTTAACATTTTGAAAGATTATGAAAAATGGTGCTGGTAAACAATACTGAAGTAAATAATGGTATTTCAGGCAGCACCGCAGCACCTTTCAAACAGTTTGTTTTGCATCTGTAATTATAAAGTTAACCTGCAAAAGCCTTATGGTATCAAAAATTCTTGGAAATGTGTGTAGGAAAACACTGTAGGAAGAAAGCATTGCTAGGTGGATAACGAACAGGTTTGGTATTTAGGATATCTGTTTTCTATCCCCAGTTCTACTACTATCCTTCTGGTTTTGTCAGAGCAGCTCTTTCCTTTTGTGTGCCATGTGAAAGAGTGACCTAATGTGATGCTTACCTTTTTACCGAGGTGCTTAGACATCTATTGATGCAAGTGTGATACGTAGCAGCTATGTATTTAATCATCATCGCCACCTTGCTGCCAAAGTGACCTTGTGCTGTTCTAGCACACAATATGCTCTCAGTAAGAATACAGTCTTCCACTCTAGTCAGTGGAAAAATTCTTACTCACCAGAGGGAATGATTAGGCTGGTATGGGGTGCATGCTCTTTCTTGTACTGGGCTTCTGGCAAGAATAATATTGAAACTTCAGAAGAGGCAGAAAGGCTGGATGAAGGGAGTCTTTAGCATGGATCATAGAATCATAGAATCATTAAGGTTAGAAAAGAACTCTAAGTTTTGGGGCCAATCTTGTTTAATACCTTTATCAATTATCTGGATGAGGGGATTGATTGTACCCTCAGTAAGTTTGCAAATGACACCCAGTTGGGTGGGACTGTTGATCTGCTCAAGGGTAGGAAGACTCTGGCAGCGGGATCTGGACAGGCTGGATCGATGGGCCAAGGTCAATTGTATGAGGTTCAACAAGGCCAAGTGCCGGGTCCTGCACCTTGAATACTGTGCTCAGTTTTGGGCCCCTCACTACAAGAAAGACAGTGAGGTGCTGGAGCATGTCCAGAGAAGGGCAACAAAGCTGGTGAAGGATCCATAGCACAGTTCTTCTGAGGAGTGGCTGAGGGAACTGGGGTTGCTTAGCCTGGAGAAAAGGAGGCTGAGGGGAGACCTTATTGCTCACTGTAACTACCTGAAAGGAGGTTGTAGTGAGGTGGGTGTTGGTCTCTTCTCCCAAGTATCTAGCAATAGGCTGGGAGGAAATGGCCTCAAGTTGTGTCAGGGTAGTTTTAGACTGGTTATTAGGAAAAAATTATTTACTGAAAGATTGGTCAGGCATTGGAATAGGCTGCCCAGAGGGGTGGTGGAGTCACCATCCCTGGAGGTGTTCAGAATATGTGTAGATGCTGATGGGTCTCTCAGCAGCTGGTTCCACAGGAGAGTACAGAAAAGGAGTAATAAAGAAAGTGTAACTCCATTTGCAAAACAGCTGAAATAATTTTTTAAAAAAAGTATTTATAAACTTCTCTTCTTACTGCTTTTACCATGACTGACACATTTTTTTATTCTCTCAACTTAGGCTGGGGAAGATAGCAGCCTCTGTCAGTGTCAGATCTGTACTGTGGTGATGCCATGGTTCATGATGCTGTGTTTCATGAAAGTCCTTGGCTAATGGGTTTAGACTCCTGCTTAACAGGTGTCTGCTGAAATGTCTGGTCTCGGTGGGAGAAAGGTTAGTGCTTTTGCCCCATATTAGTCTCTAGCCTGGCAGCAGGAGTCCCAGATTGTGATGGAGGCTTTGTGCAAATGATGGCAAATTTGGTGGGAGTTCACCACATCTGTGACTCTGAGCCTGAGAAAAGATTGATCATAAGTTGAGGAAGTACAGAAAAGAAGGGAAAGGGAGGAGGACAAGAGCATTCTGGAAAAAAGGATGGGGAAAGATGTTCTAGAACAATAGAAGAAAAGATGGTTTGGTCTTTATTCCCCTTTTCTGTTAGCAGAACAAATGACACTGGAAGCCACTCTAGAGAAATCAGAATATGGGCTGCTCTGTGGTCCGAGGAGTGGGGTCTGGAGGGAAATGGACAGAAAGTCAGAAACAGGAAAATGCAGCAAGGATACACGTCAGACGCAGTAGGTTACATTCAACAGAAAGTTGTTGCATAGCATTTTTTATCAACATGTTAGAGGTTAATCAAGTGTAAGACAGACAAGCCATGGTAGTCTTTTTAGATTGTAGGTAGTGTTTTTCGATTAATGTAGCCAGGGGAAGAGTTGGAGTACCTTCAGGAATAACAGCTATTGGGCTTGGACTGATACTTATTTCTACAGTAAAGTCTATGTAAGGCTAGCAAGGCTTCTTGGTCCAGTAAGTCCTCCAATAAAGCCAATTAAATCCAAATGTATTTACCTTCTTTTTGCCATCATAGTTTTTCATGTCAATCACAGCTATTTGTTTTTAATGAGGGCTGTCTCTCTCCCAGCCCATCTTCTCCAACTATTACCATACATCATGCGGTGTGGATATGGTGACATAGCAATCTTTTTCATTGCGCAAGTCATTAAGGGTGCAGATAGCAATTTGAAATTTGTAAATATTTTGACAAGTCAATTGCCCCCTGCCCATTTTATACCCATAATCTGCCAAGGTAAACCTGCCACTGCAGACACCATTATCACTAACTCAGCATGGGCTGTCATAGAGCAGTATCTGGCAGTATGTTAATAAAAGACCCGAAGAAGAACAACAAAAAAGCAGCTCAAAATGACAACTATAAAGACTGTGCCAGTTGCAATAAAAAATGTTGCCCCTAGGAAATCATAGCCTTTGCCTGTCTACACCAATGCATGGCATAAACATAAGATTATGACTTTTCTACCATTGAGGCAGAGTCTGAGGTGCAATAGAGACATTTTGCTTGAACATGAATACCTCTAGTAAAATAAATGCAGATATGCAGTATTCCTGACAGTTTGGGTTTTTTTCCTCATGTTGTGTTATGTATTTCAAGTTTGTCTTGGAAGACTTCCCCTCTAATGAAATGTGCAGAAAGACTTGCAAATTCCAAAATACATAGTGATATTGTGATTATGCATATTCTTGGTGCTTTGGGTAAAAAGAAAACAGAGCAGATGCTGTTTGATGTAATCAAAACAAATTGCAATCTTAAAAGATCATAAACATACACTGTATTTTGGTATTATTCAGTGATCTCATTGTTGGAAAAGTATTTTAAATGAAATCTTCAATAGTTAACATATAAAGTACTATGCATAATACAATTTTTGCTCTGGAATTCAGACTGGTTGTTTATATTTTTAGCTAATGATTTTTAACTAATTTTTAACTAATGAGCCCTTAAAACTCTTGGGAAACTGAGATCTTCTGTCCTGTTTTGTACAGTGGAGGAAATGGACTTCCCACTTTTCCTTGGGTTAGAGCAGGTGCCCTTCCCTCTCCTCAGAGCACTCTCCCTGCTTGGAGGCTCCCCTGCCTTCCCAAATGCCTGTTGTCACTGCTGACAAGTAGTCAGTTTGGTTTTTTGATTGGAGGCATGGGCTGGAACGGTGATCTGCTGTTCGATTATTTAATCTCTAGCTTTGTGAGAATTACACAGGCAAACATGGAGATTTGATTTTATTTTATTTTCCCCTCCTGCTTATATCTCCTGCTCTGCCCAAAACAGTCCAGGCTGTGAAGAGCTGAGGCAATGAAGAATGACTCCTTCATGTAGGCTAGAATGGTAGCGATGTGTCTTTTGCTTCTGACAGACAGGTTAATATCCTCCAAGGCTATTCACAGGCAAGAGATGGCTTTCTGCCTCTCCTTCACCCTGAGCCTTCCCTTGTCTCAGCTGGTTCACAGTGGGAACGGCTTTTTCTCCAGATGGTTGCTGAAGTGAGCTTGGTGGCTTCACCTAGCATTTATGTGTTTTGAGGAGCTTGTGTAGAGCTTCTGTCCCCTTTCCTCAGTAATTAGGGATGGGCAGGGCTCTATCTCAGAGTGGGGTGGGGAACTGAAACCAACCACTGATTTGGTTGGTGAGCTATGGGCTGCCCCAGCAGCTGGTAACACAAAACTAAATGCAGAGGTGCTAAAGAGAGCAAGAGAGAATTAACATTGAATGAAGAAGTGATGGTTATGTTCAGAAAGTGCCAGTGTTTCCAAGCCCTCCTGTTTGAGAAATATTTCTGTCTCTTCAGATTTTGGACAGTGCATGATACAGTCAAAATATACAGTGTGAATTTGTGGGGAACTTTAGCTCAGATGAAGTTTGCATGATAGGTTTTTATGACCGTACATGCTGGAATACAAACTTACTTCACTCTGGCAGGCAGACACTTCTAAAGCCCCCTGGGCTAGGCTTTGTTCAAAGGCAACATTGAGAGGGATTTTCTGCTTTAACAGCAATTCTGTGTTCCCAGGGTATCTCCATCCAGATTTGGATGGTTAAAACAAAGTCCAGATGTTTCTTTTCCTTTCAAAGGGATACAACATTCATTCTGCTAGCAGTATAAGAGACTGAGACCATCAGAAACTAAGGCACCCATGCCTGGGCTTGGTTACCATCTGAATCAATGAGTCCTTAGCTTTGCTTTCGTGTGGAAGTATGTTTCAACATTTGATATCTGTCTTGTAACTTCCTTAAAAAGAAGGATGTTTCTGTAGATAAGGCCATAGACCACAACTCATCTGTTCTGGGCAGTTATTGCTAGTTCAAGCTGCAATGTGAATCAAAATCTCTGTAATCATAATGCGGATATTTTTCTGCTTCTGTAGGAGTGTCTCTTTTCCATTTGTCTTATCACTTCAGTTTGCCTTACACCAATTTAGAAAAAAGTATTCTCTTTCTGGGGTAGGTATTAATTCGTGGAGCTACATCACTAGCATTTCAACTCTTTCATTCTAACATGTTACTAGAAAAATTCTCTATGACTATGGGCCTCCTGGCTGAGGAGATCTGAACTAAATTTCCACCTCAACTCAGGGGGATGACTTCTAAAAAAACATGATACTCAGGCATCAGTAGCAAACTGCATCAGTCGTGAACCTAGTGAATAACTAGCAGAGAAAAACCCAGGCACTGCTTCATCCCCTCTCACTTTCGTCACTGGTGTAGAGAATGCATAGATTAATAGCTTCCTAATTTAGGTACAGTAGTTAAGTGCTTCAAATTAGGAGGGAAGAATCAGAATCTTAATCCTTGTGCTTCAAATCTTCTTGATTTCTGCTTCTCCTCTCTGCTGCTTTGTGTATATGCACCATTGGTACTCTCTCACTCTGTGTACAGTACCTAGCACAGAGGACCTGTGTTTTCTATCTCAGGTGTCAAGGAATCATGGTAATTATGAATAAGAATTCAATAGCATTTAGTAGTCAAATATGATTCCTTTCTACATTTTTCATTTTTTTTCCTGCCCAGCTTTTGTTCATGCAGCTAGAGGATTTTCACTCTCCCTGCTTTTCACCTCCAAGCTCAAGGTGATATGAGCTTTTAATCAGCAGGCTCCCAAACTGTAGCTCTTGAATTCTATGGCTATCAATCAAGTGTCAGATACTGTCTTAAAATGGAGAGGTGAAAATTTAA
Source organism: Phalacrocorax carbo (assembly GCF_963921805.1). Classification (NCBI taxonomy): domain Eukaryota; kingdom Metazoa; phylum Chordata; class Aves; order Suliformes; family Phalacrocoracidae; genus Phalacrocorax; species Phalacrocorax carbo. The sequence continues at coordinate 52,482,303 of NC_087515.1, forward strand.
AATCTCTTCCGTTGTTTCCTGATCCTCTTTAGGAACTGGTAGCAAGATTTTTTGAAATGCCCTGTTTGTAAAGGGATAATTTGAAGCCTTTGTGGATGTAAACATGGTATGTTTGTTGCCAAAATTCATTGCTGTGAATATAAATGGTAATTTTATTCAGAACATTTAATTGCTTTTTTGAGTAGCCTTTTATGATTGTCACATTGCCAGGTATAATGGGTGACCTCTCTGCTATCACTGCAGGAGAAATTACAAGCAGGGAGTGTCTTACTTCATAGCTGGTGAATAATAACCTCAGTTATTTGCCTAAGGAAAATGGGACCCAAGATATTGATAAAATCAGTGCCTTTGTCAAAGGAAAGCAGTGGCTGCTGTCGCAGCTGAAGCCATTAACCTGCCTACTGTTCCTCATGGCAGGAGTATGTTGGATGTGGCTAGAACAACAAACAAAGACTCGAGACTAGTGTTATTCTCTCTCCTACCCTCTCCCATTTACCTCCTGATTAACCTTAGGCAGCATGATTCATGTAGATGCTGTGTGCTTCAGCTGACCAGTGTGTGCCATGACATGGTGGAATTCACTGATCATGCACCTATCTTATGCCCCTTCAACTAATATTTTTGAAATTCTGGGATCTTTGCATGGGAGTTATTCTGTGTATGCCAAATTACATAATTTATCATTAGGAAATAAGAACTTTCACATTTCTAATGTTCTCCATTTTGGAAAGTTATAATATTATTATATATTGAAAGTAATTTTTTAAAGTTATAAATTCTTGAGGAAACCATCACCAGAAATTAACTGGTTCTCCAATTAACTGCATGATCAGCTCTTACATACAGGACAAAAAATCCCCCAAAATTCCTCTTCCAAAGAATTCTGAAAGTGTTGATATTTGTTGAATCTTTTTGGAGAGTGATGCCTTCTGTATCTAGGCCAAAAATAACATGCACTAGGAAGAGGGGGGGGGGGGGGGAACAAGCTGCCCCTAGCATCAAGATTAATAATAATCATCAAGAAAATACTGTAGGTAGAATCACTGTTAGGAAGAACAACACTGGATTTATGTGAAGGTTTACTGAGGTTTGGTTTATCCCAATGTGTATCAAGAAACTTCACCAAATGAATCCCATGAATAAATGCTCTGATGGCAATTCTAGCTTATGATTTATTCTGCCAAGAGAAAGAATGCAACTATGGAGAGAAGCTGTACTGGGTTTCAGGTTTAGTTTAAGGATAATTAATTATAACTTGGCAAAAACTAGGCCAGTCTGTGTTCAGACAGGAATGATGTATTCATCTCTTCAACAACAGGTACAGTAGTTCGTCATGATCCATCTCTCGTCAGTGCTGGGCAGGTTTCTCTGAAACTTTCTTTCATTTTGGAATAGGTATTTGGTTTCCTCATTCTGCCGATATGTAAGATGGGAAGGTTTGCCTCTCTACCTATTTATGGCCAGGTATAAGTTCAGTCGATTATGTTGGTGATCTGACCAAATGTATTTAGGGTTTCTTTGTGGGAGGATTTTCTGGTCATTCCCCCTGACAGTGAGGGGTATTTCCTCATCTAACATTTTACTTATTCTGGCCTTCACCAGGACATCCAGTGTCCTGGCTATCTGTAATTTCTGAATGACTTACCCAGTCTCCATATACACTGATGCAGTGCTAGATCCATTAGATCAGCTGAGTGTGGGGAGTGTATTATTTTATTTATTTTTATCAAAACACACAAGATCCCACTTACAGCCATTTTTCCTGGCAGAAAAGTGTCGTACTGGAGTGATGAGGCTAAAAGAATCGGGGACCCCATGCATGGAAGGTCTCCGATGGAAGCATCCCAGAGTTTTCACAGAAGCTTCTAAAAACTGAGATGTGGACATGTATTTATGATGGAAACCATTTTTGCCATGAGATTCCTGATCAATTCTAATTGTAGGTACCCACTTCCAAATTTCTACTGCAGTTAAAGCCCACAAAGATTGAACTTGCTTAGTTTACAAGATTATAGCTTTCAACTAGCAACTTCCGTGTAGACAGCGTGCAGGAAGACTCCTTCCTTGTTCTAAGTACTGAGTGATCTGTATTGCCATAAGAAATACAGTTCTGATAACAAGTTTTGGGTCTCTTTGTCACAAGCCTATGTATTCTCGTCTAAAGTATTTCCATGGGGCAGGACTACAGCACATGTGTGAGAGGCAAGGGAAATGCTGCAGAACTACTTATTTCCACAGCTGGAGCCTCGGACTGCCATTAAAGGAGACAAGTGACTTGGCATGTAACAAGTGTGCATTCTGCACTGTTAAGTAGCACTTCCATAGCTTGCATGTATGTACTTTTTTTACAGAATGGCCTATAACATAATTATTTGCTGATGATACTAGATAAGTATCTGTTGAACTTGGCATTGATTTCTGGAAGCCATGGGACAGGATGCTTGCAGTGACACCCAGTGTCATGAATAGTTTCACTTAGTTCTGTGACACCTAATTAACTCACCCAAATTTAGACAGATGTGACATTTACACTGAGGTTTACAGTCTAGTTCAATAGGTGAATCAGCTAGCTGAGCCATAAGTCTAATACACTCTGTTCTTTCTGAAATGATACGTCTGAATTGCAGGAGGTCTTAGATTAAAGCCTCTTTTTCTCCAGGAAACTTGTCAAAAGTGAAGTGACAAACACATTAAACACACCACACAAGCGTTATCTGTTCCAAACCTCCCCCCACCACACTCCAAAGCCAACACATCAACAAATGTATGTTCTTTACCTATCAGATTCTGTGTCCTGTAATCTCAGTTAGTGATTTGCTACAGGATATTCTGAACACTTGATTAACATCCAGGATCTCTGTATTGATTGACAGAGGGTTGATATAGGCTTTTGTGTTTAGTCTTTGCAACTTTGTAAGGGTTTTAGCTCCATCTCTGTTCTTCCCACTTGAACCAATACTTTCTCAGTGGCTTAAGAAATCTCTCCACACAAAAGTCCTTGTTATGAAATTCTGATGAACACACTTCTTCCACATAGAGTAACAGTTACATTTTAAGAACGATAATGAGTCCGCAGCAACTGACAATTTTCTGCAGTATAAAATTTATCTTTTAAGGGAAATGAGTGATATTCTAGTTTCTGTGTTTTGATAGTAAGTCCATACAGAGATCTGCAGCTGTTGGGAGAAGTGGCATAGTGAGGTGAATCAGGTGTTTAGGGTACCTTCTCCAAAACAGGTCATTTCTTAAGGCTTCAAGTGCTGGCATTTTTTTTGGGATAGTTACATTTTCCTGGTCTGGGCTTCTCTTTTCACTATTATGTGGGGCCTCAGGTGACTTGGTCTAGACGTTGTTGTACCTCACTTTCACTGGGACTCAGTCTTCTCAGTTTCAGATATTATTTTTTTTCCCCACAAGCTTTTAAATGCCACTTCCTCCTTATTTAGCAACTGGTACTGTTTGGATATCTAACAACATGCTGACTTTCCATTTAAACATACATGAATGCAAATAATAATCTGTAGGTCATGAAGATACAGATTAATTCTGTTCTTTTTGTGTTTGACCATCAAAGTTTTCAAAATGAAAAAGCTTCTTTTAAATAGTCTTATGTAAAATGAAAGAAAATGTAAGCTCCAGAGGTGCCAAAGAAGGATGATACGTGAAACAGCCAAAGAAGTTTAGCTTGTCTGTCATAGCAAAAAAAAAAAGGGCTGAATTGAATCCAAAGTTGGCGTTGTCAAGGACAATATGAACAGTAACAAAATTCGTAAAGGAAGCTAGATGTTGGCCAGACACTGGTAAACTTCAGTGGTAGCAGAAGTGGCCAAGATAAATCCATTATCTATCTGGAGCTGCTGGAGAGCAATGCCAAGGTAAATTGTAGTCTTACTCTCAGAAAGGAAAAGAAAGAGCTTTGTGGCACATTGCTAGTGCTGGCTGCAGAAGTACCTGTTAGGTGTGGGACCTCCTGGAGTAGGTATGCAGGAAGCCTGCTGGCAGAGTCATCACTTAAGCAGAAAAAAACAGTGAAATACTGTGCTGGTTTTGGCTGGGATAGAGTTAATTTTCTTAATAGTAGCTAGTGTGGGTCTATGATTTAGGTTTGTGCTGGAAACAGTGTTGGTAATACAGGGATGTATTAATTACTGCTGAGCAGGGCTTACATAGCGTCAAGGTCTTTTCTGCTTCTCACCCCACCCTACCAGTGAGTGGCTGGAGGTGCACAACAAGTTAGGAGGGGTCACAGATGGGACAGCTGACCCCAACTGACCAAAGGGATATTCCACGCCATATGACATCTGGCTCAGCATATAAAGCTGGGGGAAGAATGAGGAAGGGGGGACGTTTGGAGTGATGGCATTTGTCTTCCCAAGTAACCATTATGTGTGATGGAGCCCTGCTTTCCTGGAGATGGCTGATCACCTGCCTGCCCATGGGAAGCAGTGAATGAATTCCTTGTTTTGCTTTGCTTCTGTGCGTGGCTTTTTCTTTACTTATTGAATTGCCTTTACCTCAACCCAGAATTTTTCTCACTTTTACTCTTCTGATTCTCTCCCTCATCCCACCAGTGGGGAGTGAACAAGTGGCTGAGTGGGGCTTAGTGCTGGCCTGAGTTAAACCATGAGAAAAACCAAAGCTGCTAGAGAAATACAATTATAAGTTCCCTATCCAAACTAAGCCATCAGCATCCATATAATAATATATATAAAAAAAAAGAATCCTAGACTATCTTACCCATCCCTGTTTTCTCAAAATTCTTTCTTGTTATGAAGCTGTGCATCCAGCTCTATACTGTTTCCTCTATTCCTCCTTAAACTTGTATCTACTCAGCTTTTAAAGCCCTCTGAGGTCCTGCTGCCCTCCTATTTTGCCTCCAAAGCATGCAAGGGAAAACTACCTCTTCAGAATATTTTATTTTGTTTGCCATCTTATAGGTCTATGGATTTGTAGGAGCTTCAAGCATTCAGAAGTCCTTGATAGATTAAGTAATAATAAGGCAAGAATGAGAACAATGTATTTTATTTCAGGACCTGTCACATAAAAATCTTTGAGGGAAAATACAGGAGATGGGTAATCTTTAGTAATAGGTCATTTAGAAGTAGCAATAAATACTTTTCTAACGAGGCAAAATATTTCAAGTTGGTAAAAATGCTTAAGCTGGATATTCTGCAGCCAGGACTTCCCTTATTTAACAAAGACAAACAGGTGTAGTCAGAGATTTGTCTCTTTACCACTAAATAAGAGAGAAAATATTTTTCCCCCTAAAGCAGGTGTGTGGGAATTGAAGCAGTAGTGTGAGAATACGAAGTATCTAGCTTTGTTGCAGAGTGAGGCCAGCTGAAAGCAATGGGGAAGTGTAAAGCTGTTTGCAGAGAGGCAGACTTGTTCAGAGGAAGCATCTGTGCCCAAGCCCAGTGAGCGAAGCAGCGCCTGTCCAGGGGCACTAACAACTGCAGCTGCAGCCTCTATCTCTTCAAACTCAGAAATTATCCTCTGTTCTGAACAGAGGGTGGGGCTTCATTTAGCAACTTCTGTCTGCATGTAGAAATAGACATATATGTTGAAAGGCTTTGGGGAAAACCCTGTCTGTTCAGAGGACCTGAACTTTGTTCTCTGTTCCATGTGTGATCTGGGACCTTGGTGGGCCTTACTCCTCTCCTTGCCAATGTCAGGGTTTTCCAGACATCTACATCTTCCCTGTAGGACTTTCTGTCTCTAGCTTGTCACTGGATGCCAAGCACGATCCATCTTTTGGGTGGGGACCTGGAGGTGACCATATGTGACCAATCAGAATGACTGTGCACCAATATGCAGGTACATGGCGTGTTTCACTGCTTGCTTATTGGATAACTGTATGGGGCGTGCCAGATTGGAGGTAGTAGATTTACATCATAAACAGACTTATTGCCATTTGCATATGCAAATACATACATATATAGCTTGTCACAGAGTATTCAAAGTTAGATATCTCATAACTTTGTAACTCTTGCATTGAGGTACTTGATGATATAATCTTATTGCTACCCTGAGAAACTGAGGTACTTGTGAAGGAACAACGTGTTTGTTTATGTGATGCTTTTGCATATGGTGCAGGATGCCCACTGTTAAGGGCGCATAGAGCTTTTCTAGAGCAGTCTGCATTCTTCCCTCTGTTATGGTAAAATTCACATTTGGGTGATGGGATCTATCAACACCTGCTCAGTCAGATATACTGAGGTTCACCTACAGGCAACTTCTTTGCCCTCTCCTGTGGACTTCCATCTAACATTGGAATTTTACATATGTTCTGGGAAATCCATGTTCTCCCTCACTGCTGGCAGTGCCCCTCCCTGTGGATTTCTGCTTCCAGAACTGACAGAACTCAGTAAGAAAAGGAAATAGTCTGGGCCCCTCAAGATACATATCTATCTCTTTTATGCACATACCAAGGTGTCGGATGACATGAAAGAGAAAGGTGAATAAAATGAGAATTCTTGCCTCCCTGTTTTTCAGTGAAGAGGATTTTTCAGTGGCTAATGCCAGCTGAAGGGGTCAGAGCGACATTTGCATGGGACTGTAATTAACTATGTATTTCCATGTTTTCTGAGGTTTTTGGTCTACTGAAAAACATAGGCTGGAAGAGTGCAAAGCTTTACCAGTAATCCTAATTTTGAGTTTAAAAATGTTTTGTTTTGTTTTTAATAATTGAATTGACTTTTTCAGATAAATAAGGAAATAAAAACATAGATATCAGCAAGATCCACAAGAAGCAAGTGAACACATGAGCATCAAGATTTGAACAGATCCTAATGTCTGTTTGCATGAGAGGAACTTTCATAAAATAATGCAGAGTTATAGAATTTCCCATACAAAACTCAGCACACTGAGTTGTAGCTGCACTAGTGAAGCTACTCAGAGACAGAGGACCAAAAAACCTGTAACAGCATGACTGTGTTTAACGCAGGTTTCAACACACTCTGGAGGTGTCTGGCTCCAGCAGAACCCTGAACTTTGGCTCTGTCCTTTCTGTCCTGCTTTTGTAATTAAGCCAGAATATGACCTAGGTCTGACTTGTTCCTTCTCAGCAGTTGTTCTGCCCTGAGCTCAATGTAAACTGTTCTATTACTGTACATTTCACCAATGATGGCGAAAATAACACTTGTTCTTATGTAGCTGTTTCTATAGCCAGGTGATAGGAAAGCAAATATTTGGAGACTGTTAATCCCAGCTATTGCTTCAAGTTATTGAATGAAGGACTTCAAAGGATGGTGGTTATTGTCCTTGTTTTCAATCTTAAGAGTGGAAAAGAGAAGGAATTCAGATTATGGATATAAGCATAGGCTCCTGACTCATCTGCAGTAGGCTTCCTAGGCTGTTAAAAATTCTGCTTTTGAGATGTGAAAGAAAAAAAAAGGCTTTGCCGATAGCAACATAATGTTCTTGCTTAAACCAAGCTGAAATAAATCCATTACTTAATGTTGCAGAATTGGAATAAAGTGTGACTGGAGTTCTTATTGTATCGAAAAATTGCTTCAAATTAAAGAACAGTGGGTACAGATACACTTGGATCTGCTCCATCAAATAATTTATTTTTCCTGTGTCAACTAAAATGAGGAGGATGCTAATTCTGTTGAGTAAAATTGAAATACATTATGTGTCTGTGATGGCTAAATTTTTTTTTTCTAGGTTGAATTCTGTTTAGTCTGGCAGAATTAAGACTTGTTTTGCTTTGTTTATAATGTCTGGTAGCCCAATAGTTGATCGATTCAGGATCTCTTTACCTACATAGATCAATGAGGTTGTTTATTTGGCAGAAGAATTGCAATTCTCTGGCAATTTAGCAAAAAAAAAAAAGAGAATATAAGCGTGTGCATGCCTGTGAGACAGTATAATTCCATATGTATGTTATGGATATAATATCTAGTGAAGACACATGATATGAGAGGGAATACATTTAGTGAAAGATATCTACAAACGGACAGATCAAGCAAATGTTTTCAACAGAGCTTCTTCAATGGGATTTGAAAGATCTAAGTGGGATTGTTTGGTTGAGTGGATTCAGGGAGGCTTTTCCAAGTCTATGTGCTCAAGCTATGGCATTGCAGGCCCTGAGAAAGTTAATAATTAATTAAAACTAAAGCTGCCATTGAGGTATCTAATATTAGATTGAAAGATGGGGAAACTGTCTTCGCCTAAGCAGAGGATGAAAGTGCTCTTCCCTGCTTTTTTTCACACAATTATGTTTGCTTTTTTATAATTGTTCTCCCATTTTCTTGCAGTATGATGAACATAATGAAAACAGATCAAACCCTCATTTTCACCTGCTTAAAGACATGGGGAAAAAACAGACAGGCAATAAAATCAAAGGGTTGTAAATCTAGAGCTAATAAAAGAAAACACTGTTTTTTGCCTAATGCGTAGTCATTACCTCATGGAAATCAGAGCCTTAGGAGGTCAGCCAGACAAAGCTTGTAGATGCATTTGGTAATGTAAGGATCATGAATAATTTTTGCAGTTATGCAAGCTAAGACAATGACTCAAACTTCAAGCTTCATTGCATAAAGGCAATGCTCATTGAGGGAGCGTGAATTTTCTTATGCTTAAACACATATATGCACATACTATTTCCTAATAGTAGTCAGTCTATTATGGGTTATTTGTCTTTGAAAACTCAGCTACTCAGAAGTCCAAAAGTCAAATGGAGTAACGACCTGATCAATTGTGGCAACCCTGGTGTATAACTACCTGTCAAATACCTAGCTGTTTTTCTCAACCATATCTTGCAAGAATCTATTAAGACTCCCTGCTCTGTGTCTGACTTTGGTATCTCCTGAACTTGAGGCAGTTTTGAAGCACCCAGATCAAAGCTTCTTACTTCCTCTTCTCCCCACAACTCTTCCTGGTTCTCCCACTCACATTGATAATAGTACTAATATGTCCATGTGAAGTACCACGTCAGAGAGCTGATCTGAAGGAGGAATAAAAATATAACACACAGAGACACCGCAACACACATGCACTCTACCAGAAACCAATGCATTTTATATTACAGCTACATTAATCCTGTAACGAACTGCTGGTGGAAAGGGCTTTGTCCCTCCTCTATCCTCCTTATTTGCAATGGCTCTGGCACTTGCCTTACTGGTGTGACAGTTTTGGTAGCTAAAATGGCAGAGAATGCCATTAGGATAATTTAGCTGTGTCATGAAACTGCACCCTGCCAGGGCTATTTCTTACTTCCTCCTCACATTCCCTCATTTAATTGTCAAACTAAGACATGTAAAGTGATGTAAGGTACACATCAGTACATTAGTTTAGGGCCTTTATACTTGCTCAGAGATGTTTGATAGTTGTGGGAAGTGTGGGGGGAAAATGATGGTAAAAAAAGAATAAGTAGAATGAAAAAGGAGTAATTTAAAATCTTTTTTACCCACTCATCTAGTCTTACAGTCTGTGCCTTACATCAGCTTAGAAACCTTTGCCTCCAATTCCCAATATATAACATCACTGTCTTACTTAAATACCTCCAATTTGGTTTTGAATGTGCCTTATCAGTTTCAAGAAATGAGACATTATGAATTCCCTACAAGTATCGTCCCTCTTCTTTTGTGCCAGAAAAGCCATTACAACCTGTTTAGCTACATCTCATTGTGAGCTCGTTATGAAGTGTATTTCTGATATCCTTCATAATTTTTGTTATATTTTCTGAATTTTAGCTCAGATTCTCTTATTATTAACCATAATTTTGCTCAGCACCATCCCCTGTTTTGTCCTTCCCATGATGTACATTGGCTCGCCATTACTGAATTTAATTCTGATTCATTTTTACTTTTCCTGAAGCAGCTTCTCATTTAAGCTCCACAAAGGTCAAAACATCTTCTACAGTTTAGATCCTTAATCACATTCCAGCAACTTAAAAGAAAAAAAAATCAATTTAAAAGCTTCCCATGACAGTGTTTGTACTCACCAGTAAAATATTGTAGTCACTAATGAGATGCAATTAATAATCTTTCTTATACAGTTAATGACACTGCAATTTATTGTTATTACATTTTATCTGCAATGGGATATTCATGACTGACAGTCTCAGTGTCTTGATACAAATGTCATTAAGATTGGATGATCTGTGTCCACTATCAGTACATCCAGATTACATACTCTTCAGAATGACAACACTCCCTTTGGAAGCGCCATAAATATTTGAGACGGAATTTGGCATGAGGAGTAGTCTACTGAGAATAGCATTAAACTATATCTTAAAGCTCCTTATTTCTCATTACCTGTAAGACTTGATTTGCATGCTCTCCCAAAGCCTTCTGCTAGCTTTATTTCTATTAGGTAGTAAGCTTAACAAAGATTATGGGAAAAAGAATATCTAATCTCATATATGCTTGCCAAAGTTAAAGCTTGTGTTGCCATCTGCACTGTTTGTAAACCAGCAAATAATGGGGCTTTACAGCAATGTGTGCTGACTGCGATACTGTGAATTCTTCCTGTTGCAACCTGTATTACTGTACTTTATTCATCCTAATACTGCGTAGCTCGTATGGTATTTCTTACATGTAGGTGGAATTTGGAAGACATTACATTGCACTAATCAATTCTGAATCTGTCTGAGTGTTGTGAAAAGCAGAGCTTTGAACTAAAGATCAGGCATATAAACACAGACCAGCAAAACATCTGTGGTAGTTTTCTGCTAATATTGTGTATGGAAGACAAATTATAGGGTTCCACTTCAAAAGTCCTGGAAATTGGGAAAAACATGAAGAGGGAGAAATGCTTAGAATATACTTATCTTGTTTTTAACTGAAGGGACCCATTCTCTGTACAGAAGAGACCACTCTATCTGTAGAAGTTACTACTTATTGTTACCCACTCTGCCAGCCAATAACTCCCGGCAGTCCAGAATCAATGTGCTGCGTCTATCAGTGATATAACACCAGCTCCTCCAAAGGGTGGAGATCATGTTGTATTACTGAAGAAATGATGTGCGATGAAAAAAATTGGTGAACATAAAAAACCTGAGAGGTTCTAAAATTCTTGTAATGGCAGCTACCCTTCTTTTGTAAAGAAAACTAACCCAGAAACTTTCATATCAGTAGATGAAAATAGGCATTAGGGGTTTGGCCTGATTGAGCAAGTTATTGGATGCTGTCCACATTTTCTTTCTTTATCTTGGACTTTTCGTAGTCTGAACTAACAGCTTTGCTTTATAATACTGTGTTTTCATAGCAGTGGTAGTGCCGCTGTAGCTGCGATGGAAGGCCTAGTGTGTCCAAACTTTGTTGGTTTTCTTTTCCAGTTAAGTCAGCCTAGCAAAAGATATCAGTTTCACATACAAATCATGCTCTCTGTATTGCAACAGCACTTTCTCTCCAGGCTCTTCCCAAGTGGCTGTAAGTGTGACCACACTGTTCTTCTGTGAGGTGGGAACCTATTAACTCTACTTCATAAGTTAGCAAAGCAGGGTCATTGACCTGAATGTTGCCCCATGCAGTGGGAGAGCTGAGGGTGCATTTTCCAGTAAAGTGCATGCTCTTTCTTTCAGTTTTTTAAATCAGGTTTGGTATAACAATTTTGAGGCAGACCATAGATACACATGGATAGGAAAGCGGTCTGGTCAGCTGGTAAAAAACAACCTCAGCATAGGTCCAGTGAATGGCTCTCTGTTGTTAATGTGCTCCTTTACAAATATGTCTTCATTTTCTTTTGGCTTCAGTAGAAAAAGTTGAATAAAGGAAAATATAGAGTTAAAGGATGTGTACTCTGGAAAACAGTCTACTTCTCTTGCTGCTTCCTCATTCCTAGGGCTTTTCTGAAAACTGCAAATTATGGCCATTCCTATGTGGAATGGTGACAAATACATGCGGACAGTTTGCCTATGATTCCATAGTTAAAAACTGTAGCAAATTGCATATACTCCCCATGCACTGAGTTCAGCAAAAGCAAATTTAAGTGTGGGATTTTCTGATTTTTGAGCATTTGCATTTAGATTTTATCATTCCGTTAACAGTGTGGTGTGTATATCTTCTAGAATTAATGGTAAAAATATCTGAAAAAAAGCTCCATCTGCTCACTATTCTCTTGACTCAGCACCAGGGGTAATGATGGCCAAGACTCCTGCTGACTGAAATAGTTCTGTGGGTGAGCCATGCAGACACAGTAGCTGGTTTCAGAAGGAGAGGGAAGGCTTGACTCATTGTCTGCCTTCCACACTCTGGAGAGAAGTGTCCTTTAATGGACACAGATCCTCCTATGACCTGGTTGACCCCCTCAACACCCAGTCTTATCTGCCCTGTTTCCTTTCCCAGCAGATACTTCCTCCCTACCTGTATCCATCCTTTTGGTCAGAAAATTTACCTACTCCTTCACCTCAGGTTGTCTGCATCCATTCTTTAGTTACTCCTTTCCCTTTTCCCAGGTTATTTTGTTTGGTGCAGCCTCCAGAATTTGTTTGCTCTTCCTGAAGACTTTTCTCCTCATCCAGCTCTTTCTTAGTACCTAACACTTGGCTCATCCAGGCCTGGTCTTCCAAGCCAGTATCCTATTCAGTATGCTTCCCCTGCAGTGCTGGCTCCCATTTCCTGGTTGCCTCACTCAGGTGGTGTCAGCTAGATCCCAAGCCACGCTTTGTCTGAAATATGTGAAGCCTATGTCCTTTCTTCTAATCTTTCTGCCTTATTCAGCCAGCCCCGAGATTTCTCTGGCATGGCCCAAGTCCCATCTCCTCCCCACCTTTATCGGTAGCATTGGGAGTTCTCCTGTCCAGTTCCTGGTGGTGGTGGAAGGAGAAATTCTCTTGGTTCCGATGTTTGACATTGCAGGAAAAACTCCATTCGATCTAAGATAGAACATACCTTGCGGGTAAGGATATTGTGTTTGGTTTTTTTTTCTTATATGGGGAAGAAAGGTGTTGTTTCTAAATGGCAAGCTTCTACTATGCCAACTGTAGCTTTTAAAACGTGTATATAGCTGAATTTGAGTGACTTCCCATAAGAATGGGAAAAGGCTCAGCACTGACAGAGGGAACCCAATCCCAGCTGACTTTCAAGAGCAGGGCCTTGAAACATAGTCACTTCAGATCCTGGCTTCACCAATTGCAAAAGTGGTTGCAACATGAGTAAAGCAGTCTCTCTGCATACATTAACGTGGAGGTGATATTTCCTTCGAACAGTTCAGTTTTCTGCAAGTACAGGTAAAATTTGGCAAACCAGTCAGCAGTAAACAGCAGGGTCTCATAAAAGATGTTAAGAAATTTCAGTTGCTGTACCTTTCACAGAGGCAGTATTTTGTAGCTGGTCGATTGCTCAAAGGTAGTTTTCCAACCTTTTGCTTCCTCGTTGATCCATTCCAGACAGAAAGTCCTTGGAGAACTTGGAAGTTGGTCTGTGTAGCACAGTCTGGAGGAAGGTGGTTTTTTGCAGTTGACAAAGGAGTTGAGAGTTTCTAGTAGTGATTATAGCACAGAGCCCTTAGCATCTATAATATTCAAGACTTGATTATATCCTGGGCTGGGTGAGGTTCATGTGAGGGGAGTGCACACAGAGTCTGTGTGGTAGAGTTAGTTTCCTTACTTTTGAGAGAGTGATCTTAGGGAATTGCCCTTCCCTGAGAATTCTCTGTTTATCTCAGAGGTGGAGGTGGGCTCTGAACTCAGTACCAGTAATGCTGAGCAAAGGTTGTTCACAAATGAGTGGACAAATTAGACCTGATCAATACCTTTCCTGTGGTTTTGGTTTTTTTTTTTGTTTGGTTTTAACATTCAAGGTTCATCTTCACCTATGCTATGTAACCCTCTGCACTGTGCCATCATGCATCCTAGTGTAACCCTGTCTTGCAGATGTATATCATTATTTTAGTGACAGGCAGCAAGCTTCATAAACTTAAGTACAGACAAAGCCACAGAGCACAGACGATGAGGAACATGAACCAGCTATTAGCAGCTCAGATGCACACCTGCTGACAGATATTTTTCACTAAGGTTTAGTCCATAGTCTTTCTTACTTTGATCGGGCTCATAGCATAATTTGTAGGTTCTGTTGATGAGATCAGAATCTTCTGTTTCTCAGCAAAATTTTGCTTCCCATCTGCTTCTGATAGATCTCTCTATTCAGCAGACTCTGAGGAATAGTCTTGTCGTGCTTGACACATGGGATTTATGAGCATAACTCGTGCCCTTTTAATGTTCATGGGTGTTATCTGAATAAATCACTGACATTAAAGTCTGTAACCCTTTTCAGTCTGAAAATTGACATTTTCAGAGCTTAAGTTCCTCTGCCTGGCTAATGTTGCGCTTGTTGTGCTAGACATATGCAATGTCACTCATTTCAAAATCCTTTGCACTGTGCCTTGGAAGCTGTAACATCTTTAAATGGAAGTAATTACAGACTTATTCAGGGGCTGTCACTCTCTCTTTGCATCTTTCATCACCATTACCAGTGGCATAAAGAGGCTAAGCAGACAGCGTTCTTTTGTTAGGTTTTGCTAGTTTCTTTCCAAATTGGAAAGATTCTCCCTTAATACTGTCCTGGAGGTTCAGGTGATAAGGTGCAGGTGATCCAGCCAACACCCTACTGCTGAATATCAGTCTGGGTCATCTCTGCTTCACTCAAACCTCATGAATTATCACTGTAAAGATTAACTCTCTAATCAGGTCTTCTCACTGTACTTGCTGCTTCAGTTCTGCATCTCTATTTTTTGAAACTGAAGAAGAGCTGTGGGATTACTTGACAAAGTTTATTCTCTTTATTTTGTCCAATTTTCCATTTTATATCCTAAATTTTTATACTAAATTTAAGTTTCCCCCTACCACAAATATGGATGGAACTTGCTGTAAGAATTAACCTGTTAAATAAAGCATGTTCATTCAACACAATTAATTTAAATGAGTTAAGAGAGTCAGCCAAGCTGAATGAACAAACTTCTTTGCTACTGATTCTTGTCAGAGCTGTCTATGAATATGATGAAGCATGGTAAGAATTAATTAGGCAGTGACTTTGGGGAGTGGGAAAGATGGGTTGCATGAGTCCTCGTGAGCAGCACTGATGGTATGTGATAATTTCAGTCTATATATACTGTTAGCAGAGCTTACTTTTAGGGTGTTCTCCCTCTTACTCTCTGGTATTCATTATTATTATTATTATTTATTAAAGCTTAAGATGTCTCATCTTTCTGTGAATACTAAGTTCTGGAACAAAAAGTCTGTTGCTGTGGAGCAACATCAGTTCTAGAAATAAGACAAGAAAACTAAATCAAACCGGTATGTGCATATAATTATCTTTGTGAAAGCTTAACTAGCAGTAAAGCTTTTCTTTCTCACCTCTTTCTTAAGAATATGGCCTGGTTGATGCAGATAGGATCCTAAATCTCTTTGGAGTCAGTGAGATCTAGGCTCCTACTGTTTCCTTGAACCAAAACAGGCATAAAAAGAACTCATTAGTCTTTAAGAAACACATTTAATAATACATGAATTGTGAAGAGGCACATGTGAAGATGAAGACATTAAATATTTTGAGGCACTTAAGAGTTAAAGTAATTGGTGATACATCACTTCTGAAAGAGGGGACTTATTTTCACAGAATGAGAAGACAGGAGTTTATTTTTCCTGAAGAAAAATCTTTCTTGTATACTAGTGTTGGTTGTTCATTGGAGACCGTAATATACAATATAATAAGCAGCGTATGTAATTTAACTATACCATCTTCCACTGATATGCTTCTTAGCATTTAAGTCTATATAATATTTCTCTCTCTTTATCCCCTCTATCTTTCCTGTTGTGCTGATACAGTATCAAATGCTTTCTTGAAATCCATATAAAATTCTGAACACTCATTTATTTTTATTGTACCGTCATTCTGGGTTATATATTCCATGCAACCTAAACTCATTTATTGGCAACATTTAATGCTTGGATGACATAAGGAGAACTGCACTGGGTGCCTGTTTCTGATTTGTTGGCCATAGCACTACTGAATTTATGTTTTTCTAAACTGTTTCATCACTTTAGTTCTCAATTAATGGTTCTAAGTTCTGATGTAGTATACTTTGTGTCAAAAATTAGGATAAATTTCAACTATAAATAAAACAGAAACCTCAAAAGTTAATGTTTAGAAAGAGGTTTACAATTCTCGCTGTTTGATAGCCCTTTGAGGTTTGGTTGGTTTGGTTTTTTAAATTTTATTTCAGAAGCTTTTTTTTAAACTGCTTTTTTCTGTCTTTGCAATTTTACTGAGCAGGTCATATTTTATACATGTCATGTCCATGTTCTGTGCTCATCCAAAACACTCTTAGGCTTCATTTTCCTTCAGGAAGAAAGCATCTCTGCACAGCAAAACTGAGGGAGAGATTGTGGCGAGCACAGTGCACGTACTAGCAACCCTAGGGAATACATGATGCCTGTGTTGAATTGCCGCTCGGCTGGCACAGGATGAGGCCAGTGCTAGCACCCTTTCACAGCTTTTACTGCCTGCACTGCCCAGGTACCTTGTCACTTGCTTCCATCATACTTTTGTTTTGTGGTAGCTTTTTTTCCACACTTGGTTGTGCGAGCTTATGACAGAGCTTAAGGCTGTTCAGAAAAATGCAGCTTAGAGCAAGAGCTGGACCACCTATGTGAAAGCAGAGCTTCGCACCATTTTAATAGCGAATGTGTGGGTTACAGTTTAAGAGTTAATGGAAACTGGGGTTGTGGTGGAAATTCCTGGTAGAATGTGTATTTTATAACTGAGGGTTTGAGTTGCAGTAGTTAAAATGAGGAACAGGGAGCTGCATCAGTTGGTAATCCATATTTTGGATATATGTGAAAGTTTGTACCCAGACAGGAAGCTTGCCAGCCTCAGATGCATTGGTGGTCTTATTTTTGGCTATGTCCACTGTTATATTTACTGTTGGTTCCACTGTTGTCTTAAATAAGCTCAAGCTTTCTCATCTTCACCACACTTCCTAACCAGAATCATCTGTACTGCATCTCCAGCACGGCATTAAGGTACCTCCTGAGCTTCGTCACACTGTACAAAGCAGTGCAATCACTCTGCAGGCACCTTGTCTATTTCCATGAAGTTGCTGTGCCTGGGGCTGTCAGAGAGTCCAGGAGGGTGAGTGGGGAC
The DNA here is from genome assembly GCF_963921805.1 of Phalacrocorax carbo. Lineage (NCBI taxonomy): Eukaryota > Metazoa > Chordata > Aves > Suliformes > Phalacrocoracidae > Phalacrocorax > Phalacrocorax carbo. Next base: position 52,499,390 of record NC_087515.1, read on the forward strand.
ACACAAGCCTCTGTAGTCTGCGTTTCCCATGGAAGCAAATTTCAGTTAATCCCTCTTAACTACTCAAAGGGGAGGAGCGAGTTGGCCAGGTATACTCAAAAAAATAAGAGTAAGACCATATAAGGCATGATACAGAAGACCACCTGACATTACAAGTGTGGAAAGCGCCCTAATTATTCCTCAGGTCCAAAATTTGTACAGCTCAACACCTCAGAATAACACTTTTTGACTTTAAATAGAGTTGGGGTTAAAATATGGAATTAGGCCAGTGTGATGATAAAATATGATCAGATGGGTAAGGAAGCGTGCAACTTGTATGTGCCTGGATCTGCCTTCTGATATTACTGTGCACATGCTCATAGTTGATTAAATTACTGTCTGCCTTATTATGTCACCTGGGAGAACTGCAGAGCAGACAATCCCAGTTCCTGCCCCAGAGAACTTTATGACCTAGAGTACAATGCCTAAGTATTTAAAGAAATAGAGAGAGAGAAAAGTAAGTTAGGGGAGGTGCTTTTGCAGATACCTGGGGATCTCTGTATCCCATATGATAGAAAAAGCTAGCTGTAAATTAGGTAGCCTGTGTCTTCAGTATATCATGCCATGTTGCTGGTGTGCTCTGGTCAGCTAATTCACCTTGGCACACCCTTGATGGGGGGTTCACCCGAAAGATTGGAGACATTCTGTGGGAAAGCTGAGGGATATCCCTCCGAAGTTTCATGAATGGACACTAGGTTTACATTAGAAGTGGGTATTTTGGCGGACACTAAAAGAAACAGGTAGGCTGAATATAGGTTGTGGAGACAGTGCACTTCCGATAACAAGTAGCTCCTTAGGATGTTGTCCCCCGTGCAGCTGGTGACAAGAAGGAGCTCTTTCAAGCAATGTTTTCTGCCTCCAACAAGAGTCTGCAGGCCAGTGTCGTTGGTATCTCTAGGGAAAGTGTCTGCTCATGTGCATGGGACTTGGATGCAGGATTATTGTCTTTTGAGTATGAGAAGGAAGAAAGAAGAGAGGCAGGCTGTAAAAATAAATTAATTAAAAGTTAGAAACCAAATAAGGAAGTGCACAAAAGTGTGAAAATAGAAATGAAAAATAAGCAGAATATTAGATTATTTTTTTTTACAGAATTGAGTAAACTTTAGACAAGAACTCTTATCATTGTTTGTTGCGATTATGGTCCTCTTTGATGCTAAGGGGCATCTCACTGTGTGTCATTTTGAAGTAGCTGTGTTGGGAAATACCAATAACTACAAGCCCAGCTTAAGGGTGGTTTAATGATAATGGGAGTCTGAAACATGCTTGTTCGCAGATAGTGACACCCAGCACATCCTTCCTTCCTGAACGTTAGAAGTAGACAGATTTAATGGTAAATGAAGTTCATTCCCTAGCAGTTGGCATGTACCATTCTCAGATAATTGTAAATTTGTCACATTTAATTTAAAATGTCAATCAATGAAACACATCTGATAGTACAGCATGCCTTGTCATGGTCAGATTATAAACAAAATCAGAAGAATTTCAAAACCTTATTTTCAGAAAGATTGAAGTAAAAGAAATACATGGTACAAATGAGGTCCCCCACCCCTTTTTTTTCTGAGTTAAATGGCAACAAGAATGGATATGAATGCAAAATAAACTTCTGATTATAGTCTCAAGAAGGGTATTTTGTTGGTCTGGTCCTTATTTTGGCTCACTAGTTTAGCCTTATAATAAAAGCTGATATCTGGGAAAAAAGTTCTGTGTTGTAGCATTCTTATGATGTAAACATTTAGACTGGCATTAGGGTGAAATCATAATAGTCACTCCCTGGTAGTACAAAGGTTTGTAGGAAAAGGTTAGATGAGAACGTATAAGTATTTACAGTGCTCCTAGGCAGGGTTTTACATTCAAGTTTATTGTTCAGAATTAATATTCTGGTTTTGCACCAAGTATTGCTCATAAATGCTCACCTTCAGTGTTTTACTATAAAAGAAGGAAAGAGAGACTTCTGAAAAGGAACAGGTTTTGTCTCAGCACACACTGATAGAGGCAATGTGATATTCTCTTTAACCTTTTAAAGGTCACATTCTCCCTTCATCCATTCATTTCTCTTCACTTATAGCTTTTCTTCAAATATTAATGCATGACCATTGCGTGCCTCTTGCTTCTAACTGATTGGGATGCAGCCATCACAAGTAATTACAGTTATCATATGAGGAACTGTGTGAGGCTTCTGCAGTAGTCCTGGTAAGTGCCACGTGCTGCAGGAGCAATAAGGAAACTTCTCATTTCAGGGTAAGCTGATAACTGCAGAGGAGATTCAGCGCATGACTTCCTCCACTTCCATCCCCATGCCTACCATGGATGTTTTGTTTTCAAGTGCTGGGAGTCTGTACCTCTTTCAGAAATCTCCAGTAGTGGCCTAGGAAAGCCCTCAACTCACTGGCTTCGTTGATCTGATTTGATACGACAAGTACCATGTACTTGCACCCTACAGCTGCAGAACAGAAAACCAAACCTGCTTGGAAGATGCTGTAAATTAAGTTGCATTCTTATGTTAGCAGAAAAACAGTGCCACATAAGTGTGCCTTTTGTCAAAACACAGCATGGGTCAATGCTGGCTATCAACATCAGTGTTCTCTCTAAATTTGGCCCATTAAGCATGAAATACAGGACCACTCTTGAGCATGAATGAATGTTTAGATGAAAGTTTTTTCACTGACAGCTTTTACAAAAATAGATTTCTTTCCTCTTAAATTGAGCCGGAATAGCAGTGGTGGTTGACACATTTTTCTCTCAACTGAGAAAGAGTTTTAATGCATCTTGGAGCAGTGGGGTGCAAAAGTTTGATAGTTTATTTCCACTGAGTGCACAGGGGAGCAAGAAGATTACTTTTTATTTGCTTTGTTTATTTGTTCAAGCTTTGGAGCTGAGGGTTGAACTGGAGCATTTTATCATATAATACCTTACAGTTTGTCCAAGCTTCATTCTCTTAAGTGCTGAGGCTTACTTGATACAATATTGCAATCTCAGCACACAGAAAATTATTAATAAGTGATAATAAACTGGTCTTGGGGCAATTAAAAAAAAAGCCCCCAAATCTGTAACATATTCTAGAAGGCAGAGCTGTTAGGAAGTTCTTGGAGTGTGATGGATGGTTCTGACTGGGACAACCAAGAATATGCAAGGAGTAAGTCCACTCAGTTTTTATCTGGCTTAGATTTTTCTCATCAAGATGTACTATATATTTTATGCAGGCTTATTAAAAAAATCACAATGTGACGACAGCTCTTCTGCAGGAGAGTAAGGAAATACTTCTAAACTCTTTCTGAACATAAACTTTCCACACTTCTTATGAATAGTCTCTCAAATTTTATCCATACATTCTCTGCATGTGTGCATGGTCCCACCCTACATTTTAATAATTACGTTCTGATGTAATATTCATAAAATTTCCTTTCAGCTGAAGTACCCGAGGTGAAGAATGTTTTCAGAAGTTTTAAGTTATGTACCTGGTGTTTGGCCAAATTATCTCTTTCAAGTTTGAAATCTTTTCTTTTTCCAGTAACACTACCCAAACCCAGTATATTTCTGTCAGCCTCCAGTTCAGCTTGTGTTACAAAGTGAACAAAGATTATTCAACTGCTTATTTTCAGGAGAGGAGGCAGAAGAGATAATGGTTAATTTTCAATTTAAATTTAGTTCAGGTTTAAGTGCACTGAAATCTTACAAGGTCTTTGTTCAAATGGTGGCAGTTGTTGCATAAGCTGTTCTCCTGCCTTGAGATAAAACTTCTTTAAAGTCTTTGGAAGTTGAACTTAAGTCCTTGCTGGCTTTGGAAAGAGCAGGTCTGCACCCTGATATTCAAAGGATTACAGGATTATACGGTTTTGTCATATTTGTTATTTACAGACCATGTAATAGTGATATTGACTTTTCCCTCCAAAATACTCTCTATCTATAATTGTGTGTCTGAAAAAATGTGGTCATTAGTTTCCCATCACAAGATCATACTGTCTTACCTATGGCTGCTGACCTCTCATTACCAAATCCTGTCCTTCTATTAGACCCATCAGCCTACAAAAACACATGCTTAAAATGCAAATTTTAACAGAACTTGGGTAGAAAACTCTGGGGTAGAGTCACTGTGCTTCAGTAGGTGTCTATTTTCATAAAGGGGATACAGAAAAGCTCTTTCTAAGATTGTAAAACTCATGGTGATACGACAGTGCTGTGGACAATACACAAGAGGGATTTTGAATACCAACATTTTACAGAATTGTTATAGCTAATGCATTTAAAAAATCAAGTTCCCTGCTTAATAGTTAACTAGATCTTCCTGACCATTAAAGGGTAGGAAGGAACTTTCACCGGAAGCATGTTAGCCTACAGCTTCTTAATGAGCGTTTTTGCTAGACATGTTTAAACTCAGAGTTAAAATAGAAGCAAACAGACATTTTGATGGTCTGAGAAGCAGACTTGAAGTATATGTGTAATTGTTTTGAAACTCTAGGTAAAACACTGCTCTACTTTTTTTTGGTGTGGCAATATATTGAATGTATATCACTTTGTATGAAAGTATCAAATTGTTTCGTAATATGTAAAACCTTCCAAATTTTGTTGCAGACAAGATAAAATATGTCCATTTGTACTGACTAGCATGACTTAATGATTTTAACACATTTTAAGTGTATGTAAGTTCAACTATTTTTAAATCACAGTGGCAGTTCAGTAAAACTATTAATATTTGAATATGGAAAAAGAAAAAAGCTTAAAAAATCATTTGAGTGAAAAATATATTGCATCTTTATAATGCGTTATAAAGATGACTTTATAGATACTGATGTATCATCCTACAGTAGTTTAAAAATACTTAATTATTAAATAAATTTGAAGATCCAAATCGAAATACTGCACCACTTTAAAACTGACAGAAATTTTAGCAGAAAAAAAATTTGAAATTAAATTTTCATTTTGGAAAAATACCACTTGGCCTTATTCAATGAACAACTAGTTTTGACATCATCAAGGAAATCTGTTCAGTGCTGTCCTGCCTAGACACTATTGCTACCTTTTTCCCAAATGGAAAATTCTCTACTCAAAACCAAGGGGTACCAGTACATTTCAGAGAAAAGACTGGAGGAACCTTCAAAGGGTGCTGAATATTTGACTTCTCTCCAACTCACTCTTAGAGATCTATGACGGAAATTTTGCAAGTGAACATGTACCACCACACATCCACAGGCAAGCAATTAACAATTAGACCCGCAGCATGGAAACTGGAAGGCCATGTAACTGAACGTGGACTTAATCATGACCTGGGTCTTGCAAGTGGAAGTTTCAGGCTGAACTGATAAACCTTATCTTTGATAATGACGCAAAAGAGGGAGATAATATCAAGAGGGAACTAAGAAAGCTATCTTTTCCATGTGAATTCTGAGACCTACAGCTTCAACACTAGAAATGTGGGTTTTGGTTGATTTTAAGTATCGGGTCACACATCTCTCTAATAGAATTTCAGCACAAGTGTATAATTGTAATTGATCTGTTTTTTGGGTAGATTGCCATAGGGGAGTGCTAACCAACAGTAAAATTAACTGACTTGTATTCCAGATGTCATGGCATCCTTATGAAAATACAATAGCAAGGCTGCTTTTCTCTGGATATGAATTCAGTAGCCCTTAAAGACAAAATATGGAATCATCAGTTGCAGGCATCTGCTTCACTATCAACCAGTAAATAAGAAATTTATAATACTGAGATGTCCTTGATCTGTCACAATATAGCACTGGTGATATTCATTGCAGGTAGAGCTTCTTGATGCCACTGTGGGGGCCATATGGCTGAGGGAGGAGGAGAAATATAGATACTTCCTTTACTGTTCTAGTGAGGTTATTGAGTTTCTTATCTTAGGGGTTTCCTGACAACAGCAAGTTTCCTAAACAGTAAAAGGCAGAGCATGTTGCATAATTGCAATATTTTGCATATTTTTTGTAATGCACTACACACACACAAAAAAATGGAACTTCATGAGTTACTCCTTTTAGACAATTATATGAATTTTCTTTATAGAAGATTATGTTTTATTTGATATCCTAAGTAAAGACTTGAGCAGGGGTGTAGATGGAGAAACAGTATGCATCTAACATTTGATGGCTCTTATCTTAAGTTAAATTTCAAACCTTTTAATACATTTGGACTGAGAGAGCAAAGGTGCTGGGGGTGTTGGACTAATGGGGTGAGGCAGGCAGAGAGACAAAAGGATGAAGGGAGACAGAATCAATAGAAAGTCTTGAGCAAGCTCACTGGTACATGTGATGAGCTGGGAGAGAAAATTCACGGTGGAAGAGAGAAATTACTTGACCAAGGCTGAAGTAAACACCTCAGCCTGTGAGGGTTGAGGTGTAAGGGCAGTGTGAAAAGATGGAAAGGTCTTTATGTGACTGTGTATCACAGAGCCAACCTTAGGCTTTAAAATTTAACAGTTTACATAGGTCATGTGTGCTGTTTTGTTCAAGATTTTTGCTTCACCAGTATAGGCCAGACTGGGTGGATTTGCTCTACTTTTTTAGCTCTTAAGTACCTTTTCACAGATGTGAGTAATATCTTTTACTGTCCCTGAATAGGTGAGAGAGTGGAAAGACAGGGGAAAATATATGAACATAAATGAAATAGGACTTTTATGGAAGCATCAACTCAAAACATTTAGAAAGATTTGTGTTAGTGCATTTAATTTCCTCCAGATGTTCTTGCAAAGGGGGAATTTGGATTATCCTGGGAAGGTCAATGGAAAAGCATGGTTTCCTGGTTTTAAAAATAAGGAAGAAGGGCCCTTCTTGTGCTAGACTGACAGCTTTACAGTTATCAGAGTAGCCATTGATTTTATTTGCAGTACTGTGCCTGCAGAGCTCTCAGAGGAAGGGGGGGAAATTTTTGGAAGAGGTACCACCATGACAGCTATTAAAATTCTAGGAATTTGCCTGCCATTCAGAGCCCCTGAAAAGCTGATGGGGAAGAGGGCCTCAGTGTTAGCATTGGATTAAGATTGTTTGCATTTAGTCTGGTCTTTATGTGACTAAATGTTGACACTGACCGAAGGAAAGAACAAACTAAGAAAATGCTTTCACCAGAAACAGCTTTAATTAGCATCGTGTTTGGCAACATCAGCAGAGGCTGAAGTATCTTATCACCCTTAATCGACTGCTTTGCGAGAGGTTTATCTTATGTGAAAAATCATATTAGAAGACTGAGAAGTAGTTGCTCTGGATTTAGCATGATGAATGTGGTGGCAAACCTAGATGGCTCCCAGCTGAAGTCATATGAACCAACATGATGTTAAACATGATTTTGTAGCCTGAGGAATGAGAGACAGTTATCTATATCAGTTGCTTGTTTGAGTACTGAAGATTAAATATATGGCTTTTTCCTAGCTTGTGCTGGTTATGAGGTCTGTATTTAGTATTTGCTGATGATTCTCCTGCCCCTGGCAAGACCAAAAGCTACTGACTAGACAGTGGGCAGGTATCAGTGTAGCTGCTTTTCTACTCCACCTTCACTGAGACAAACTGAAATGTGAGAACATATAAACACAGCAGAGCTAGTAAATAACAAAACTGCCTTGAACGTCTCCTCTAGGACCTTTCTGTCCCTCCCTAACCCTCCACCCAGCAAGCCCTTGAAACAAAAAATTAAAACAAAGACCATACCATAATATAGAGTTGGGCTGCTGGAAAAATAGGTCATTGTCAAGTCCTCAGTGGTGTGTGGCTTTTCTGTGCAAAGGCCATGCTGCTGAAGGTTTAGATAATTTTTCATTAATGTATTCCCCAATTCAGGGAAAGGGCTGGGGTAGAGATGTGGATGTTACTGGTGCGTTAGACAAGCATTCCTCCCTGTTCCTCTGCTTCAAAGAAATAAGGTTGAGGAATCAAAGTTTGTTCCATCTATAGTAGCCAAATTAGCCAAAATAGAGTCTTTCAGATCTCAGTTTGCATGTCTGCTATTTTGCTGTCTTGATATATTTCAGTAAAGATTTTTACTTAGAGAAATATGCACTGATTAAAATAGAAACTTACTTCCTCCTCCTTCATTGATTGGTCCCTATCTTCCACAATAGGAGTAAAAATTACCAGTCGTTGTTAAACACCAAAGGCAAAATGTTTTCCCATGGTAGTTTAATGAATTTTTTATTTTCCCATTTATTTGTTTATGCTTTTACTTCACGTATTTCTATATTGAAAATAAGTACACCCTAAGCTTTACTCATTTACTTTCTACTGCATGTGGCTATTCTTTCACAGATAATATTGTGTTTTCTTGGCCATGTGCTGCTTTTTTGCAGCTGTTTTCCGTTGGGACTGGGACCATCTTTCTGAGTTTCATTCAGAAGCAAATAGTGTTCAATTTTCTTGCTGTTCGGTGAAAATCATACTATATATGTGTGAAAAATTTCAGGCCTATAAGGGTTTTCAGAAATTACTGTGCAAATAAATAAGAAACAATTGTAGTCTGACTGAAGACCATTCACAAATGGGAAAATAAAAAAGAGCTAAATAAGGCAAAAATTTATATACATCAACAGATGCAATTGAAACCGGACTTCAGGCCTGTTAGATTGGAGGACCCCAGAGGGAGAGGGGGCAGAGAGTGCTAGTAGGATTTGGCAGGGTTTCTGGAAGGCAAGATGGAGAGCCAACATCATATATATCTCTCCAAGCCTGACTGCAGTTGCCACAACGTGATGGAGTCAGAGTTGTGTTCCAGTGTAGTCTGCTCCAAATAGCTTGTTTCAACATGTTTGATTTGTTTTAATTTGCTTTTGTGCATGAAGGTGAACTTAAATGGTCTTTTTCTAAATATTATTCCCAGGTCCAGAATCATCACAATGGGCCAAAATGAGAGCCTGTTTAGCACGTGCATCCAGCTATGGTGGGAATAGATATTTGGGTTCATCTAACTCCCATCTGTACAATACAACACATGCTCATTAGCACACCAGAGGATTTTTTATTCCTTCTGAATCATAAGTGCTGTGTAATTCATAGCCTGACTCTGAGAGGGAAGAAAAAGATACCACAGAAATAACACAAGCCAACTGTAGATATTTTTCCCCCTTCTGAATTGGTGTCTATGCCAGGGCTCAGTTACTCTTCCAGTCCGTCACCTCTTTTACTCCAAGGATCTGCATTACCCTGAGTAAAAAGCTACCTTTGCCAGAAACTTAATTAATGCCCTTGAACATCATTATCAGCTCTTTGCAGCCTTGCAGTTTTTGTGTGGACCCTCTGTTACCAAATCATACTGACGAAAGCATTCCCCTGTGGAAACCATTTATGTGCTGTGTGTGGCAGCAACTGCTGTGCAATGGCTTCAGTGGGTATCACCATGGCAGGCAGGTTAGGGAAGAGGTGGAAAGGGACCAGGAAACTGCAGAGAATTGAGAAGAAGGAAAGTGAAAATATAAAACCAAACCAAAACACAAAGCCTGCTGTGTTGTGCAGAAATGTGAAATGGAGAGAGCTGAGGGTGGTAGGAAGCCTTGGGCTCAACGCTACTCTCTCATTCTTAAACTGCAGTTTACCAGCAGGGGCCTTCCTGTTGTCTGCAAAGGCAGATGATTGGTGATACACAGTTAAGTGTAGCATTTGGTTTTCCTCAGAGACGCTATGCCTTTTTGTGTAGTTGTTAAGCTCCACAGTTGGCCGTCAAGGGAAAAATAGTGACTCTTTCTGTTACCTGCTTGGATTCTCAGCATAGGAGAACGTTATGATAAAATAACACAACAGCTTTGTCTTTAGTTGATGTTTTTCTCCATTAATTCACTTCCTATTGTTTTCCTGGTAATATCTTGGGTAGCAATAAGTGGATGATAATCTTCCTTTTTCTTACTACTAGTGTTCACTGAACCACATTTAATTAAGAGAATGTATATTGACATGCATAACATAATCAGATCAGGGACTTGAGCTGAAATTGATTGAGTGCAGCTCTTCTACACTTATTTCAATTTATGAATGTTCAGATGCAGATGGGTAGTGAAAAGGTTTAATTTCCATTTGTGTTGTTAGCACAATCCTTATAATGTAAGCATTAATTGAACATGCTCTGTGTTAGTATGGAGTAATCAAGCATATCCAGTTTTTAAAAGCGGAGGTCAGAGGTCAATTTTGAGCAGGTTCCAAGCAGCCTAGTTATAGAAATATATTTACATTTGATCAGCAACAGTATTAAAGATTAAGTTCCTCGAAAGCCAGTATATAAAAAAAAAATGTAGCAAGTATTTTGGAATAGCAGCTCTTTTATAAACGTAGGTGATATTTTTATTTTTATGAGTTACAGGGAAGTAGGTGTGAAATCGTTCTTCTGCTACAAATCTCTGCAATAATTTATTTTGTTTAGGTCATCATGCACATCATTGTAAACCTGGGGTTTCAATTCTAACATTCATTCATTAATTATTTTAATAAAAATCTTAATACACTAAGTTGTTTTGACCTGAAAGCCGCATGGTAATAATGAGTTACACTGTTTTTCAATGCGTGAGACATGCAGCATTCTACACCTACTGAGTAATATTCCCTATATCTTAAACCACAGAAGTATGGGGTATTCTAAAATCTGTGTTTTGTTAGTGAAAATGTTTTATGCTTTTAATGATCTTTATTACTTTCCTTCTTATCAACAAATGGATTTTTTCTTGTATGCTGCCTCATGGGCATATGACACATTTTCTATCATCCTTCTTTTCATTGCGTTCACATAATGATTTGTAAGTGTTTAAAGCTTGAATAGAAAGATGCAAGTAACTTGGCATTTTGTCCACACAGTAGTGTGATTTATTTATTTATTCATTTGCTTACAGGGGAACGGACCATTAAGATACGCATCTCATTTCCAATTTAGATACCTCATAAATTCTGCTTCGTTGATAAATTAATGGAAAGGTCTAGGGATTTCAGTCTAGGAATTTGTGTCACATAAAACATTCTTTTTTTCCCTTGGGATTTTATTGACCTAGAAAAGAAAATACAACCTCCTGTTTCTGGAAATCTACCTTGGGAACTAAGGGCCATAACTTAAAAGATATTTAGAACGGTGCAGCAGTGGACTGTACTGCACAATGCATGAAACAATAATTGATTTCTTAGTTCAGCTGCCAAATTAAAAAAAACACCAAAGGCAATTGGTTATGATTAAATCAAATAGAAAAATTTTCAGGTTTTCTCACTAGGACAAAATGTTACTAACTTTCCTTCTGTGTCAAAGTCCCTGATTTCCCCTGAACTGTAGTGTTTATTATATTTTTGTATTCAGGTAAGAAAGGCAGCAAAGGACTTGAATCAGGTAGTTGTCATTACCCTTTTACACGAAGAAATTGCTCACAATTGATGTAAGGTGCCTTGATCCACCTTCCCTTTTTTCTGCAGGCTTTGAGACTGTGTTTCCTGGGACAGGGCATGGGGCATCCAGGAGAGAAAGCCCTTCTCTCATTTTGCCTTGCTGAGTCTCATTTTATTCCTCTACTTGAAAAAGAGGAACGCTCTAAATTCACTGCTTTTACCTATGTAATAAGCATATTAAGCTAAGAAAGAGTGTCATCCTTTCTCACATTGACACATACGTATACAAAACAATAACATATGCCATAGCTTATCAGACAAAATACCCTCTTAGAAGGTGGAAGATGAAGGTCCAAACAGCTTCAGTAGGCTGTGAAAGTTGAATCCAGGGTTTCCACTGAGTGAGTGACTGCCCTAGCCAGTTAGTGTTTATCTGTGACCATTCAGTCATCCAGTTTTTTATACTACTCCTGAAAAAATCAACAGAATATATTTTGCCTGGCTTCAAATTTTTGTGCTCTTAAGTGTGGAAAGAAGCAGGAAGGTGGAATTTTTTTAAGCTCCTGACTGCTTAATTCCTACTGATTCAGAAGACATTCAGGAATTAAGATGTTTTTAAAGTTCTCGCAAATGCTTTTGCCATCTGCATAAATATATGTACATGTACACCTTTACTATCTCCTTAAAGTGTTTGCTTGAAAACAGATTTTTGTGAGGGAGTGCAATGGAACTGGGAGGTGAAATCATGACAGTTTCTCCATGATAAGCATACGTTAAGACAGAGACATAGTGAGGTTTAAACAGACTCCAAATCAAATTAACATCTGAACACTTTTCAGTGTTGACCATACATGTAAATGTCTCTTGATGATGTACCTTACTTCCACCTGTGCTCTGTTCTTGCCTTATGTAGATACATGATACAACACGTAGAAGTAAAGAGTGCCCAATCCTCCTTTTACATGTCCAGCATGAGATCAGAGCAATCTTCCCATGGTTGTAGAAATGGAAACTAGAGAGTCTCAAGCAAGTGGAGGAAAAAACAGTGAGAGGTCATCCAGGTCCTTCCATTTCTAGCTACCACTCACTCTAGTTGCCTGGCTAAAGTTGAAGGATCTTGTTTAGCCCTGGGAATATGATGGATCTCCTCTGCACTGTAGGAAGTCCTGACCCTTCAAATACCAACTGTCTTGTACACAGTTTATATGTAACTGGCAATTACTAACACGCAGTGTATATGTCCTTTTGTAAGAAATATGTTATGCAAAGTGGTAGGGAGAAGGCCTGATTCTTCCTGTACACACAATTCCTTAAGCTAAAATTAATTTCTGGTGTTAGATTATCTGAAAGAGAAGCAAAAGTTTACCCTATGATTTAAAAGAACATAGAGAAGTGCCATGATACTGTACTTATGTTGTCTAATTTTTTGTGGTTGACTGCAGCACAGAATGACACATTGCTTTCTGGAAAGGTGGTCCTCAGTGCATCCAGTTGATGCTTTTGTCTGATGCTCACTGACTAGTGATTAGTTACCTTGCAGAACTTGTATTTGAATCTGCTTTCAAACATAGAGTCAGACTGGCTGCTCAGACTTCCTGGAAAAAGGAATGGTTCCTACAAGACATACCAAAGTATTGAATACTACCCAGCTAGACCTATCTCCATTCAGAGAAGGAGAGGTAGACCTCTGGAATACTAATGAATAAATATTCTTCAGGAAAACATTCTTTTCTTTGTTTTCATTCATTTGCAATTAAGCATATTGTGGTTCTTTCTAGGGTGTGATAAACTCACCAGACTGATGATATCTTTACAAATAATTTACCTAATAAATTTTCCAAAGTCTTTCTACTCTAATATAAAACCTTACCCTGAATCATTGTATGGAATAGTGGGAAGCAATGCCTGACCAAGAAATTCTCTAAAGCACTTAGTCTTGGCAGGCTCAGCACACTTGCATCAGCTGGGCATCCAGATCATACCCTGTGTTTCTACACACTAAGAGCTGCCACAGCTTCTCTGTAGGTGGACTCAGAGGAAGTATTCCAGTTCTGCTTTAGCTTTAAATGTCTTTAAATTTATCTACAGCTGCTATGTTGGAAAGGACCAACATGTCCAGGACTTTGTAAGACTGCTTCCTCCTTTCCTGTTGAGGTGGACAGCATGGGGGCCTTGGTTTGTAGAATTTCTTTTGAGGGGTTCAGGTATTTGTGCACATCTTGATCCTCAAATACAGAGGAGGGTGGTGAGGAGGAGTACCCTGGGCACTGTGCTGAGCTAAAGGTATCCTAAAAACCCAAGATTTTGTTGTGATGCTTGCAGAAATGCATATATTCAAAGGGGGTACTTCTATGGAACAATAGATACTTGATTCCACCATGGACTCATCTAGAATCACTTTCACAATGAAGACTAGGAAAATTGTGACAGTCAATATTAAAAGATAAACAGACATTTGTGTAACTCAGCAGTTAAGGAATCCTTTTAGTAAATAACGATAATAATGCCATTAAGCAGGTCTTTGATCCCTCTTTGTTCAGAGCTTGTTTTGTGAGCTGGCAAGACCAACTAGTTGGCTAAGAAAGTATTCAAAGTCTGTTCCTCAGACAGGATATTTATACCAAATTTTTTAAGGTAAGGGCTTTTTACCCTTGCAAAAAAGTATCTACTTTATTCCTAACTGTTTGTAGGGAAAACACTGTGCTGGCATAACAATCTAAAAACAGGCCTCTCTACTGCTTTTACTAGCAGTGGAGCTAGTAAAGCTCACTACTGCTAAAGCTGCCTTTTGACCTCCTATGATAAGAATGATTTTTCAGTCTTTTGCTGCACTGAATATCTTTAAAGCTGGTTTAAATAGTTTTATAATTAAAATATTTGAATTAGTGCAGAAGGCAGAAGGGACAGTACTGTTTATCTTAGCAGCAATAGCCCAAAGAGGAAGCCCTACCTAAGACAAGGAATATGTGCAACAGACAACCAGCCTGCTGCTCCTGGGAGGAGCTGTAACTCCACAGGCAGGCAGATCAGCACTGAACTGATGCCAGACAAAACAGTTAACTTTGGCTGGAAAAACAGAAATGTTTCAATTTTAGAAAGATCACAAATTTTGTTTCAATTTTCCTTTGTGAAAACTGAAGCAAAACGTTTTGTTCTGTTTGGCTTATCCTAAAACCCAGGGACTGCAATTTTCAAAGAGCTATAATTTCCATTTGTGTGTGTGTTTGGGGTGGAAAGTCATGACAGAAGTATTCCCAGCCAGTCTGCTTACAGGTTTTTTGTGGAGAAGGTGTTGAATAATGTAATATGTTTTGTTAAAGAAGTCATCTGTGATAGGAACAGAGGTAGGTCATGCAGAAGCAGCGAGGATGAAGGCAGCAACAGGAGCCAGATATGGGTGCATGGACGGTTCCACAGGAGGATGGGAAAAGGGACAAATGCTGCCAGACTGTTTAGAAGCAGACACTTGCAAGAGATTGAAGTTCAGCAAAACCCTGAGACTTTCAGGGAAAAGGAGGCAGGAAAGAGAAACAAAATGTAGTAATCTCGAAGAAATGGAAAAGTTCTGCCAGATGGCTGGGTGGGTCATTGTTTTGCTCATTAAACAGCAACAGTAAGCAGAAACAGCAGAAGAACACTAGGGTCTCACAAACTAGATTTCTCACCACATACAAACATGAAAGTTGTCTGCTACTTTGGCTTCTGGCAGTTTCTAAAACATGGGAGATTTAGACCAGGGGCTGGAGGAAAAATTCTTTATAAAGAAAGTTATTAAGTGAAATACCTAAACCCTGAGGTGTGCTGGCTGTAAGGCTATGTACGAAGCAATACCGAAAAACCCAACTTTTAGAATACAAATTCCCAGGAATCCAATTCAGAACAGACAAGATATTTTTCTAGGTTTGAACTGTGTCTGCCAGTTTGGAGTAAGGGCAGCTGGCACCTGAGCCCTACACAGCAGGAGAGGAGGGCTACATAACTAGAATAGAAGTTTAGACATGGTTTTCCTCCAAATGGATTATCAGCTTAAAGTGCTAGTAGAACTGAAAGCTCCATCCTTGCTGCTCGGTATTGATCTCCTTCACAAGGGTTTGTTAGAAACACTTCAAAGACTTTCTGACACATGCACACACACATAATTTCTCTTCATATATGATAGCCTGTTTGGTTTTGATATAAATATTGAGAAGCTCAAGCAATGCTATTTTCCTTTTTCTTTTTGCTCTCTCAGTCCAAATCATTTTACAATACTATATATGGCACACCTTGAGGGGCTAGGGGTTGGGTAATCTTTGTGCATTCACCCTCACTCCAAATGTACCTCATATACCAAATGTATATCCTATACCTGCACCTCAAACTAAGACTCTGTTACAGTCAGTTAGGAAATCCATGTCAACAGGAATGAATTGGGGGTTGCAGTTGTGCAGAATAACCACACGGACAGTCAATCTATAGAGCTTGCTGGAGGATGGGAAGGGCAATGTTGGCAAATAATATTTCTAGACTCTTCATGTGTTTAATCAATATGATGGAATATCTGATGTCTGTGAGAACTGGAAGCGATGTTGACTTTTGAATAACATATTATAAAAAGCCAGCAGTTTACTGAGCAGAAGAGAAAGTGCTTGTTTCAGGAAGATGAACTGTGACAGTTTTATCAAATTTTTAATTTGTGTTTTAAGGAGGTCTTCCAATCGGAAGTCTTTCCAAACTGAGTCTTAAAAAAACTGTTCATATGCCTTAGCATATTTAAGCTAATGTAACTGAACTTGTCTAAAATTATTTGGCTTGGAAACTGAGATGACTATTTCATGAGAATGTAATGGAAGATGTTTCCAGTAGCTCATGACTTGCCTGTGTTGGAAATAATATTCAGAAAAGCCTTCTTTTAGGTCTAGGAAAAAGTGACATCTTCAAGTATAGGAAAATACTTAAGAGTCATAACCTTAGTGAGATGGTTAACTAAATATTTATTTTTATTTCATTGAAGCCAATTGATTTCCCTCTTGGTATTGATGTAGTGATATAATTGCAGAGCTCAGCCACCCTTTGGTCCATTTCCTAATCTGTCCGAGAGGTAAAGGCTTTGTTCTTAGTAGGCATGTTATTGTATAAAAGCCAAGATGAAATACATAGATTAAATCTTTAACCACAGATTACTGCACTATGATGAGTGTGTATAAATTTAGAATAAAAATCTTATCTCATCTTGGGTTCTTCTGTTTTAGGAAGCAGAACTAAGAACATAATTT
This sequence comes from Phalacrocorax carbo, assembly GCF_963921805.1. NCBI lineage: Eukaryota > Metazoa > Chordata > Aves > Suliformes > Phalacrocoracidae > Phalacrocorax > Phalacrocorax carbo. The sequence continues at coordinate 52,515,966 of NC_087515.1, forward strand.
GTGGTGTTTTGTGTTTTAGTGATACCTGCTGGTCTGCTGTGATACATCAAAGCTAACTAGAAATTGAGCAAAATACAGGCCTTAGATTAGATTTGGCACGTCAAGGACAGTGAACAAGCACTCTGTGTACAGATTTGCTCAAAACTGTTGCGGACATCTTCACTAGTTACATGAAGTTTTGTGCACTGCATTTCTGTTAGCACTGTAACTGCCCTAAAAGGTACACAGAAATGATAAAATCTAATGAAAATTCAGACTTGCCCAGTAGAAATGTTATTTTATGTTTTGCTCTCCTAATCTCTGCAGGAATCTCTGCAGGAATCTCTGCATGGATAAAATGCTACTATGAGTCTCTGAGATTGCTTTGTCCTTAATTTTTGATTAGCACACTGGTGGATGATACTACCATGATAGAAGATGAAAACACCAGATGAAATACATTACATTTAATAGTTCATGACTGATGTTATTTTAAAAGGGGAAATTAAAATGTGATAAATAATTCTAGACTTGGTCTTTATATGACTCCTTTTAAAAATCTATATGCTGTTCTTTAAGATGCAAAAGCTTGATACAGAGAATGCAGTTCGTTCTTCAGTTGTAGAAGAAAGATTAAGAAGTTAACAAAATCATTATTTTCACCATTGTTCTGTCTTCTAGGAGGAAATAAAGGGGGGGGGGGGGGAAATGTCAGTTCTTAGATCTTACAACTAATATTAGAAACTTTTTCCTAGTTTCATTTTCTCGTTACACTTATTGACCTGAGAGTGGAATTTTCTCAGCATGGTTTCTGTGTCTTTAAAACCATTTGTTATGAGCAGCATAATTTTATGAAAACTCTTTTCCTGTAATTCTAGCAATAAAGCTCAAGGAGGTCACAAAGCAAATGAGTTGTGTAGGTCATGTCTCAACCTGACTGTTTCTGGTTGCTAACTTTTTCCCAGAAGGTCAAGCTGTCAGTTAAATTTGAAAGATGATTTTTCTGAAGTCTGAAATTCTCAAAATTCTTCAGTTTCCCATAACCTCCTGCTATGTAACAACCTCATTAATTGCAGCAGAAACCCCAAAATGGCCAACCAGTCAAAATGCAGTGGGATGAACAAGGTCAGAAGCTCAAGGCATCGGGAAAGCTAATACCAGCCAGTGCCCACTGTTATTCTGCACAAAGTCAGCGCTGCCTGTGGCCTTATCTGTTATCACTTACAATAATCCTAACCCCATTGATTTCAGCAGGGTTTTTACATTTGATTGGGATCCCCATAAATGATATCCAAATCTGCCTAATGTGAGTAATATGTGATTAAATCTGATAATTTAATAATAATTGTGCAGTTGAAAAAGATGGCATTAAGACAAGGCAGAGTTTCTCACAAGAGGTTATTAAGAAAATTAAGGATTAGAGAGTGAGAAACTGATTATAACAATTTAGCAGGGAGGCAGAAAACACATATCGGGAATAAATTATTTCTCTTAATACCGTACAAGATCAAAAGAGTGATACCTTATATTCTCTCTTAGGACTGGTCCCAACTCCTGGGGTGTGCATCTAACATAGTACCTGAGAATTAGATCTTTTTAATCCAAATTTTGTTGCGCAGGATTGGTGCCTAAGTTTTCTTTTGATCAGGCAGCTGGTTCAAGGTAAACAGATAGTTTGACTTCCTGTGTAAATGGCCCTAATTCTGCACACAGCAAATGGTACATGTGTAGTGGCAAATGAGAAAAGTTCAAATAGCTGCATTAAGATTATTTCTATGCCAGACATCCAAGAACACATGTTAGCGTTTACCTTGATCTATACAAAGATCTATACAAAGAAAAATAGTGTTTTATTTATATTTATTTATTATTATTTTATTTATTTTATTTATCTTGTTCAAAATATTAGGTACAATCATAGACTCACAGGATCCATTATGTTGGAAGAGATGTTTAAGGTCATTGTGTCCAACCGTATTTATGTAGCTATGTAACATTTAACTTCATAGCAGTACAATGCAGTTAAAAGAACTAAAAGAAAATTCTGTGATATCTTAATTGTAGATCCCGTACTTGAAACAGGCCAGCTGGATATCATGTTAAGAAACATCCTCACCACCTTAATCTATTCAAATACCCAACACTGTGTTCTCACACATGTGGGTAACCCATGGTTAACATCATCTGTAAAAACAAACCGATTCAGCAGCAGGGCAAGGTTAGATGCACAGCCAATGCAGCTACCCCACAGCTTACTGTTTTTCTGCCACTGCCCACCTTTTTAACAAAGGTGAACAAATACTGAAGGGGACATTATGCTTCTGTTTACACAGCTGATTGCAGTAAGTTTAACATGACATCATGTTAACATAAAATAATGCCCTTCCCCTCCTTGTTTCCAATGTTGTGTTCAGCCTAATTAATGTCACAAAAGGGTTGGAAGTCCAGCTATATCATGTAAAGACATTCTATGTTGGTTTGCATCACAATCTTCAGGTTGCATTAAAGTAGCATAATTGACACACATTCTGTCATGCAGTAATACTTTGCAATGCACCTACAGTACATATATTCAAGGTTTTACTTTGAGAATAAAGAATTACTCAGCTTTGTTAGCTACATACTTACGTTTTCTTAAAATTTTTTTTAATTAATGCAGGACACTGCAAAGATCTCACCTTTCACATGCCTTTAATTTTCACTGGAATCTGTTCTATGCATTTAATTGCACGTTTTTAGTTTCAGTTTTTAGTAATGAAATCTGGGTTTTTTTCCTTTGGCGGTTTGGTTTGGTTTGGTTTTGGGTAGTTTGGTTTTTTTCCCCCCTAATGTGGCAAAGGCACAGAAAAGAGGTGTGCCTCTCTTTGCTCCCCATCCTCTTTTAGACTGTATCCTATACTCACTTCGGCATAGCAAACCACTATTTAGCATTAGTGACAACAAATGTGTGGGGACAGCACGTGTGGGTAGGTTCATTTACACATAAGCTGCCCAAAGTTGTGCAAGAACAGAATTAAATCTTTCTACATTCATGTAACTGCATGATTGCACTGGCAATCAGCAAAAGTAATTGCTAGATGCAGAACAAAACTGACTCTAAAGTGTTTAGTTCTCTCTTATGGCTGAGATTTTTTTCATTATATATGTTTCTGTGTATTAAAATTTAAAGAAAAGATAACATTCTGCAGACAGGTTTTTATTCAGACGGTGGGCATTGTATCAGTAGGAAGCTATAGTTACTTTATTAACTTTAATGGAATTACACTGAACCTCTGCTACTCTAATGAGCAGAAGCTGGTCCCTGGTGTCCATGCAAATAAACAAACAATATTTCTAGGGCAAAAACACTGAATATGCACTGCTAGTGAGCATAAAGAGAAAACAGTTGTTCCTAATGCAGGGAAAGGTGGGGTTCTTTAAATACACTGGTCTGTAACAATGCCCATCATTACTTTGAAGTACTGAAGTGCCTGTGACCTTTAGAGCTCACAGCAACTTAATTCCTAACCGCCTGCTACTTCATATGAAATCCAGGAAAATCTGCTTCAGAAGAGTGGTCACAATGCAGTTTTTTTCCCAAGCAATCTCTTTTTGATCCAAATGTAAATAAATAAGGTTCTCAGCAATATATCTGAGAAGTGAAGCAATTGGTACTCTCTCTAATGTCTGTTTTTTTCACTTACAGCAGATAAACGTGTGTTGGCAAGTCATTTATTAGTATTCTTGCCATATGTGTTTTTCAGTCTTGGGAAGGGGTTTGTACTGTTCCTATTTTTAATTCAATATTGTTTCAATATAATATCAGACTATTTAACAGTGCATTTTTTCTGATTCAGGCTGAGTGCATCACAACAGTTTCTCTGTCCAAACTCTTCCCCTTTCCTCTGTGTTCTGCAGGATGTGACAGTGCTCGCATTGGTTGTGATGAGACTGTGTATAATATATGGGCATACGTATAATCTATAATAAATATTATATATTTGTTATATTTTATTGTATTATATTGTAATATAAAACACATAATTATAGTCTTTAAGGGTCAAAGGTGTGAATTACATTCACAATTAAAATTCAGCATAAACTGAGGTATGATGTGGAAAAAAGTCCAAAGAACAGAAGCAGCGCACACATACCCACAAATCCTAACCTCTTGTAACAACAGCTGAGATTAATATCTATTATGAGTCTATTATGAGTTTACAGAGAGTAAAAAAGAAAAGAAATGAGCTTTGGGGAGGCAGAATAGCAGTTTCCACACCTTACTATCACGAGATTACTCTTTCAAGTGAACAAAGGCAATTAAACTTCCAGGACCTTTGTTTCCTCTAGAAATTGTGCGTATGGTATGAATGTGGGATAGAAAGGCTTTTTTATTTGTTTCTGTAGTCATACTACCCTTAAATATGAAATCTGTTGCCTCAGTACAGATTTTTCTTCTTTTTAATAGGCTCAACCCTCAGCCTGTTAGTGTAAAATTGCAAAAATGTACTATGCTGCCAGCTTTCATTACTGCTTTAGTTTAAAAACAGAATTGTGACTATGTATCATTGCAAGATTTCAAAGGAGAAAGATCAGTGGAGGTCTTCTGAGAGTTTAAATCTTTTTTGTCTTTTAATGAAAACCTGTACATTGTTTTTCCCACAACACTGACACCTTAACACACACTTGCATCTAAGCTTATGTTACACGTTTTGTATTTGAAGTAGATCACAGGACTTTTGGTGCCAGAGACCTTGTCTTCTACTGTATTTCATGAAGCATCTTTTAGGCTTACAGTATTCCCTAAATAATAAATAAAACAGATAAAAAGCTTGACAAACCCTTCAAACGAATATAAAGCATGTGAGATGTTAGTCCTATCAATGTGACAGGACCTCCTGCAGAGGTGTGAGACTGCAATAAATTATTATTGTGACTTAATAGGGTTTTTGTGTGTCAAAACAGACCTTCAAAAAAAAAACCATAAATTGGTATTTTGGCAAACTCTGTTCCTGTTGGCCTCTAAACTTTTGGTTGTCATCACTGAAGAAGCTGAGCACTGCAACCCTAATGAACTTATAAAAACCATGTTAAGCAAGGCAGCAGACAATGTCTGTCTTTTGAATGAGAGTTAGGGTTGGGCCATGAGCAGAAAGACAGATTATGGTTCTTGCTCTGGTTTTCAAGAGTTACTGAGTACATAAAGATGCTGAGATTCTCTGTTATCTTGGGCTGGACCTTCATTGGGCTGCCCCAGGTTGTGCAGAGGAGACCATAGCAGTGTAGGGACTGTTTAATTTACCTTGAGCTCCATCTTAGCACCTTGACTCCAAGGAAAGGATGATGTTGTAGCATACAGCAGGGGAAAAAAACCCCAGCTATTACTTAATTGTGAACAGCAGCACCTCGAGACCTTCACTGAGACTGAGGGTCTCATGCTCCATGTTATGCAGCAAAAGGTGACCACTCAGACCATGTGAACCTGGGCTAGCAAAGAGCAAGGAGTGGGAGGAAAACCAGAGGCACAGAGAAGGGAAGCGACAGCCAAAGATCTCACAGCAAGTCATTGATAAATGTAGATGCACATTTCACACTAACAGAAGCTCTTTTCCTCCTCCACTGTACCTGCGAATAATTGACCAGCTGAGCAACAAGGTGTGTTTAAACAATTGTCAACTTGTGTGATCTTCAGCGCACAACTGGTCAAGTGAACTCCAGCTGTGCGAGCTGAATATTGCATCCCACGTTGTGCAGATTTTATCAGTAGTGTGTAATAGGTGGTTCTGTGTTTTTCTCTTTAGATTAACAGGATGAGAGAAGATAACTGTAGCAGCTGGTTATACAAGAACAATCAATGCCTAAATCTATTTTTGTTTTAATTTCTACTAGGAAGCAGACCAATACTGTATTTCTTTATTACTAAGCAGGGAAAAAAAAGGAGGTGTGTTTTGAATTAGCTAGCTCTGTCAAGGGGAAATCACCACTACTTCTGCTTGCTTTGCTGGAGGAAAAATAATTATAAGAGAGGCTGGCTTTTGCCTTCAAACAGATCTTATTCCCAGACTGCATATGCCTCTTGCCTAGAGATCTCCCAGGCTCCGACAGGTGATCAGCACAACATGACTCACAATAGCAGAAGACTCGGAGTCAGCAGCATCCTTCAAAAAGATTGGTTGGGGAAAAATGAAAGTTAACAGGAGCGATATGTGTGGAGAGATTTCCATGTGGTTCTTACTTCTGTTTTCTCACATCTACTGCTGCTCTGCTGATGACACAACTCGCAAGTTATTAAAAATTTAATGTTATTCAGAACCATCTTTCCCTACACAATCCAAGCACTTTTCATTTCTCACACCTGTCCTCAGAAGCACTTTCATTCCTCAAGAACAGCAGGGGAATAAAACTTATCTACAATGTATATTATGTTTAATATATGGCGACTGATCTTTACTTGTGTACATAAATGTCACAACAGATCAATTGCTGAGTATTTTTTGTCTCTCTGAGGTACTTAGAGATTTTTTTTTCTATTTCCAAAAAACTCTATATGCTGTATGAAGACAGAGGATAAAGGATTCTGCCATTTGAAAAAGGGACTGTGCATCAAAGATGTGAAAAATGCCCACAGATGCACACTGTGCTGTCAGGACTACAGCAGCAGCTGCTCTGCTGCCCTTCACTCACTCCAGGGAAGAGGCTGGGAGTGGGGATGCTCATATGGGTGTTTTGCATCACAATTTGCAGCTTGGTCATGCCTTTGGGTGAGGAACACCTTGCTGTGCAGGAGCCCTGAGATCATGAGCAACCTGGGCAAGATGAAAGGAAAATGCAGTGACAGTGCGCATCCGAGGTAAGCAGCACAGTTATAACAGATGGGGGCAGAGGAGCTATATGTAATTTGTCTCCCCTGAGATTCATCCAGGAGGGTCTGTGCCTCAGTCTGGCTAACCTGCTGTAGCTTTTCCTCATGCACACCTCATTAGGGATCCTGGACTTATGTGTTTAACACCTCAGGTTGCATGCTGTGGACAGAACCCCTTGGGGATGCTAGCCTTTATAGTCCATCCAAAGTCCTTCAGGAGGTACTTACAGATTTAATCTTCCTCTCCACAATTTCTCTCTTGACCGAACAAAACATTATTTCATTTCCTGAGAGGTGCCAGTTCTCTCCGTTAGACCAAGTGCCAGTACTTGCCCAGTTAATTAACAGCTCTTTGCTTTGAAAAGATAAAGGTCTCCCTTACACACAGACATACACACACAGTTTTGTGAGCCAGAGACTCGCTCAGTGGCCACTTAGGCTGATCTATTTGAGGCTGTCATTGCTCCTCATGCCCCCTGGCCATGAGGTCCTGCTGACTTCCTTGTGAATGAGCACGGAACAGCTTGAAAAATGATCTTCTCTTTGTTTTGCAGGGCTGCTTTTGACTGGGTCATCTCCCCCGTGCTACTGCAGCACAAGGCGTAGCATCATCCTGAGCAGTGGCAGAGCGGGCAGGGAGCAGTGGCAGAGGGAAGGGAGGCTGTGACAACTTATCTGGCTGTGAAGCCATCTGAGTTGTAATTTTTCACTGGGATGTGTATCCTCCACTGATCCTTAGGTTTTATGTCAGTGTGTACAGGAAAAGGTATTTTGCATCTAGGCTGCTAGATGGGATAGATGCATGCAGCTCATTATTAGCTCTTAATTTCTGCCACATACAGCAGTAACCAGACACTTTGGGGTGACAGTAGGACTGGGATATTGACTCCTTGCTCCCCATATCTTTCTCCATAGCCCTCTGTAGGAGTTACCAAGTTTGGAGTGGCTCCTTTTCTACTGCAGAGTAAGAAATAGAATTTAAAAGATAATTGTGAAGCACAATACAGAGTCTCCAATTACGATTTGTTAACCTAGGGTTTATTGGTAGTTTGTATCTATGTGGTTTTCTTTCTGTGGGAAATATAGTTTCTACATACTAAAGGGAATAAAATTATGCTTCCAAAGATACTTTTTTTTCCTATCGGGATTATTGAAATTATATAGTTTTGGTTATTTTGCATGAAGAATTTAAAATATTTCAGTTTCTTGAACCAAACAAAAATATTTACTCTTGAGTCATTGCCAAGTTCTTGAAATTGCAGTTGGGTACTTTATCCCTTATGGTCTTCTCCCACAGTTTAGCTGTGCTATGTGTTGGCAGGACACATACCAGAGTAAATGATGGACTGGTAAAGGAAGGTAACAATGGGGAATAATTTACGCCCAAATAATCATGGATAAAGGAGGCAATTGGAATTTAATACTAAACAGATCTGAAAATAAAGTTATCAGAATCAACAAATTGGAATTCTTCCATACGAGAAGAATCACTGACATAATTATTCTAATTGTGAATCTCGCAGTGGGATATTTTGCTGTGTTATCTTGAAAACTTGTTGACTTTTTCAAATCATGGAGCAGGTGAGGTTGGAAGTGACCCTTCGAAGTCTCTGGTCAGAAGCAGGGTCCAAGCTAAAGCAGGTTGCTCAAGGTAACATTCAGTTGAGTGTTCATCATATCTAAGGATGAAGACTCCACAATCCCTCTGGGAACCTGTGCCAGTCAGTGTTTGACCACCCGCACAGTAAAATATATTTTTTTTATATTTAAGTCGAATTTCATGTCTGTAAGTTTGTGCCAATTGCCTCTTGTCCTCTTGCTGGGCACCACTGTCTCCCTCTTCTTTATTCCTTCCTGTCCCCTCATGAGGTATTTATACATAAATCAGGTATTGAAATACTGGAATTTCATATGGAAAGAATATTCCAGTTTTCATTGAGATTTCTGTTAAATATAGGACCAAGGATAGGAAGATAGAGGAGACAGAAGACAAAAGCAGAATTTTCTGGAGATGAACTAGTTTGCATAAAATAGTTCCAATTCTGAACTTTTTCTTAGGTATGGTATGACACATGTAGGACCACATCACATCAAAATCCTTTATATTCAGTAACATTTCTGTTTCTTCCCTACTGAGACAGATATATCACAGCAAAAGCCGTTACTGTTTTCATTAGGTCCATCCAAATAGCATCGTCAAGGACATTTGGGGCTGCCTTTTAATGTATGACCCAGACTGGGCTGTAAGTTTATGTGGACAAAACTGTCCCTTTCCTTAACTCTAAGAATTAAATATCACCAGCAGAGAGCTGCAGAGATCATGCACTACTCTTTCCTTGAATTCAGATGCAAGTTGTGGGGCAGCCCCTTGTTTGTTTGGCTTTGAGTGCAGTTGTGTATGGCCTAGAGGGCAAGATTAGTTAAATGTTAATACTTTTTCCTGAAAATTTAAAGCAGGTAATATCCAGGATGTAATTTCCTCTTTTCTGCTTCAGTGAATTGCATTTAAGTCCTTGTTGGAGAGGAACTGTCTCCTACAATGTAGGAGATGTGCCTCTACCTAAAACATGGATGGATGTAATGAAGGCAGAGTTTAAGTGCAGTTTGGCTACAGAAGGCCGTGATGGAGAGGGAGTTCATGACTAATACTCTGATTTTGCTTCACTGGTTTTCTTCAGTGGTTGAAGCAAGGCTGTTCTGATCATTTGCTGGGAGCAATGGGAAAAATACTGGGGCACTTTGATATTGTGTTCTCAGATGTCTTCCCCAAAATTGAGGCATTCTCTTTCACTCCTGTTTAAGAAAAGACAAAATGCAAGTGTCTCTCCAAGGCTGGCTAGCTAGAGGAAAAGAGAAATATGCCCATGGAGCAGTTACAGATATAATTTTTTTCTGCAGCGCCTGAATGCAGTGGCACTGAGGACCCCCGTGTGAGGCCCATTTTGGACAGAGATGTAAAAAGTTTCCCATAATAAAGTTCTCCCGCCTCCAGGCCCTGTGTTCCCTGCAGCTGCCCACATTCTGCCAGGAAAAGGCAGAGCAAACGACCACGCACAATTTGGACCTATGCATATTGCATGTACCTTCCCTGTTTAACAGGTCCTCCAGTCCTTGCACTGCAGGGCTGTAGTGATTGCCTTGCCAATAGGTTTTATTCTGACCCTGTGGAGTATGTTGAATTTTCTCCTTTTACATGTTGTATTTGCAGTTATGTCTTCCATATGAACAATCCCTGCCTTATAAAGCATTGCGTGTAACAGTGCCATTGAGGCAGGAAGCTGAAATTTTAACAGGCCACTCATCCCATATAATTTGTCTCTTGGCAAGACTGTGATGGTAAGTATGAATTTCTGTAACCCTGTTATTCTTATTAGATGGGTTTATAGGAGGGCTGTCACTTCAGCCCTTAACTGAGAAGACTTTTACTGTCTTTCACGTCACAAGAGCAAGGGGGAAGAGGAGAAGGGATGCTGAAGAGATGCCCACACAGAGGTGACCAGGGAACAGCTGAGGAGATTTGTTGTTCAAACGGTACTATGCAGTTACTATGACTTGCTCCTTTAAAATGCCTCTATGTTGTGAATTTATGCTAAGAAAATTGAATGATGGGCAGAACAATTTAGTGGCTCAAGTGAAGCTGGCAGCTTTTCATATGCTATGGTATATGTAAGTATCCATATTGATGAAGGAAATTTGAATAATACTGCTGGATATTATGCTAATGATACAAAATGCTCTCATTGGTAATTAAAGAATTACGTACATCTAAATGGTCTTAAAACTGGCTTAAAATTAAGCTAGCAGACTACAGCAGAATGAGATCATGTTGGATTGGTGACACTCCTAACAGGTGCTTACCTACTGACTTCCAGTTCACAGAATTTCCCCAGCACAGCAAAAGGGTCCTTTGTGCTTAGGAAATTTCCACGTAGATAAATGATCACAAAAAGTGATTTTATCTTCATTTGTGATATATTCTGCTACAAAAAAAAAAACCAATTAAAGCTGTGTTTCTAATAAAAAGCAGGAGTTGATCACTGTGGACTGATTTCTATTACCAATTTTAATCATCATTTAAACCAGCAAAGCGGAAACTTAGTTTAAAATAATCAATTTTAATCGTGGTTTGTATTTTATTTATTAGTTACCTTCCTAAAGGAATATTGGAACAACCTGATTAGTAACCATAGGAATATGCTGATTTTCACCTAAATACAACCTGTACATTAAATAAGGGACTTAGAAGGTGAATATATTTTATGCATTTAGCCAGAGTATAGCCTGATATACCTTTAGTCAGATTATGATTTTAAAGTAATTTAGAAAAATGGCAAAAGATACATTTACTATTTACCCTATTATGATTATGCTACTATTTGTGTCTCTTGTCAAGGTGAATTTGGATGGAATTTGCAACTCAATTTAAAGCACAAAGCTAACATTATAAAGTTGTTTGTTTTAGTTAAATTAAACCACCTTAAGTAGCTGGTTACTTAGGGAAAACATTCATTTATTGAAATGGGTTTTAAAACTAATTGATTCATTAAACAAAGGAAGTATTGTCTGTGGTTAACAAATTCTACTAATGGTTTCTGATCGTCATGTCTGTCATGATTTTAGAACTACCAGATCTCGTCCTGTTACACCTCATTTATATTTATGGATTGGAAGGGGATAATAAGCTACCCACTTTTTCAGCAGCCAAAAATTTTTCAGCTATGAATAAATTAGTCACTGAATTCAAGTAGCTAAACAAACAGAAATGCAGAAAATATCATCCCTGCAGTTGCAGAAGAGGCTATAGCTTTTTGACTATTCAGTACTGTTGCAGATTTAGATCTAGAACTTCCTAAATCCTGGATTACCTTGTCCAGGGATTTGCCTTCAGCAGTTTACATGTACGATGGGGATATTAATGTTTATTTAATACAAATAATTTCATTAATTATAATAAATGCAGGTATAGACATGAGATGATATTATTTAAGTTTTAATTTTATATATGTTTGCTAATAAAAGTATATGAAATTTAAGTTAGGAATCTAATTTGAACATAGGCTTCCACTCTGGAATCCTCTTTACAGTTATGCAAAAGGACAGAAGCTGTTACCCACCGACCAGTAGCTGTTGATACAGATAATTACAAAGAACAAAATCCATCTTGTATCCAGGCTGAGGCTGAACTATGAGAGCCACCTTAAGTGAAATAATGTTAATGATCAACTCATGCTTCTAAGGTATGAGAGAATTGCCACTGGACTAATACAGGAAAAAATATTATTAGATGATGCTAAATCCACTTGAGAGAGAGTGTCGGTATGGCATGGAGGTGCAGAACTAGCCTGCTGATTCATCCTGACAGTCAGGTCAGGCAGGCTGGCTCATTAACTCGGAAGCATAAAATACTGAGCTTTTCGTTGAGGCAAGAGAAAGAGAGAAGAAGGGACAGCAGAGATCCTGCAGGCAGAAACCATAAGAACAGTCAGTTCAGGAGAGACTTGAGAACTAAAGCTTATGTTTATGAGTTCATTTCTGCCTGCAGCCTTTTCCTTTACTGGAAGTAGGAAGAAAGTCTACATCTAAACTCTGTGGGAGGGACAGGTATGTAGATGGGTCCAAGTGGTGATTGCAGCTGGAGAGCTTATCTGCCCCTGGGCTAAAGTGCACTTTGGTTGGCAGCAGCTTTGGTGTTCCTTCTGTCCTCTGCTGCTGCTGGCAATCTCCTTTGGGGCTTGAGTCCTCCAAAAGTACAGGGGAGCTGATGGCTGCAAACCCACCGCATTGTAGCAGTATAACCAGTGATGATGTTGTTTTCCTGCAGTTGACTCTTTGATTGCCCATGGCAAAGCGTTGTTTCATGAGTTATAGTCACTAATGTTGGCAATTGGCCACACAGCTTTTGCAGGCTGTGGCTGTGTTCTGGCTCTTCCAGAGATGGTAGTTTTAAGGCACGTCAGATATACGTATGGAATGGCAACAAAATCAAATTGTTACTATTCTCTCTCTCTCCCTCTCAAAAACAGAAATATGGTTTCAGGGATGAAAGGATTGAGAGCAGTCCTGTGGAGAAGGACTTGGGAGTACCAGTGAATGAAAAGCTGGACATGACCCAACAATGTGTGCTCGCAGCCCAGAAAGCGAACTGTATCTTGGGCTGTATCTAAAACAGCATGGCCAGCAGGTCAAGGGAGGTGATTCTGCCCCTCTACTCCGTCCTGGTGAGACCCCACCTGGAGTACTGCATCCGGCTCTGGAGCCCTCCGCACAAGAAGGACATGGAGCTGTAGGAGCGGGTCCAGAGAGGGCCACAAAAGTGATCCGAGGGCTAGAGCGCCTCTCCTACGAGGACAGGCTGAGAGAGTTGGGGTTGTTCAGCCTGGAGAAGAGAAGGCTGCGGGGAGACCTTATTGTGGCCTTCCAGTACTTAAAGGGGGACTATAGCAAGGATGGGGGCAACCTCTTTAGCAAGGCCTGTTGTGACAGGACAAGGGGGAATGGTTTTAAACTAAAGGAGGGTAGATTTAGACTGGATATAAATAAGAATTCTTTTACAATGAGGGTGGTGAAACACAGGAAGATGTTGTCCAGAGAGGTTGCGGAGGCCCCATCCCTGGAAACATTCAAGGTTGGATGGGGCTCTGAGCAACCTAATGTAGCTGAAGATGTCTCCGCTCCCTGCCAACCCAAACTCTTCTGTGATTCTGTGAAGTAATGAGTACATTTTGAGAAAAAGTCCTGAAAAACTGTGTACAGGATTTCCATTTTGAAACAGATGCATTAATTTCCAAAACCAAGAGGGTCTCTTTCAGCAGGATGTTCCATAGTGTCATGGTTTAACCCCAGCCAGCAGCTAAGCACCTCACAGACTCTCACTCCTTCCCTAGAGGGATGGAGGAGAGAATCGGAAGAGTAAAAGTAAGAAAACTAGTAGGTTAAAATAAAGACAGTTTAACAGGTAAAGAAAAAGCCATACATGCAAGAAAAGCCAAACAAGGAATTCATTCACTACAGCCATCTCCAGGAAAGCAGGGCTTCATCACACATAATGGTTACTTGGGAAGACAAATGCCATCACTCCAAATGTCTCCCCTTCCTCATTCTTCCCCCAGCTTTATGTGCTAAGCCAGATGTCATATGGTGTGGAATATCCCTTTGGTCAGTTGGGGTCAGCTGTCCCAGCCGTGTCCCCTCCCAACTTCTTGTGCACCCCCAGCCTACTCACTGGTGGGGTGGGGTGAGGAATGGAAAAGACCTTGACTCTGTAAGCACTGCTCAGCAATAGTGAAAACATCCCTGTATTATCAGCACTGTTTCCAGCACAAATGCAAACCATAGCCCCATACTAACTACTATGGAAAAAAATAACTCTAAGCCAGCCAAAACCAGCACACATAGATAACAGGCTCCTACAGATGGGGGCCTCTCCTCCAGGCTGGGAAAGGATAAGCCTGCCTGAAGAACAGAAGCACACAATGCAGAGTCTGAGGTGCTTTTCTTCATATTACTTTTACAAATAGTGCATACTTTGGAGGAATTTTTAAGGCCCTGAACTATGCTGTCCCTTAGTTACACAGAATCACAGGTTGGACGGGACCTCAGGGATCATCTAGTCCAAGCTTTCTAGGAAGAGCACAGTCTAGACAAGATGGCCCAGCACCCTGGCCAGACAGCTCTTGAAAGTGTCCAATGTGGCCGAGTCAACCACTTCCCTGGGGAGATTATTCCAATGGGTGACTGTCCTCACTGTGAAAAATTTAATTCTCATGTCCAATTGGAATCTCCCCAAGAGCAACTTGTGTCCATTCCCCCTTGTCCTCTCCATGTGACTCCTTGTAAAAAGGGAGTCTCCATCTTCTTTGTAGCTACCCCTTAAGTACTGGTACATGGTGATGAGATGTCCTCTAAGCCTCCTTTTCTCAAGGCTGAACAAACCCAGTTCTCCCAGCCTATCCTCATATGGCAGCTTCCCAGTCCTTTGATCATCTTGGTGGCCCTTCTCTGGACCCCTTCCAGCCTGTCCACATCCTTTTTGTATAGCGGGACCAGAACTGTACACAGTACTCCAGGTATGGCCTGACAAGCACTGAGTAGAGTGGGATAATGACTTCTTTACCTCTGCTGGTGATGCCCTTTTTGATGCAACCCACATCCTATTGGCCTTCTTGGCCGCAGCAGCGCACTGTTCGCTCATGTTGAGCTTCCTGTCCACCAGGTCCCCCAGGTCCCTTTCCACAGAGCTGCTCTCCAGCCAGGTGGATCCCAGCCTGTGCTGCACTCCTGGTTTATGTTTTCCCAGGTGCAAGACCTCACACCTGTCCTTGTTGAACTTCATAAGGTTAAGGAATGTTAGGAAATGTTTAGCGGCTTTTAAGTGAAAGCTTTGTGTCTGAGGCAATAATGGAGAAATAAAGTAAATGCAGCTTGAAAGGATGACATTGTTTCCTGAATTTAAGCCCTGGAGTCTCATTGCTGTGGTGTTAACAACTGGACCTTGAAAACTGCATCACTGGGTGTTGCTTTAGGCACCTCGACATACCGGGGAGAAGAAGGGGGAAGGGTTTTGTCACATGCGAGAAGCTGCACTCAGAAGATCCAGCACGGCAAAGGAAGATACCTCGGTCACAGCCCTGGGGCTCCTTTGGCTTTGGCAGTCAGGCTTGATATTGATCAAATATGGTGTAAATGTGTATGTCTGCCTTACAGACCACACATTTCTGATGGAAATGTACCTTGTTTCTTTTACTCATTTAGAAGGCTGTGAAGTCCAGAATTGTTTTTTGGGAGCTTCTTTGTTGCTTCCTGGAAACAAAAATGGGATAAAAGATATTTTGAAGTGTGTGTTGAGAGGTGAGAGCATTTCAGACCACAGAAGGGCTGTTCTGTACTGTAGATCCATGTTCACATCCATACAGGCAGCACAAGAATGAGATAAGACTATTGACTGTCTTGTTCCCAGGTTTCCAGACTTCAGCTCTGAGCTCAATCCTACAGCTTTGGAGCTGTCTGGGAGGATTAACAAGGGCCAAGGTATTGATGGATTGCATCTGACGCACTGCAAAGGAGATTACTTATAGTCCTTTCTCACAAAAGCGATCCTACAAGATATTGTGGGGTCCACAGAAGCAACAGGAAGCCTGACTTCCAAGAAAGAGAAATTTCCTTTTAATTCACTGGATCACAAAAATCTCATAACCACTCAGTGTACCAAGGTGTTGAAATGGTGGAGTGCTGGGGCACAGGAGCAAGGGTTGAATTGTAAAACCATTCTGGTACTTTATTCAATAAGTGGTCTGGGGGGCGGGGTGTGGGAATAAGGAAAAATAGCAAGCTTAACAGAAAAAAAGAAGCCAGAGAGGCCTGGAAGAAGACCAAGAATCAAAAAACAGCTTAGGGCACAGGGCTGGAAGGATGAGATTGGCTCTTCAGGTAAGTGTAGGCCATCCAAACTTAAGCATGTGTTCTGGTGATGACAGGTGATTCAGTGAAACTAACTGAATTCATCTAGGGGTCTCAAAGGCAAGTACACTTTGTTGGACAAGGCCTATATTTTTATGTGGTTTTAAAAAGAACATGATTTTTATTCAAATTGAGGCACAGCCACATATTGCATACTAGTATTATTTGTTCTATTTTGCATGGAAAATGATTCCTTCACAATCCTGAAATGTCTATTAAATCATCCAGGTATTTCTGTTAAATATCTGCACCTTTTTCATTATTTTGTCTGAGCCAGAGGAATTATTTTTAAATATTTTTCTTCTTTTACATCACTTGTTTTGATTTTAACGTGCTAAAAAATTCAAATTTAGTCTAACCCAGAGACCATTCATTACACATTTATGAAGTAAAATAGATGTACAACAGCAAATGATGATTTATGACAATATGCTGAAATAATGTATTTTTTGGCATAAGCCCCCCCTAAAGAACACTAGTGTCACAAAATATTCTCAAACCCAGTCATGCATATTCAGCTTTATATTTAATATTTGCAGCTCAGAATGCTGGAAAGGACTCTGTGAACCTTTTCAATAGGGCATTGAATAGATGAAGCACTTGTTAGATCAAATATATGTACCAAACTGAGGACGAATAAGTGATGCTGAATATACCACTCCCCATATGGACAGAAAAGCAAAAAAGTTTTACAGGGGTAGAGACTGCTCAGGATAAGCTTGTTGGACCTTCCCTGACTAAAGGGAATAATTCAGATGTAGACACTGCCAAAACTATAATCAGAAGGAACAAAATGCAGGGTAACATAGTAAAATAAGAACGAGAGCCAAAAGAGAATTTCAAAGTTAAGAAGAATTTGAAAAGGCGCTGCACCTCCATGCCCATCTCTTGGGATAACAACTGGTCTCCACAGCAGTTCTTCTGATATCTGTATTGGCAAAGTCACTCCTTTTCTCCTCTACACACACCATAAGTAGAAGTGAAGAAAAAGGAGGTCATCTTTTGTCTCCGGGTACCACTTCCCTGAATGACATCTTTTGTCTCATGGGAGTTGTGCCAGCATAGCAGAACTCCTGGGGAACACAACTGGTTCCACATTCCTCCCTGGAAGCAAATCTTTGTTGGCCTAGGACATTGGTTTTTGTCACCTCAGCAGGCTAGGCAAAAATAAAGCATTCATCCCAAATGCCTGAAGGTGGCTAGTGTCTTAAAATATAAGCCTTTGCTATTCCCATGAACAGGGAATAATAGACTGAATGAAATGACTGTAGAATGCACAAAGAGAACTCAAAATTGTTTTTGAGGTGTCTTATCACTGACCTCAAAAAAAGTGTGCAGGGAATAAAATGTGTTGGGGTGGAATGAGGCTGGGCTTGGAAGCTAGGAAGCACTGAAGCTGAGCTTCCAGGAAAGTAGCGCTCTGCTGCTGGTTGTCACCTGTGCTGGCTCTCCAGCATCCATCAAAAGAAGAGAAAACGTCTTCATTAATGTGACTTTAGGTCTTCAGTTGTATGAGGTGACATCGTTGCTAGATATCTTTCTGCTAGGGAAAGTAAAAATTAAAGGGGATGTTTATCTTCTCTGGGTAACGTTCCCCAAAGGCACTGTTGTAAAAATGGTAGAAAAAGTTCAAATCTGCATATTCACTGAATACATTTTGCACTCAGATTTTTCCTCCTCAGGTGAGAGTGGTAGGTAGAAAGGTTATGATGATCTCTAATACAGCACTCAGGTGTAAAATATTGGTCATGCTGATTACCACAGTGGTTGGAGCAAACAGACAAGATAGATCAACATCCACTTGGCCTGCATTGTAGGACATGGTTAAAAAGTAAACCAGCACATGTCCATAATGTAGACACAGGCTTAAAACAGTGAAAAATGCCAATGTCACCGTTCTCCCTGTTAAATCCTGACACTTTCTGTGATTCTTAATGTCCCACTAACCCCCATGTCCACGTCTGTCATGACAGGGCGTCCTCTGCAGAGAGCAGTGGATACCTAACACTGCTTTGAAAAGAGTCTGGCTAACAGAAAAGTAAAGACTTATCAGTCTGCAAAGATGGACGCTACCTAAGAAACTAGCTTATGTAAAGGGTATTTCTTACAGACATCTTTGCTGTCATCATTAATATTACCAGACTGGGCTGACAACAGCTCAAGGCAAGTCTATGTGGAAGATAAACAATGCCTTTGACTCAAAGCACATTAGTTAATAAAGCTTTTGTTACACCTTGATTCATTGTCTAGTTGGGAGTCAAGACTAGTTATTAAACATTTCAGAGAGGGAAAGTATTGCTATGACAACAAAGTATGAATAATTCATCTGAAGGGGAGAGGGGACGTGCAATAATAGAACAATTGCTAAAATTCCTCTTAATGGATTTGTGTGCATCAAAAGCAATAATAAAAAGGAATAGTTTCTATCTATGTTGTCTTGCTAAATGCAGCTTAAAAAACATCTGTCATTGTTGGTGGCTTGCACAAAACAAGTTAGAGTACAAAATCTGCAGCTTCCTACTTATAAATAGAGAGCAGGGGCACAAGAAAACAATCAGGACGCCTCTCTGAACATTGAAGTTTTTGGTGTCTGGACTTTGTTAATTTTTGAGCCATGGAAGTCAGTGACATGGCCCAAAATACACTAAAATACTACAGAACAATGTTCTTTAGATTGAGATATGTTCCTCTTGGAAAACTAGTCTCTTCCAGAAGAATTTAAAGAAAGTGGGGAAAAAGACTAATTTTAATACAAGAGTTAAAGTAGACTAATTGCCTCCATTGTTTTATTTTATGTATCATTCTAATCTCTTACCAAGAAGGCTTTTGCCTTGCATTTTGTTTGATTCTTTTTAACACACAGCATGTGCATTTTTCACAAAGCATGGCAACTGTCACTAAACATATTTTGCTTTAAAAAAGACAGTTTACCTTTTCTTTCAAATAAAGATAGAAATTGACAAAGGAAATAAATACTGAAACTCAAAAAAGCTACCGTAGATTAACGGTACAAAAGCAAACAGCATAGACAGCAGCAATGGAGGCTTTTCTGGCCTGCTTTTCTCACTCTGGACCTAAAGAAGCAGCTGTTTTGGAGACTAGTCACTATGCCTGTTCAGGCTTTGGTCTCTCTTCTGGTACCACGGAGAGGTGTGTAACCTGTTTTTACCATGTATTCACACACGAGGCAACCGGGATGAGATCAAGATGGTGTAAAAACCACTCTGACTGTAAAAGGAAGGGAAGGTCATCTGCTGTTTTAAAGACAGTAGTATATGAAGGGGGTGGCAAAGAAAAAAAAAAAAGGCAAAATCAAAAACACTAGGTTTTTTACACTAGGATTTTTTTTCCCCAGTAGAAACTAGCTCTGAAATTTTAAAGTATAAGCCTCCTCCATGTCTCTGACTAAATAAAAATAAATAAATAAAAATAAAGTATTATCAATTAGAGTCTTTAAAATTGTATAACTTGAAGTGTATTTGAGTGATAACACAAGTAGTTTAATAAAGTTTGATATCTGGTAATGTTGTGAGAAAATTAATTAAGGCAGACATTCTCCTTCAGTATAAAAACCAGTTACTGTGGCTGCATTGCTGTATTATTATACTCAATAAAAATGTCCTTAGGATTTTTAGCATGTGAATTAAGCACACACTTCCAGCAGCTAAACTGACAAGAAAGAAGGTCAGAACTTCTTTATCTGCTAAATGATCCGGGAACTGAAATAGATCTACACAATGGGCCTGAAAAATTGACTTTGTAGAAATTCTTTAAGCTCATATTCATGATTCAAGATAGATCACTGTTTATTTTTTTTCTTTCCCTAGTGTGAACTTTCATAAAAGCTAATGTGATTCACTCCAAAGAAATTCTCAGATTCTAAATACTAATCTTTAAAAGTTAGATGTGGACTTACTGCAGCAGCGAATTCCAGAAGTAAGTCATACTTTGCCTACCTCAACATGGCTTTATGTCCTCCTTATTTACCGTCTTTTCCCTTCAGTCTTTTTCCCCTTGTATTTTGAAACAAGTTTAAAAAAATCTCCTTCTCCTTCAACTTTTCTACATATTAATTGCTCCTTGCCTTCCATTCTTCCTTGCACAGCAGCTTTCATATGCTCTCTGGTGATGGATTAATCAGATGAAGTAAGATTTCACGAAAAAATAAGCAAAGAAAAGCTAATTGGTCTTTTCCATTTGCAAGGAAAACCCGCCTGGGATCAGGAATCAGCTGATGCCGGAGTGCCTGCCCGGAGCCTGCAGTCACAGAAGGACTGTGAAGCAAAATACATCACACTGCAATGAGGAAGCATAACAGGCTTACCTGGCCAGAGAATTTAGCTCCAGCTGGCTGTGGAGTTTGTGAGACTTCATTTGCGATATGGGAGACTCAGGACTTGTTCACATAACAAGATCAGTGTCTGAGATGCAATTTCTTCACTCTTTTGGGGGGGCTCAGAAAAAGGGAAGATGTTATTACCGCAAGTAAGTGTATTTTTGCAGCAGCTGATGCAGGACAGAAGTCCCACCTGTGCACAGACTGAGTCACTGCATGGTTCAGTCCTCCCAGGATGGAGTTGTAAATTACAATTAGACCATCCACGTGCTTCTACAGCTGAACTTGGCTAGGTAGATTTTACAGGTACTAGCAGGAATGTGAAATGGGATCTCCTTTTTTCATTGCTTTAACTGTGCGGTCTCAATGAGGGATGAGCTCCCAGGCCCAGATGCAATCACCTTCCAGAGCACAGCATTCCTGAATCTCCAAAATGCAAGTTACCTCTATGGGTATCTCTGTAAAGGCACATTTATAATTCCTAGTTTCCATTAGGAACAGAAATGTAAGTGTCAAAATATCAAAGAGAAAGCTTGCTCTAGGGCTGTTCCTAAGCTCAAGGAAGGTGTAAAACTCACTGATTTCAATAAGCTGTGAAGGAAAACATCTTATTTGCAAAATGACCAGAAAGGGAAAAATGTGAAATTGTACAAGCCATGCTGACCTAATGATATTTCCAGTCCAGTCTTGCTGTCAAAATATTTAGATAGTTCAGGACAGAACTTGAACGTCATCTCTGAATTTGAAGCCAATATCAAATCTGTCTGGTTTATTCACTGTTTCTCTGGAAGTGCTGTTGATCTATTGGATTATTATTTTTTAAGAGAAGAAATCAGAAAAAAGTGTCAGTTCCCATTTTGCTGTGTTAACTCTAAAAGATGTCAGTCAACGTTGCCAGTAATGCCATGTAATATTGTAGAAGCCTTCTAAAAATGCCCTCTGAAACTTGTACTCTGAGTAACACAATAATGAAGGAAGTGTCCTTCTGTCTCTTATTTTCTTCATATGCCCTTAAACACAGAGGAATCTTCCTACCTGTTGTGAAGCAGCTGATATTGGTTTTATTGCAAATATGGAATGTTACAGTCACTCACAGTACATTTTTCAGTTCACTTTGTTTCTCTCTCTTATTGGAGTGTTTGGCCAAGTTTTTCAAAAATAGATATTTGAAGCTAAGCTTAAGTTTGCATGGAGTTGAACATCCAGCAGATTCTATTAATGCCAATTAGAGTACGAGAGCTCATCACTTAATTCATCACTTTGTAATTTGGGTCAATGTTACATAGGAATGCAGGTCTACACATTTCTTGATTTGTTTATTTATTAATTTCTCCATCTAAAGTGTCATTTAGAATTCTTATTTCTTTCACTCTTCGTTGTTCATTTGTTGTTTGTTTTTTTTTTCCAGAGTAAGCTGCAAACAGAAGGGGGGGTGGGGGGTGGGAGGTTCTTCTAACTATGGAGGAGAAAACAACAAAGTGAAAATTAGTGTAGTGAGCCCCATTAAAAGTGTGGTAGAAAATCAGAAAGGTTGTGTAGTTCATGAGCATAAAGTAAGGAAAGGATTAAAATAGAGAATGAGAGCTCATGACCTCAGAACCGGTGGAGCCATGGTTCAGTTCTACAGGTTGCAGAGATGCTCTCCATGTAGCAAGGGCTCTCTGTACTCTGCAGGAGGGATTCAACCTTGTGCAGGATAGATACCTCAGGCCTGTTTTGTGGCTGGAGATCCAAGAAGAACACAGCAGATACCAAATGTGAGGAATCAAACAAGCTGCACTGGCCTAAAAGGCAGTAAGCAGCCTAATAAAGGGTCTTAGGAACAATTCAGAGTTCAATTTATTTAGACAAAAAAAAAGTTTATTTGATTAGAAGAGCTTGACAATTCCATAAAAAGACATGAAAACTACTAACGGTAGGAAGATAAAGAGCAAAATAGAGCAATAGGCTCATTGAAAGGGCAAATCAGAATTAAATTTTAAAAAGCTGCTGCTGACAGAAAAGGGCAACTGGACCAGGAAACACTTTGTCCAAAGTCCACTTTGTCCATGAGGTAGCATTATCCAGAGCCCTGGGTGCTGGGTCCTGCTTA